>NC_069128.1:30656459-31016459 GCF_026914265.1 Mya arenaria
GCTGCGAGAACTGTGATTACTCCAAGATACACTCCTGAAAGACAAGATACAAACATGAACGAGAAGAGATATAGGCATAATATACATGCATGGACGACACGATACAAGCATAATAGTATGGTACACGTATGAAATACAAGATAAAAGCATAACAGACACGGTACACGTATGAACTACAAGATAAAAGCATAACAGACACGGTACACGTATGAGATACAAGATAAAAGCATAACAGACACGGTACACGTATGAAATACAAGATATAAGTATAACAGACACGGTACACGTACGAAATACAAGATATAAGCATAACAGACACGGCACACGTACGAGATACAAGATATAAGCATAACAGACACGGCACACGTATGAGATACAAGATATAAGCATAACAGACACGGTACACGTATGAAATACAAGATATAAGCATAACAGACACGGCACACGTATAAGATACAAGATATAAGCATAACAGACACGGCACACGTATGAGATACAAGATATAAGCATAACAGACACGGCACACGTATGAAATACAAGATATAAGCATAAAAGACACGGCACACGTATGAGATACAAGATATAAGCATAACAGACACGGCACACGTATGAGATACAAGATATAAGCATAACAGACACGGTACACGTATGAAATACAAGAATACAAGATATAAGCATAACAGACACGACACACGTATGAAATACAAGATATAAGCATAACAGACACGGTTCACGTATGAAATACAAGAATACAAGATATAATCATAACAGACACGGTACACGTATGAAATACAAGAATACAAGATATAAGCATAACAGACACGGCACACGTATGAAATACAAGATAAAAGCAAAACAGACACGGCACACGTATGAAATACAAGATTTAAGCATAACAGACACGGCACACGTATGAAATACAAGATATAAGCATAACACACACGGTACACGTATGAAATACAAGATACAAGCATATCAGACACGATGCAAGCATACCAGACACGATACGCACATAAAATACAATATAAGAGCATAACATACACGATACGAGCATAAAAGATAAAAAAACAAGTTTAAGAGACACAATACAAGCATGAAATACAAGATACAAGCATAATAGATACGATGATCACATAAAAGACAATATACAAGCATACCATACACGATACGAGCATTAAAGACAATATACAAGCGTACCATACACGATACGAGCATTAAAGACAATACACAAGCGTACCATACACGATACGAGCATAAAAGATGAAATACAAGAATAGCATACACGATATGAGCATAAAAGATAAAATACAAGCGTAACGTACACGATACGAGGATAAAAGACAAAATTCAAATTTAAGAGACACAATACAAGCATGTAATACAAGATACAAACATAATAGACACGATACGAGCTTTAAGGACAAGCTACAAGCATAAGAAACAATCGCTTATAATAAAATACAAGATACAAACCTGAATGACAAGTTTCAAACATGAAAGAAAAGATACAAACATGAAAGAAGAGATACAAGCTTAAGAAACAATCACTTAAAATGAAATACAAGAAACCTGAATGAGAAGTTACAAGCATCGGTGTGTGTATACCACGTGATAAAATGCTACGTCAGAAGGCAACATTTTGCTTATAATAAAGACTTAAATCAAAGATAACTTTTCTTTTACTACACAATTTTAAATGAAAAAAGGGCAGCCTATGCCGCTTAAAGAGTCGCGCCTTCGTTTATTACCGGAGTTTGATAACATAGGTGATTAGTTTCATTTAACACTTCGACAAAACTGTTTCAAAATAATGTTTTGACAGTGCTCCTTCAGACGGCCGTATTGTGAAATGGTTTGTCGAAGTGCTTTAAAAAACTACACTCTCAATCAAACTATGGTATTAGACCGAAGGTGGGGCTCCTCAAGTGGCGTAGACTGCGCTATGTATCATTTACAATGGTGAAAAAATAGTAAATTTATCAGTGTTTGATTTTTTGATTCGAAGTAAAATATCGCCTTCAAACGTAGCATTTATGACACAATTTACCACGTAGTATACATACACTGAGCATGCAAGTCCAGATACGAAAGACAATATTTAGCATGAAATATAAGATGCAATCATGATATACAAGATACAAATATGAAAGACGACATACAAGCATTAAAGAAAGATACAATCATGGAAGGCAATATACAAATATGAAAGGCTAAATGCAAGTCTTGATACAAACATTAAAGACAAGATTTAGCATGAAATATAACATACAATCATGATATACAAGATACAAACATGAAAAACAAGATATAGCATGGAATATAAGATGCAATCATGATATATAAGATACAAATATGAAAGTCAAGATATAGCATGAAATATAAGATGCAATCATGATATACAAGATACAAATATGAAAGACGAGACACAAGCATAAAAGACAAGAATAAAAGACAAGATACAAACATGGAAGACAATATACAAATATGAAAGGCTAAATGCAAGCATGATGAATTCAATATATGAGCATGAAAGAGAAATCGTTTATAATTATATGACATACGAAAATAGGCAAATTGTTGCGGAACTTAGTTAAAGATAAAAATTATGTAAACGCTTAGAAAGCATTATTGCCCAGAATCACAATTGTGATCTGCAGTATCGCACGTAAACTACACATTTTTTGACGATATAAAGCGTGGTATATTATGGATACTGACAGCTGGAACCCTTTAACCAATGTTGGCATACGCTCAAATATTGTCATTTTAAATAGCGTTAGTAACGGTTAAAGGTTAAATTATCTCTCAACTTTTGTTACAGTCCTTGTGGGTGAGAGGTTTTGTTGTCAGTTTTCTGTTGTTTCTTGACTGTACCGGCGTGGGTTCGCAGCCCGCTAAACCAAGGCTGTTTATGCGGAAATTGTTTGTTTTTTTCTGCCATTTCGGAATCGAAGAGGTAAGTAATAATAATATAAGTGTTTTCAGATGAGCGAGTCCTTTTAACAAGAGGCGAAACAACGGTATCAGTTGTACGTGTTTTATTTTCAAATATACGAGCATGTCATAAAATAGTTCATCATTGAGAGTGAACAACGCTGTTAACTTTAACAAAGTTTTAAATATTGTAACGAATAATATTAACTTAAGCAGTATCTGTTTATTTGTGTTGTATAATCATATTACACGACTAAACTAAACTATTGACTAAACTATGTCTAATACAGCGTATGGTGACCTTGACCTATGATTTACGGTCAGCCAGATCAATTCTGAAATTGTAAAATATCTTTAGCATTTACTCATTCTGTTCAGCCTTAACATATCATATGTCTAACTGTTTTTGGAAAATCGTTCGCGAAACTGATTAATTGGTTCATTCCAAGACAAAAAATAAAAAAGTTGTCAAAACGCAAATCTGTGAGAGTGCAGCTTTAAGGTAATGTATGGTTTTGATAGTCAATAGGAGCTATTGAAACATGTGGTCTCTTATAACTAGAAAAGTGAGGTAAACGCCGAGTATGATCGTGTTTTTCCCCGTTTTTTAGAGGTTTATACGCGTAGAATTCAAATATGCGGAATGTAGTTTCACATGTGTCGTGCGAAATGTTCTAAACAAACATCAAAATCTAATTGTAAAAAGTTGCACAACTTGCTAATGATCAATGTTTGCTAACCAACATTTGAATTTTCATGCAAAGCGTTATCGTTCTGCTGGTTTTAGAGTTTCCCCGACATATTTTAAGCTTCAATATTACTAAAATTTAACCTTTTTCATGTAAAGAATTTTTAACTGTTAACAATGTGCTGTATGTTCGATGATGAGCATGTCGTGCTCTTTATTCATAAGTTGCGGTGCCAATGCACCGTCGTGGTGCAAATGAAGGCCTAAAACCTACATACAAATATTGCAGCACCGTCTGCCGATTGTGAAATACATACTTTGATAGTAGCGCCGTCTGGCGCCTATGACTTACATACTCTGATTTCAGCGCGGCTTGGCGCCCATGACTTGCATACTCTGGACAAGCGCCGTATGCCGCCCATGACAAACATACTTTGATAGCAGCGCCGTCTGCAGCCCATGACTAACATACCCTGATTCCAGCGCCGTCTGGCGCCCATGACTTACTTACTTTGATAGCAGCGCCGTCTGGCGCCCATAACTTACATACTCTAATTCCAGCGCCGTCTGGCGCCCATGATTTACATACTTTGATATCAGCGCCGTCTGGCGCCCATTACTTACATACCCTGATTCCAGCGCCGCCCGGCGCCCATGACTTGATTACTCTGATACCAGCGCCGTCTGCCGCCCATGACTTACACACAATTGATAGCTGCACCGTCTGCCGCCCATGACTTACACACTCTGATAGCAGCTCCGTATGCCGCCTACTACTTACATACACTGATACCAGCGCCGTCTGCCGCCCATGACTTACATACTTTGATAGCAGCGCCGTCTGCCGCCATTGACTTACATATTCTGATCTCAGCGCCGTCTGCCGCCCATGACTTTCATACTCTGATACCAGCGCCGTCTTCCGCCCATGACCTACATACTTTGATAGCAGCGCCGTCTGCCGCCCATGCCTAACATACTTTGATAGCAGCGCCGTCTGCCGCAATTGACTAACATATTCTGATCTAAGCGCCGTCTGCCGCCCATGACTTACATACTCTGATACCAGCGCCGTCTGTCGCCCATGACCTACATACTTTGATAGCAGCGCCGTCTGCCGCCATTGACTTACATATTCTGATCTCAGCGCCGTCTGCCGCCCATGACTTTCATACTCTGATACCAGCGCCGTCTACCGCCCATGACCTACATACTTTGATAGCAGCGCCGTCTGCCGCCCATGCCTAACATACTTTGATAGCAGCGCCGTCTGCCGCAATTGACTAACATATTCTGATCTAAGCGCCGTCTGCCGCCCATGACTTACATACTCTGATACCAGCGCCGTCTGCCGCCCATGACTTACATATTCTGATCCAAGCGACGTCTGCCGCCCATGACCTTCATACTTTGATAGCAGCGCCGTCTGCCGCCCATGACCTACATACTTTGATAGCAGCGCCGTCTGCCGCCCATTACTTACATACTCTGATCCAAGCGCCGCCTGGCGCCAATGACTTGCTTACTCAGATACCAGCCCCGTCTGCCGCCAATGACTTACATACACTGATACCAGCGCCGTCTGCCGCCCATGACTTACATATTCTGATCCAAACGCCGCCTGCCGTCCATGACCTACATACTTTGATAGCAGCGCCGTCTGCCGCCCATGACTTACATATTCTGATGTAAGCGCCGTCTGCCGCCCATGACTTACATACTCTGATACCAGCGCCGTCTGCCGCCCATGACTTACATATTCTGATCCAAGCGCCGTCTGCCGCCCATGACCTTCATACTTTAATAGCAGCGCCGTCTGCCGCCCATGACCTACATACTTTGATAGCAGCTCCGTCTGCCGCCCATTACTTCCATACTCTGATTCCAGCGCCGTCTGCCGCCCATGACTTATATACTTTGATAGCAGCGCCGTCTGGCGCCCATAACTTACATACTCTGATTCCAGCGCCGTATGCCGCCCATGACTTACATACTTTGATACCAGCGCCGTCTGCCGCCCATGACTTACACACTCTGATAGCAGCTCCGTATGCCGCCTACTACTTACATACACTGATACCAGCGCCGTCTGCCGCCCATGACTTACATATTCTGGTCCAAGCGCCGTCTGTCGCCCATGACCTACATACTTTGATAGCAGCGCCGTCTGCCGCCATTGACTTACATATTCTGATCTCAGCGCCGTCTGCCGCCCATGACTTTCATACTCTGATACCAGCGCCGTCTGCCGCCCATGACCTACATACTTTGATAGCAGCGCCGTCTGCCGCCCATGCCTAACATACTTTGATAGCAGCGCCGTCTGCCGCAATTGACTAACATATTCTGATCTAAGCGCCGTCTGCCGCCCATGACTTACATACTCTGATACAAGCGCCGTCTGCCGCCCATGAGTTACATATTCTGATCCAAGCGACGTCTGCCGCCCATGACCTTCATACTTTGATAGCAGCGCCGTCTGCCGCCCATGACCTACATACTTTGATAGCAGCTCCGTCTACCGCCCATTACTTACATACACTGATACCAGCGCCGCCTGGCGCCCATGACTTGCTTACTCCGATACCAGCCCCGTCTGCCGCCAATGACTTACATACACTGATACCAGCGCCGTCTGCCGCCCACGACTTACATATTCTGATCCAAACGCCGTCTGCCGTCCATGACCTACATACTTTGATAGCAGCGCCGTCTGCCGCCCATGACTTACATATTCTGATGTAAGCGCCGTCTGCCGCCCATGACTTACATACTCTGATACCAGCGCCGTCTGCCGCCCATGACTTACATATTCTGATCCAAGCGCCGTCTGCCGCCCATGACCTTCATACTTTAATAGCAGCGCCGTCTGCCGCCCATGACCTACATACTTTGATAGCAGCTCCGTCTGCCACCCATTACTTCCATACTCTGATTCCAGCGCCATCTGGCGCCCATGACTTACATACTTTGATATCAGCGCCGTCTGGCGCTCATGACTTTCATACTCTCATTCCAGCGCCGCCTGGCGCCCATGAGTTGCATACTCTGATACCAGCGCCGTATGCCGCCCATGGCTTACATACTTTGATACCAGCGCCGTCTGCCGCCCATGACTTACACACTCTGATAGCAGCTCCGTATGCCGCCTATTACTTACATACACTGATACCAGCGCCGTCTGCCGCCCATGACTTATTCTGATCCAAGCGCCGTCTGCCGTCCATGACCTACATACTTTGATAGCAGCGCCGTCTACCGCCATTGACTTACATATTCTGATCTAAGCGCCGTCTGCCGCCCATGACTTACATACTCTGATACCAGCGCCGTCTGTCGCCCATGACCTACATACTTTGATAACAGCGCCGTCTGCCGCCCATGACCTACATACTTTGATATCAGCGCCGTCTGCCGCCATTGACTTACATATTTTGATCTAAGCGCCGTCTGCCGCCCATGACTTACATATTCTGATCCAAGCGCCGTCTTCCACCCATGACCTTCATACTTTGATAGCAGCTCCGTCTGCCGCCCATGACTTACTTTATAAAGTTGTACCAATCAATAAGTGTATCGAAATTAAAAAATTGTTATAATAAGATATTGATACGCGAGTAAAAATTGTAACAATATGAAATTGTATCAGGAGTACAACTTGTAGCAATACGATATAGTTTCCAGAGAAAAAATTGTTAGCAATAATACATTGTTTTTAAAATTAAGTGTAAGAAAAAAAGCACAGAGGTCAACAATTTATTATAAACTAAATTTAAACGGTAAAAACAACACAAAGATTTTTATACATAGTCATTGGTGAACATGATGTATTGTTGTTGTTGTTGCTATTATAAAATGAACGTATGTACGCACACGTGACCTTTCATTTCATCCGTTGAGCTACTGACATTTTTTTCTAAATCAAAGGAATGGATACATGATTTTGTTTTAAAAAATAGAACATACTCGTATACAAATTTCAACACAGTGATCTCCCCTGACGAGCACCGCAAAGGGAAGTAACCGCTATATGGAAATCAATCTTCGTGCGTGGATATCTTTTATCAAATTATAGCTGACCCTAGTGACAGGGGTGATCACTGCGTCAATTTTTTGCATTAGTGTCATTTTATCATTTTGTAAAAGTTAATATTCCTCTCCCTCTTCCTCTTCGCCCTCCACGGAGTCGACGCCCACTTCTTCATAGTCCTTCTCGAGAGCTGCCAGGTCCTCACGGGCCTCGGAGAACTCGCCCTCCTCCATACCCTCCCCCACGTACCAGTGGACGAAGGCGCGCTTGGCGTACATTAGATCAAATTTGTGATCAAGGCGGGCCCAGGCCTCCGCGATACAGGTTGTGTTACTCAACATGCAGCAGGCGCGCTGCACCTTCGCGAGGTCGCCGCCGGGTACGACAGTGGGTGGCTGGTAGTTAATGCCGACCTTGAAGCCGGTGGGACACCAATCGACGAACTGGATAGTGCGCTTCGTCTTGATGGTGGCGATAGCAGCGTTGACGTCCTTAGGAACGACGTCACCACGGTAAAGCATGCAGCAGGCCATGTACTTTCCGTGGCGTGGATCGCACTTCACCATCTGGTTGGCCGGCTCGAAGCAGGCATTGGTGATCTCGGCGACGGACAGCTGCTCGTGGTAGGCTTTTTCGGCGGAGATGACCGGCGCATATGTGGCCAGTGGGAAATGAATTCTTGGGTAGGGCACCAAGTTGGTCTGGAACTCGGTCAAGTCGACGTTCAGGGCGCCGTCGAACCTGAGTGAGGCGGTGATGGATGAGACGATCTGACCTATTAATCTGTTCAGATTTGTGTAGGTCGGGCGCTCAATGTCAAGGTTCCTACGGCAGATGTCGTAGATGGCTTCATTGTCGACCATGAAAGCGCAATCGGAGTGTTCCAGGGTGGTGTGGGTAGTCAGAATGGAGTTATAGGGCTCCACGACAGCGGTGGACACTTGGGGCGCCGGGTAGATGGCGAACTCCAGCTTAGACTTCTTGCCATAGTCGACGCTCAGGCGTTCCATGAGCAGAGAGGCGAAGCCAGAGCCAGTGCCTCCACCGAAGGAGTGGAAGATGAGGAATCCCTGAAGACCAGTACATTGGTCAGCCAACTTCCTGATCCGGTCAAGGACGAGGTCGATAATCTCTTTGCCGATGGTGTAGTGACCGCGGGCGTAATTGTTGGCGGCGTCCTCTTTGCCAGTGATCAGCTGTTCGGGGTGGAATAGCTGACGGTAGGTGCCGGTTCGGACTTCATCTAGAAATTAAGAAAAATCAGGCGATAAAGTGACGTTTATTTGAAAATACTGAGCACTAAGTGTCGACAACAGTTATATATATCGTCAGGACATCGTTAGAACTTCGGTGACAAAATAAGCAACGGCAGGTGCTTTCTCGACGGAGCTCCGCCGATGTTCTCTCCATTGCTAATTGTGAGCTCCAGTTTAGTTCCGGCGAGTCGCATCGGTAGTGTGTGACATGCCCTTATGACGAATATCAAAGGGCTATTATCTCAAAATATGAAGTTCAGAAAATGACATCATTTCACAAAAAGAAAACTCACCAACTACAGTCGGCTCCAAGTCCATCATGACGGCACGTGGCACGTGCTTGCCGGCGCCCGTCTCGCTGAAGAATGTGTTGAAGGAGTCGTCGCCGCCGCCAATGGTCTTGTCGGAGGGCATCTGGCCGTCGGGCTGGATGCCGTGCTCCAAGCAGTACAGCTCCCAGCAGGCATTTCCGATTTGGACACCGGCCTGTCCGATGTGGATGGAGATACATTCACGCTGGAATGGAGAGAAACAATATTTACCACAGGACCATTCAGATTTAATTGTTGTTGTGTTTTTTGGCATTTGGCGGGGATTTTACCAGCAATTGTTCCCCGCAGGGTGGGGATTTCACCCAGGCTTGACTGGACCGAAAGTCAAAGTCCCGGCTATTCCTCGGGCCTGGGGGCCGTGGTTACAATTGACTGGTGCATTATAGTCAACGAAATTGCAGATAAGCAATTATTAAGTACTACTGTAGGCTTAAGCCTTAATCATTAAGAATTTAAACTTCCGTGAGTGTTTAAAGGTCCGCCCACTGCCGCTCATCCGATACACTTTCCCTGCGTCAGAGACTGCGTTGACGATGTGTCAGTCAATGATGTTATATTCTAAGTGAATTAGATGACCTGAATTAAAATTTTACAGATTAAGAAGGGCTCGTTCGCTACGCACACTTAGGCCATTCTTAACCATTAAGATTTTAATTCATGTCATCTAACTTTACAACTCTGATAGAGGATGCAGAAATAATTACCTGTCAATATCACCAAAATATGTTCATTGTTGTAACTTCGTCACGCGACTCTATCACAGACAAAGTAAAGTTGCCCCCCGCCCCACTTTTTAAATTTGCCACGCTAATACATGTATGTACTTTAAAGGCTGCCAATATATTATATACTTTCTTAAATCGTTGTTAAACTATTAAAATGTTTTAAACAAATCGCCGTTACTTAAACTAGGGACCTTTATTTATATTATTACTCCTAATATAATAAACACGCACCAATCAATGAGTCATTAAAATAAGGATACTATTAAAACACGATGTCACTGTGTATTGTGTATACACGTCATTCCACGCTGTCATCGGAGTTCTACGAAAAAATATCTACATGCATTTAAAACTAACTTTACTATAATCATCTTGCCTACGTCATCAGCAAACATATATTTCATTTTAAGCAGCAAAATATCACAAGTAAAATATCTACTCACCATATTGAAGAAAATTCACCGGGCTTCCAAATGAACGTAATGTGTTCAGCAGAAAGTTAGAGTGGGGTACAAATCCTGTGACGCGTTAGATTTTATATGGCGTGGCTAGTTACCATCATAAAGCGACAGCGTGCAAAATGCGCACCTGCTATACTCACGCGCATAAAATGCGCTCCACAAATAATCATAAAACAAAAATTATTTATATTGCATATTAAGCTTTTTTACTTTTTTTGTAACTAAATTGTCCCGTTTACGGCAATAAAGTCTGTCTTGTCTGTTTGTCTGTCTGTCTTCTGTTTGTCTGTCTGTCTTCTGTTTGTCTGCCTGTCTTTTTTCACGACCTGTCTGTTTGTCTCTCCGTCTGTATGCCTGCCTGCTTGCCTCCCTATCTATCTGTCTGATTGACTGTCTGTATACATGTCTAAATGGTGGTTTTGCCTTTTGCCTTTGTGTGTGCGTGCCTCTGTGTGTGTGCGTGCGTCCGTCCGTCCGTCTGCCTCTATGTGGTAAAGATTCCAAAGCAACTCTATTCATGGTTATTAATCACGTGACTTAACGGGGTTCGCACATTGATCACAATGGATCAATGTTGCAATCCTTGGCCAATAGTTCAGCGTTGCATCGTTTTACAAAAAAATGCATCATTAAATTACAAGCAAATCTAAAACATTTCACTCATGTAGGATCAGAAAATAGAAAAGTCTTTGTATAGGCTTCCAAATACGTTCATATCTTCTTTATCAACAAAGTAATTTGTTTGTTCACATCGGTTGTGACCCTTGTTGACCCATGTGACAACCCTTTTAATTCACGTGATTCCTCATCATAATCTTCTATTGCAATAAACAGGAATTAGGTACAACTCATTGTTCTTCAGCAATTATTCAAGTACATTCTTTGATCTAGAGCAAATGTTCGTTGAAATGTTGACACAATATTTTTATCAACACATTCTATGGGGAAAAAACTTTAAAAGGAAAAAAAAACAGCATCCCGTAGTTTGAAAAATACTTCGCTCGTATTTGGTCATATGAGTTGAGATTGAGATAGGACTATCCTATTTTTGTGATATTTTGGTCTGTACTGCCACCCATGATAATGCACCAGTCAATCAATACCCCGCCCCCACAATCCGGGGGTATACCGGGGATATCGGGTAGAATAGGCCGTGTTTTTACTTTCTAGGTGGCCCAGCAGTGCCGAATGAATGTGGTGGGTTTGTTTTTTTCGCTGAAAATAGCAGAGAACGGATCTTACTTAGGATGTCCCCATGGTGCGGGGGGATTTGGCGGGGATTTTACCAGCAGTTTGTCCCAGCAGGACGGGGATTTTACCTGAGATTGGCCGGACCAAAAATTACAGTCCCCGCTATTCTCCGGCCTTTGGGAGGGGGTTGCAACTGTTTGGCGCATAACAAGAAGACAGTTTCTATGGGCAAGCTGTGAGGTGTTCCACGCTTTGTAGCTGGGTTTAATACTTAGTTTTTATAATGTTTTTCATATACCTTTTTTTTAAACTCTTTTTCTTGCAATGTGATATCTTTTAACCAGGCGTATTCATTTTCTATTTCATTTAATACTAATTCTAGTTCTAATTAGGAATTAATGTTTATGGTTAATTCATTTAACAAAAGGCGAAATAGAAAAAAGGAAATTGGTATAATCTAGAAGCATCCTCGTGCCATAGTTATTATTTTTGAGATGGATTTGATTGATTGATTGATTGATTCATTCATTCTGGGACCGCCCATACTCAAAATCATAATATAAGCTACATTTGTTCTTTCAACCTATTGGTTTTTAAAGTCGTTTGAGCGATCCATTTTATTTTGCGCAGTGTATATTGTCTGTTTACCTCAGCAACCCCGAATGTTATTTTCAGCACCGAATCAGTCGGAACGTATCAAGCACTGCTCTATAGCATCAGTCTATTGGCGCATAGAGAATTATTCAGCCGTAATTGAAAGCGAGATGCAAATTTGATTGATCATAAAGGTATTGAAATTCATTATGCACGTATGATCAATTTAGGTGAAGATAATCCCTATATTAAGCAGTCTATTTTCTGTAAATTTATGTTTCTTATACATAAAGTATATCTACCAGGGGCGGATCAAGGATCTGGCGTAAGAGGGGTGTAACTTAGAGGTGTAACTATTTGACATTGCGCCCCTTTCTTATTTCGTTCAAAGTGATAGCAGATGAGGGGGGAGGGGGGCTTCTACTCCAAGAGTTTTTTTTACAATTTTAGTCCAAAATGGAGCATTTTTGGCGTATATTAGTACATATTTTTCTCCAATATTGAAATAAAAAGTAAACTTGGACAACTTTAGTAGGGCGCTACCACCCTCCCACCCGGGAGCCGCGAGTGAGGATACATTCTTAAGATTTCATAAACTTGAATGCAGACAAAATACCAATGGCGAGGATTACTGGTTGACAAGGATTACGTCGGTTATTTTGTATCCTTTTGCATCGAGATACGACCTTATGCAATAGTCTATTCAACGTTTCTGTACTCTTGAAAGTCGAAATGCCCATTTAAAACATTAGTTCAAGTTTCGAAGGTCGATAAACTGCAAACGTTAAAAGCCGGTTTTCATAACTTAATTCATTTTCTCAAGTTATGTTACACGCTTTTCATTTGATAAAATCGCTTCATAATATCTGAAATACTTAATTTTCACTGATTTGATTTTAAATAAATATTTTATGTAAAAAACAGCAGTTGTACATTTTTTTAATATGGCTACGAATATATTCGAAAAATGGCAGCTAAAAAATGCCTTAAGCTGTTTTATGAATACACCCCCCCCCCTCCCGCCGTTCCGTTGTGGTCAAATATAAAACATTTCTGAAAAACACGAACTCATAATAATACAATATGGGGCGTAAGAAGTTTCGACATTTGATTAAATAGTGAATATAAAAGAAAAATAGTAAATGAACTCATGCAAATCAGTGCTTGCAGACAAAAATAAACGGGGAAACCCTTGGCCCGCAGTCGGGGACCTTATCCACTGCATATTGGATATACACGTTCTCTCTGGGTAAATGGGTGGCGTGTAAGCTTATTTGTACTCACACTCGGGCCTTGCCCATTCGTCGAGTGCTCCCGAACCGGACACCCAATTAACGTCCCATTGAAGACGATTAGTATTTGTTTAGTAGTGCAGCAGAGATCGAACCTGCGACCCCTAGATTGACAATCAAGTGTGTTACCACAAGACCTCTGATCCGCCACAAATGAGTAAATGTGACATATAAAAAAATGCGGTGGAAATTGCAATCCTGAAAAAGAGCCGCGGTTCCGCTGGGGTATGGGGGATTCGCACCCTTTAAGTTAAATAGTGCAGTCATATTGTGACAAAATACTTCCAAAACTGTGAACTTTAGGTAAAAATTATGGAATTTTGTCTGTGGACACATATGCATGTTAATGTAAAAATAGCTCAAGATCCACCTAAATTTTGTCCAAGATGGCCGCCAAAATCCAAGATGGCCGCCATCACCCTTAATATTATTAAGAGGAACTGTCATAAATAAAAAAAGTTTTAGTATATTATTTCTGGTGATTAATAGAGATTTATTAGTGAAATAAAAATGATATTTCACTGCTTCAGACAGTGAAATAACATTTTGATATAAATTTAAGAACATTAAAATAATTATAACAGCTATCACACTCCTATTTCAGATGATACTTTGGAAGTTATTACCTTTAAACACATACTTGATTCTCATTTTTATCAGGATAAAATAATACGTGATAACGTGCACTTTTCTGGCAGGATTACATTTATTATTTCTCTTATTAAAATTACTGCAACATAATATTTTGTAATAAGAGTTATATTAATATAGATATTTAGGTCTTACATGAATAATATTAACTTCATCATTATATCTAATATTCTTTTCAAAACAAACTTATGGCATTATATTAAAAACTAGAGATTGCTTTTTTGAAAAAGCGCATGTCTCCCCCATTGTGTGGTCGTAGGTGAGAAATAATCAATGATGGATCCCAAAATCAATAGGGGCCATCAACTAGTCATGACTAACTGGCATACCAAGTATGAAGTTCCTGGGTGTAAACGTTCTTGAGTTATTGAGCAGAAACCGGTTCTTCACCTCAAGGTCAGTGACCTTGACCTTTGACCAACTGATTGCAAAATCAACTAGACATCATGACCAACCTCACTTCAAAGTTTGGTGAACCTAGATCAAAGCATTCTCCTGATATTGCACTGAAATATTTTTTTACATTAGAGGTCACAGCGACGTTGACCTTTGACCTTGTGACCCCCCAAAATATAGGAGTTTTCTAAACCTCATGATCAACCTCCCTACCAAGTTTGGTGAACCTAGGTCAAACCATTCTCAAGATATTGAGCGGAAATGTTTTTTACATTGGGGGTCGCCGCGACCTTGACCTTTGACCTAGTGACCCCAAAAACAATAGGGATCTTCTACACCTCATGACCAACCTCCCTACCAAGTTTGGTGAACCTAGGTCAAACCGTTCTCAAGATTTTGAGCAGAAATGTTTTTTATATTGGGGGTCGCCGCGACCTTGACCTTTGACCTTGTGACCCCAAAAACAATAGGGATCCTCTACACCTCACGACCAACCTCCCTACCAAGTTTGGTGAACCTAGGTCAAACCATTCTCAAGATATTGAGCGGAAATGTTTTTTACATTGGGGGTCGCCGCGACCTTGACCTTTGACCTAGTGACCCCAAAAACAATAGGGATCCTCTACACCTCACGACCAACCTCCCTACCAAGTTTGGTGAACCTAGGTCAAACCATTCTCAAGATATTGAGCGGAAATGTTTTTTACATTGGGGGTCGCCGCGACCTTGACCTTTGACCTAGTGACCCCAAAAACAATAGGGATCCTCTACACCTCACGACCAACCTCCCTACCAAGTTTGGTGAACCTAGGTCAAACCATTCTCAAGATATTGAGCGGAAATATTTTTAACATTGGGGGTCGCTGCGACCTTGACCTTTGACCTAGTGACCCCAAAAACAATAGGGATCTTCTACACCTCATGACCAACCTCCCTACCAAGTTTGGTGAACCTAGGTCAAACCATTGTCAAGATATTGAGCGGAAATGTTTTTTACATTGGGGGTCGCCGCGACCTTGACCTTTGACCTAGTGACCCCAAAAACAATAGGGATCTTCTACACCTCATGACCAACCTCCCTACCAAGTTTGGTGATCCTAGGTCATGCGGTTTTCCAGTTATCGATCGGAAACGAAGTGTGACGTACGGACGGACTGACGGACTGACGGACTACCGGACTACCGGACTACCGGACTGACGGACAGGGCAAAAACAATATGTCTCCCCCAGAGAGGGGGAGACATAAAAATCAGTGTCATCAATTACCATATAAAGGCATCCATAAATACCCCAGGTGCAAATTTACACACGTGGCATTTAAACGCATTAGATGATATGATAGAAACCGTTTCATAATGTACATCATACTGACAAACATAACTACGAATTTCAAAATCAAGGTCAAAATCATTTGAATTTGAACATGCAAATATGACCGATATCGACAGCGCTGTAACTTATATCTTCGTTTTATTTGAAAAAAAGTCATAAGATTTATAAAATCACAAAAAGGTGTGCTCTTTTTCCTTTATTAAAAGTCAAGTCAACTATACAATGTCCCAACTTTAGCGCATTTGCAAGCCACATGAAAAATAGTTTTGTAAGCCCATTCAGCCGGAAGTATCACCTTTTAAGTCCATCTTGTGTTTTTCCAACCTAATATGTTAATATTCTGGTACCAAATAACCCAATAAACATTTTTTCCCCAAGTCGAAACAGTAATTAGATAGCCAAAATGTGCTTCTATTAGTCCACTGAATTCCTCAAACCCCATAAGGACGCAATTTCAAATGGTCTCTTGTAGACAAAATATGTCTCCAGCAGCCCTCTGTCCTAATTGTGGTAACAGTCAAGCCGACGCATTATCATTCAAGCCTCAGACGGGCTCACTGAAATACAAGTCTCTATTAATTTAAATGTGTGACATTTAGAGATAAAAAAAACCCTCAATGACTTATTTATGGCGGCCATCTTGAACGCCATGTTGGATTTCTTGGTCCTCATTATAAATAGATTACACGAAATTAAGTTCGAAAACTGTTCAATACTACAACACATTAACTGCTTTGTAATAAGCATCAACTTATGAAAGAATAAGGTTCTTATCCCTTAAAATCGATAAATTAATCATTTTCATGGAAATAATGGTAGCCTGGGCAACATAAGTCTTGTTTTTTAGGAACTTTGAATTAAATTTGAAAAAGATCACTTCCAAGATCTTAATATCATAAAACATCACTTAACAAGGCATTTTTTAAGGTTACAGTAAATACCATAGTTATGGCAAGGCGGCCATCTTGAATTTTGGCGGCCATTTTGGATGAATCCAGAGTGGGTCCTAAGCTTCTTTCAATAATATTCATATTTTATGCAAGTGTACCAAGTTTCAAAATTTTAACTCAATGTGCATTTCTTTTTACAATATCACAAGATTCGAAGGGTTTATAACCATTAAAAATCGAAATCAAATATATTCATTTTCGAAGTATTTCCCACTGATTTTGATGGAAATGTCCAAGCAAATAAACAATCTTAACAACTGAACACTTGTTTTGAGTTAAAGACTAATATTGCACTTAAGAACACCTTTTTAAAACTAAGCTATTTTTGTCGACAAAATTTGTTATAAAGTTATAGTTCGATAGAAGCGACCATCAAGCGATCGTTATAAGAGCCATCATTCAACAAGTTATTTTGTATTAGTATTCTGCCCAAGAGCGTGGCTTTATGTATGATGTATGGCGCTGCTGTATACTTAAAATCTACTTCTTTCATACGCAATCGCCTTATCGTAGATCCATTACGATTTTGGTATGAATAAATGCCTAACAGGTCATTGAAAAACTCTTTAGAAGTTTCCCTTTCATGTTTTAATTAGTTGTATTTAAAATAGAATCGCTTTCAATAGTTATTATATGGGCTTACTTATATCCGAATACCAATTACTAAAACTTAAATTCAACGTACAAAATACACCAACTTATTTATTACATATACAAAAAATAACCTACATATAAATACCTTTTGCAAATGTTTATAGTACACTTCGCAATCAATCATTTTCCATTCACGTGTATCTTATTACTAATTTATGGAAGCGTATATCGTACCTTCTAATGATGTGATCATGCAGTTTTGTCGACGACTGGCAAATTATAACACATTGTCGGGCATGTGGTAATTCTTACGTCGACTTATCTAGTAAATCGTGTTATAATTCGCAAGTCGACATAAACAAGTCGACTTGTTTGATGTTAACAGGCGAGTAATAACACGAATTGTCGCAATAATTATATCGGTTTAACAACTTAAAAAGTGTACAAGAAGACATAATTAACGCGACAGGTCATTTTATAACTGACATCGACGTAAAACAAATCGACATGACTTCATATATTGTCATATCAGCTGTATGAACGATATACTCTTCCATAATGATCATTCAAAGTTTAATTGAAATATAATCAATATAAAAATACCACACTTCATGTTTTCATTATTAAGGTAAGCCATCCGTCATGAGGATGCAAACATGTGTTAGTGTACTAAGGTAAGACATCCACCATTAGGATACAAACATGTGTTAGTACATTAAGGTAAGCCATCCACCATTAGGATGCACTCATGTGTTAGCGCATTAAGGTAAGACATCCACCATTAGGATGCAAACATGTGTTAGTACATTAAGGTAAGCCATCCACCATTAGGATGCAAACATGTGTTAGTACATTAAGGTAAGCCATCCATCATGAGGATGCAAACATGTGTTAGTGCATTAAGGCAAGACATCCATCATGAGGATGCAAACATGTGTTAGTGTACTAAGGTAAGACATCCATCATTAGGATGCAAACATGTGTTAGTGCATTAATGTAAACCATTTATCATTAGGATGCAAACATGTGTTAGTGCATTAAGGTAAGCCATCCATTATTAGGATGCAAACATGTGTTAGTACATTAAGGCAAGCCATCCATCATGAGGATGCAAACATGTGTTAGCGCATTAAGGTAAGCCATCCACCATTAGGATGCACTCATGTGTTAGCGCATTAAGGTAAGACATCCGTCATTAGGATGCAAACATGTGTTAGTGCATTAAGGTAAGAGTGTTAGTACATTAAGGTAATACATCCATCATAAGGATGCAGAGGTGTTAGTGCATTAAGGTAAGCATTCCACCATTAGGATGCAAACATGTCTTAGAGTATTAAGGTACGCCATCCATCATTAGGATGCAAACATGTGTTAGTACATTAAGGTAAGCCATCCATCATAAGGATGCAGAGGTGTTTGTACATTAAGGTAAGCCATCCATCATGAGGATGCAAACATGTGTTAGTGTATTAAGGTAAGACATCCATCATTATGATGCAAACATGTGTTGTGGATTAAGGTAAGACATCCATCATGAGGATGCAAACATGTGATAGTGCATTAAGCGAATCCATCCACCATGAGGATGCAAAGATGTGTTAGTGTATTAAGGTAAGCCATCCACCATTAGGATGCAAACATGTGTTAGTGCATTAAGGTAAGCCATCCACCAATAGGATGCAAAGATGTGTTAGTGCATTAAGGTAAGACATCCATCATTAGGATGCAGAGGTGTTAGTACATTAATGTAAGACATCAATCATTAGGATGCAAACATGTGTTAGTGTATTAAGGTAAGCCATCAATCATTAGGATGCAAACATGTGTTAGTGTATTAAGGTAAGCCATCCACCATTAGGATACAAAGATGTGTTAGTGCATTTAGGTAAGCCATCCATCATTAGGATGCAGAGGTGTTAGTGCATTAAGGTAAGCCATCCACCATTAGGATGCAAACATGTGTTAGTGCATTAAGGTAAGCCATCCACCATTAGGATGCAAAGATATGTTAGTGCATTAAGGTAAGCCATCCATCATTAGGATGCAGAGGTGTTAGTGCATTAAGGTAAGCCATCCACCATTAGGATGCAAACATGTGTTATGGATTAAGGTAAGACATCAATCATTAGGATGCAAACATATGTTAGTATATTAAGGTAAGCCATCCACCATTAGGATGCAAACACGTGTGCTGGATTAAGGTAAGACATCCATCATGAGGATGCAAACATGTGATAGTGCATTAAGCTAAGCCATCCATCATTAGGATGCAAACATGTGTTATGGATTAAGGTAAGCCATCCATCATTAGAATGCAAACATGTGTTAGTGCAATAAGGTAAGCCATCCACCATTAGGATGCAAACATGTGTTAGTGTATTAAGGTAATCCATCCATCATTAGGATGCAAACATGTGTAAGTGTATTAAGGTAAGCCATCCATCATTAGGATGCAAACATGTGTTAGTGTATTAAGGTAAGCCATCAATCATTAGGATGCAAACATGTGTTAGTGTATTAAGGTAAGCCATCCATCATTAGGATGCAAACATGTGTTAGTGTATTAAGGTAAGCCATCCATCATTAGGATGCAAACATGTGTTAGTACATTAAGGTAAGCCATCCATCATAACGATGCAGAGGTGTTTGTACATTAAGGTAAGCCATCCATCATGCGGGTGCAAACATGTGTTAGTATATTAAGGTAAGACATCCATCATTAGGATGCAAACATGTGTTGTGGATTAAGATAAGACATCCACCATGAGGATGCAAACATGTGATAGTGCAATAAGCTAACCCATCCACCATGAGGATGCAAAGATGTCTTAGTGTATTAAGGTAAGCCATCCACCATTAGGATGCAAACATGTGTTAGTGCATTAAGGTAAGCCATCCACCAATAGGATGCAAAGTTGTGTTAGTGCAGTAAGGTAAGCCATCCATCATTAGGATGCAAACATGTGTTAGTGTATTAAGGTAAGACATCCATCATGAGGATGCAAACATGTGTTAGTGAATTAAGGTAAGACATCCATCATGAGGATGCAAACATGTGATAGTGCATTAAGCTAATCCATCCACCATGAGGATGCAAAGATGTGTTAGTGTATTAAGGTAAGACATCCACCATTAGGATGCAAAGATGAGTTAGTGCATTAAGGTAAGCCATCCACCAGTAGGATGCAAACATGTGTAAGTGCATTAAGGTAAGCCATCCATCATTAGGATGCAAACATGTGTTAGTGCATTAAGGTAAGCCATCCACCATTAGGATGCAAACATGTGTTAGTGCATTAAGGTAAGCCATCCACCATTAGGATGCAAACATGTTTTAGTGTATTAAGGTAAGCCATCCACCATTAGGATGCAAACATCTGTTAGTACATTAAGGTAAGTCATCCATCATAAGGATGCAAACATGTGTTAGTGCATTAAGGTAAGCCATCCACCATTAGGATGCAAACATGTGTTAGTGCATTAAGGTAAACCATCCACCATTAGGATGCAAACATGTGTTGGTGTATTAAGGTAAGCCATCCACCATTAGGATGCAAACATGTGTTAGTGCATTAAGGTAAGCCATCCACCATTAGGATGCAAACATGTGTTAGTGTATTAAGGTAAGCCATCCACCATTAGGATGCAAACATGTGTTGGTGCACTAAGGTAAGCCATCCATCGTTATGATGTAAACATGTGTTGGTGCATTTTTTTTATCTTTTTCGTAAAAATAAGATGTGTTAGTGCATTAAGGTAAGCCATCCGTCATAAGAATGCACAGATGTTTGTTTGTTTATCAAGGTCTGCCCGCGTCCATTGGCTGCATTATGGCTTGACCCCGCCGTGACGCCATTACTGCATAAATTGTGTTTAAATGCCATAAGTGACATGAGATAAAAGTGACAGCAATTCGCAGTCAAATCCAGACTTTGGAAGACTTGGAGCAATAGAGTGAGATACAAAAGATCCGGGTGCGATACCATAGCTCTTTGCGAAGAGACCTCTTGGTTCTTTAACGTGCTCGGTCAGTGTGTGTATACCACGTGATAAATTACGTCATATATGCTACGTCGGAAGGCAATATTTTGCTTTAAATAAAGCTTTAAATCAAAGATAACTTTTCGCTCACTACACCATTTTAAATGAAACAAAGGCTAGTCTATGCCGCTTAAAGAGTTCCACCTTTGTTTTATAACCGGAGTTTTATGAGGTGATTAGTTTCATCAAACACTTCGACAAATCTGTTTCCAAAACAATGTTTTGATAGTGCTCCGTCAGACGACCGTATCGTGAAAAGGTTTGTCGAAGTGTTATAAGAAACTATACTAACAATCAAAATTTGGTAAAAGACCGAAGGCGTGGCTCCGTAAGCGGCATAGACTGCGCTATGTTTCATTTAAAATGGTAAAGAAAATAAAAAGTTATCATTGTTTTTAGTATTCAATCGAAGCAAAATATTGCCGAGGTAGCATTTATGACGCAATTTATCACGTGGTATACACACACTGTCAGTGTAAAGCACCGATACACGGGGTATAACTTTCCTTGATTGAACCATTACTGAGTACACCACTTTTCCAAGCACTACCCTTTAAATGCCGAGCGCTAGGCATGGGAGCTACTTGTACCAACTTTTAACGTCTTTCGGCATGACACGGCCCGGGATCGAACATAGAGATTATTGCTATGTTTATTTTAATTTATACTGATTAACCATTAAATTATAATTGCGTGGACTACTTTTTTTATTAACACTGTAAATACGCTATAATTATGATAAGATACATTAAAGAGAGGTAACAAAACAAAAGTTTACTATGATTATTTCGCAGTTTTATTAAGTTGTTTCACAAATAACATAATATACATATAGATGAAAGTCATGGTAAAAACTTAAAGATTTCAAACATTTTTTTTAAGCTTAAAATGAAAGTTTACCAGAAACATTTTTTGTACCAATAATGGATGTAGTACCTTAAATAGCAATGGAATCTTAAACTCGTATACTGAAACGCAAGACGTGTATACACAAGTGTTTCATGCGCAATTGTATCATAATCAAGACGGCATGTGACTTAGATATTTTCCGGTTGCGACCAGTTGGTCAAACGCTTGTTGTACATTCTCTGGAATATCTTGGTGAACCTGAAACCCCTTCTCTTCATACAGCTTAATTCTCGCCATGTCCCCCAACATAACACTTATAACATCTTGAAGGCTTCCAGTGGTTTCGCTTGGATAATTGGCCAGATTTAATTCCGGTGACGTCACATACACCGTAATACTGCTGACGTCACCGGGCCATTGTTTCAAAAACGTAGCATAAGCGCGTCTTTCCATGTACGGTTTCTGAACGATTAATACCGAAGTGGGTAACAAATGTCTTTCCTTTAAAATTTTGTAGGATAGTTGAACATTTTCACCCGTGTTCGTTGAAGAATTTTCTACCAGACATTTTCCTGCAGGGACGCCCAACTCTACTGCTCTATCTCTGAATACCTCAGCCTCAGGTTTATCCCAAATGCCTGTAAAATATGGCATCATAACAAACTATTTGGACGGTAAGTCAAACCTCGTTGGCTCGAACTCGCTTGGCTTGAAATCCTCGTTGGCTCGAACTAGATTTCAAGAACCGATTTCTTTAAATTGAAGGTAAAAACAATCGCTTGGCTCGAGTTTTCCGAGGCTCGAGGTACTTTCGCCGGTCGCTGTGAGTTCAAGCCAACGGGATTCGACTGTATATTTAATAACAAAATAAAATTGTATTTGACGAGCTTCAAACCAGTGGTATTCCTTCCTGCACGGGTTCATTGCTTAAATGGTTTTCCCCATAGGCCTGCAAAATACGTCATCTGATTAAACTGAATAAATGATATATCAAAAGATATGTACAATGTTTAAATGAGTCTCTTTTGCTTTCGTCTAACATTTACTCACACAACGGAACGGTAACTAAGACGATCTTAATCATGCTATAACTATCGTGCGGATAAATTACAACGTAATTCACTTATACGCACGTGAGTTTATGAACGTTGTCATAGACAATGTGGTACAAAGCAGTAACGTCAACTGCAACTGTCCTGGTCAGAATTATACGTTAACATAACCCGGCGCCACCTCCTCCAAGAATCGTCCACGTTTTACTATTTATTTCAATTAAGTGAAAAATACGCACAAAATGCACCATTTTGAGCTAGAAATTGTAAAAAATAGGGTATTACCCCTACCCCCATGCCAACACTTTATACTGAATAAATTTCAGTTGGATGGGAGGGGGCTGGTCAATAGGCAAGTCAAAAGGCTACGCCCCTAAGATACGCCCCCTCTAAAGTCAAATCCTGGATTAGCTCCTGCTTACATTTATTACTTTATTGTTATTCGAATTCAATAATCATCATCATTTTGTTTTGGTTAACAAAATTACCATAGAAACGGAGCAAAATACCTTCAGTGAGTTTTCCAGTGTTTCCTGAAAACACTATGACGTCACCAAAGCCCTGTAACCATAGTGACGCAGACTTCTCGGCTACTCGAATGTCGTAACTTCCGAGGCATAGTAACACGTCACACTATTGAAATAAACAAGCGGCCAATGAAAAATACATCATCTGCTACAACAAGGAGGGAAACATTATGCGTACACCATGAGTCTTATATATTTAAATGCATTTCACACATTATTCGTAGTTAATTGTTTTTCCAAATAAACATCGGCTAAGATCATGGCTTCTTTACCAAAGACGAAAGTAACAATAGGGCTAAGATAATGGCTTCTTTCACAAAGACGAAAGTAATAATAAGATAAAGGGTAAGCCTTCTTTAACAAAGTCGAAAGTAAAAATATGGCTAAGAATACGACTTCTTTAACAAGACGAAAGTAATAATAGGTAAAGATTACGCTTCTAACAAAGACGAAAGTAATAAGTGGGCTCACTGCGTAATTTAAAACCACCGTAGAACTTTGTGATATGACACAGCATTGCTACGTGAAATTCATTGTAATTTAGTGTAATATAACTGTATGGAGTCGAACACGCTGTACATACATAAATTATGTGTGTATGGTCTGTCAATAAATGTCGGTAAGGGCACATACTACTATAAGATTTAGGTGTAAAACACACATCTATAGATTTACATTAACAATATAGGTCACCCTTATATCGTCACTGGTTTAAAGCACACTCTACTCGTCCATATATTGATAAGACATTTATGTATTTCCTTCATTATCTCAATTCACTTCGTTACTCACATTTTTTGTAATAGAGTAAATTACTTGAATACTGACCCAATTTCATATAGCATGTGAAAACTACGTACATAGCGTTTTGTTTGAAGCAGAAACACGATTTAAATGCAACCTTATAGTTTTACAAATGTTAACCTTTTGTGTAACTGTATGATCCATTCTCATGTAGTCCCAAATGGTTTCAGCAAGAGCCATATCTTTACCACAAACAAGGTGTCCATCTTTGGCCGCCATATTGTCACGTGATCAAGGGCGAGCACTCACAAAGCTTTACATAAATTTACACCAAATGACATATCAATGTATTGTTCCGATGTTTCATTGTGGACAATTTGTTTTTATAAGGAGCGTATCTGTATCTTACCACCAACAAATTTTCCCCGTACTGAGCGTGCTCTTAAAATAATCCGTTTTAGTTTATAATCATTTTAAAAACATATTGTTTCTTATTTCGTTAAACTGATGTACAGTCGAACCCCGTTAGCTCGAACTCCAGGGACCGGCAAAATAACCTCGAGCCTCGGAAATTCGAGCCAAGCGGAATTGTTCACATTCAGTTAAAAGAAATCGGTCCTTTACATCTAGCTCGAGCCGACGAGGAATTCGAGCCAAGCGAGTTCGAGCCAACAGGGTTCGACTGTAGTTGGGGATGTCTAATAGTATAAAGGCAAACTGAAATTCAAATATGAAGTACTCTTTTTTTTAAATCAGACTTGTGCATACAAAGTACGAACTCTACAAGTCATTGCCATCTACAAGTTATTAGAAAGGTTGCAGAACACTACTTGTGCGGATAGGTGTAGGAGTATGTGGATTACTTTTTGTGCACCATCCAGGCATGTACAATGTACAATTTGAATGGCATGTTCAAGAACACTAGCAAAATGATTTATGTGAGCTTAACGAGCCTACGAAATATAAGTTCGAATTCGCAAACTTAACTTCAAATTTAACAATATCGTAATGGTACTAGTCCATTCGCAACTTGGGTATTGATCGGAATATGGTCTACACTTTATGGACACTGTAACCATGGACACCAAATCTGAAGGACATTACCTGTAATCACGCTGACGTCGGTTTTTTTTCTACATAATTGTATGTGTCTGCCACTTGAGAAGACAGACACATGCACTTATAGATAGCCAAAACGTGAATTAAGTAATAGTTAGATTGCCTGAAGTAACATTTTAATGATCAAGAATAGGCGGAGTCAGCGTAGCGAATACAACATCATTGGCAAACACATTTTCCCGTGGGGATTTTTAGCGGGTGACTTACAGTAGGCGGACCTTTAAACAACTGCGAAAGTTAAAATTCTAAATGATTAAGCCTAGTGCGTAATTGCCTTTATGCCATTTAATTGGCTGAAAATGTAGGTTGTATTCTAAGGTAAAAGGTTTTACTTAAAATCAACAAAAATGTTACATCAGTTAAAATATCAATACGTTTATAATTGAAAAACTGGGTGCTTCTTATGACACTGGTCCTTCTGTTGAAGCGGTTTCGTCTCGGTCAATACATGGACAGCGCTGGTTCCAGGAATTCATAACTGAGAAGGTGGGAGGGGGGGCGGGGTAAAATCCATTCCTGGAGGATGGTAGTACCACACCCCATTTTCTCGAAATTTCATACACATAACAAGCTGAAGAAACTTATCTTATTAAGCCAAATTTCGTATGCAGTTTTGATTTTACTACTTAAAAGATTTATTGATGATAATATTTCATTTAAAGGTCCAATCAATCTTTAAGCATGTAAATATTACACGAACTATACCAAAACGGAGAAATAAGCTTAACTTTATCCCGTTATATTTATATGGGACATATTTCTTTTCGAGAAGACGGGGCCAGTTCATATCGGCGAAGCTCTGGATTGGTGATTGAATTCAAAATAACTCGGCCATCTCCACCCTTACTGAACAATGTAGCAAATGATATGTAACCAAGGAATTGAATCATTGAACCTTCTCATAATTTTTATTGTAAGTTCTCAGTAACATTACAAGAAATATACATGTATATACATTTAAAATATTTACACAACAACTGACATGATATCCATTTAACAAAATGATAAGTGCAAAAATTAACATAGTGTAACAACATTTAAAGAGAATTGGGCTGGTTGTTCAGAACTTTGTTCAAGTTAACAACGTTGTTAACGTCATCGTTGTTAACTTTTAAATATCTAGACATTTCATGAATAGTTTATACATTTATGATCTGCAGTATTTCTTAGAAGATCTGAGATAAATATTTCACCCGTAATTGTTTTATTCAAATATATTAGAACATCATCAAATATTCCACCTTTCAAAGTTAACAAAACTGCACATGCTGTTAACTAAACAAAGTTCTGACCAAGGCCCTTTTCTTAGTTTTTTATGACTCAAAGCAACATTTGATTCACAAAAGATGCATAAACAACCTGTTGTTTTATGGAATTTTATGTCTGATATCTTGGAATCTAATGCCACGTAATGAGTTAAGACTTATAAAGATTCACTGATTAACAATTTTATAAATTTACAGAATAATCTAATGAAATACAAAAACGATTTATAGAATTAAAAACACACATACATGTATATAAAATACTCTAACTCAAAAAAATTCAAAAGTAACAATATTATCATGATGTGTCTGTTCTATAAAAATTGATGTCCAACGAAAGAACAAATTTAAGTACACATGTGTAATTCAATGCTTCAATGAATGATTAGTCACAGTATACAGGTAGAAAAATGTGAACCAGACCAAAACAATTGATCTTGAACTGTATTTTATATTCACACATTTAAACTTCATATAAATGCCATTTTCACTAAAACAGCAGCAATGCATAAAACTGCACAAGATTTAAAAGTGGCTGCATTACAGATAAAAAAACACTGTTTCACGCCTGAAACTAAAGTTCTGTCATTTTAGACCAAGCTTTTGCCATGGTAAATTAGATCAGTCCTTCACAGCAAACAATTTCTAACTTATTGACTGGTTTTGTCATAAATTACTTGACTGGTTCAGTCCTTAAACAATAATTGACTGGTTTAATAGTTCATGTTTACAGTTGAATTGCTCGACTGGTTTAACCTTTCAAAATCTTTGCCTGGTTTAGATATTCAATCATAAAGCTTTACAGCTAGACTGGTTTAGCCATAAATCCACAGCCTCCTTTTATTTCCGGTTATGTCGTTTAAACATACAGCGTTGATACATGACTGACATAGTCACCTTCACAGCCTGGTTTAAAACCAAGTCATTTAAGCATTCAGCGTTCATGCATGACCGATTCAGTCACCTTCACAGATTAGCTTAGCAATCTTAACATACAGTTTCTCTGATTGTCACTGGTTAAACGTTATAAGCATACAGACTGGTTTAATCATATGATGGTGAAGTCCCTGAGCGTTTGTAGGCGGCCCCAAACTTGGCCATGTACTTCTTCACAAAGTCTTTGGCCTTGGATTTCACATTTTCATTCACTTCCAAGTCCTCTACATGTCGACAATGCTTCAACTCTTTCGCCATTACATGGTGCGTCAGCTGAAAAGCGATATTCAATTTTGTTAAGTATGTATTTTGGATGAAAACAGAAATCCCTTATATTTTCCCCTTTGAGGCATTTAAGTTTATTTAAGTTTGAAACTTATTTATTTATTTTACAACGATTGTGAAACAAGTTATTACGACATTATATTAATCACTCTTATTGGTACGATGTTACGAGAGAGTTTGGTCTTGTATTATGGGGAAAACTGAGGAACCTGGACAAAACCCACTTGTCCGGCTTTGTGAAAACAAACCAAACTCACATGGGCCTAGGCCCAAAATTGAACCCAGGTCTACTGAGATTTAGTCATATTGTGCAAAAAATATAGAAAACAAACAGTAATGTCTCAAACTCACCTTCTTTGCGAGGTGTTTGAAGTCATCCTTATTTGTGATTTTCCCGGTTTTACAGTCTGACTTGCGGTATGGGTTCAGACAGTCCACAATCCATATTGACATCTGAAATATAAACAATCATCACTAGTGGATTTGAGGAGAGGGGGAGAGGGTGTTGGCATCTTATACACTTTTTTCATTCTTAGGCTATAATGTTCCCTTAGTTAAGCTGCAACCCATGGCCAAGGGGCCGACACCTATACTAATAAAACACCCAACTCTCTCAACCTTTATTCTTTCTTGCTGGTAATACCATTATCTTGGAATTTAATTGTTCCTTTCAATAATAATCATATATATCTGCTTGACAAAAATAAAGAAATCTCTGAATGTGTAAAAAAGTTCTATAATATCTATGGCAACCATTTCTTACCTTGGATTTAAATTGTTCCTTCAGTTTCTTTGACATCTCACTGGAGGTGTCGGCCGCGGCAGTGGTCGTCTTTTCCCTCTCTTCTATGACTTCAGGCTGGAATGTAAGATAAATGTCTATTACTAGTACATGCTTTCCAGTGATTTATAGAGATGAATCAGTGAAAATATTAATTTGACACTTTTCACTGTTTTTGATTATGAGGAACTACTTTTTTACCCTGCTTAGGCCCCTTTCAAAGTATGTGCAAGTATTTTCCTCGGTTTATAACATGTAAAATAGCTTGAGAAAATATATTTTCTATTGTCCACTCATGAAATAAAATTTGATCTTCGACCAAAATCAGCAAATATCCTCTATTTATTTATGACTTATTAATTAAACTTCTTGTTAAATGCCAGAGTTCTGTTTCAACTACCAGTAATTTACAATGTTGTGAAACAAGATATCACAACAATTTTGTTCAGAACATTGTTAAATTAACAACAAAATTAACGACATCGTTGTTTACTTTTAAATGTCAAATATTTAATGATGTGATCATGGATTTAAACAAAACAAGTATAGCTAAACAGTTGTCTCAAATCTTGTAAGGAATACTGCAGATTACAAGTATATCCACCAAACTTTTATATCAATATAGATTTTACAGTTAACAACAATCATATTGACAGGAAGGATTTAAAACAGCGCAATATTACTGTTGTTATATACATGTATTTTATCCTTTCTAATTCTTGATGAAACTACAGACCAAACTGTAACAATGTTTTATACCAAAAATATGATAACAAGGAAGAAACAGATCTAGATAATAAAGGCATATTAATTATTTTGATGAAATACAGATGGTTTATTAAGTATTCATAGTTAAAATTTTGAGAAACTTTAATTAATTGAAAATTTTACTAAAACCTTAATGAATATGGTCCAAGGGCTGTCATTCAAAAAAATTTGAGGCCGATATAAGGGCCCATTCCCCAAGCTAAGGAATATACATTTTCCCAAAAATTATGTTTATTTTCCCCAACATAATCCCAAAAATTTTAACCTGTGACTAAATAATTGCGTGTCAAATGTAAATAAAAAAGAGCATTAATTATTGACACGACATTGTGTACTGTGTTTTGATACATGTATATTACATCAACTTCCATTAAAATGTGTTGTTTTTTTCCCGTCATCTTGCAAAATTCCCTTTTTTAGCAAAAAATAACACTAAATTCCCTTTTCTCAGGACCCCAGCCCCATTTACTAAACGTTGAAAAACAGCGCTGAGAAATGAAAGTACATGTAACTGGCAAAACATAACTTAAACAGAAAAGAAGCCGAATAAAAGTTAAAGCAAAGCAAAAAATACAACAATATTGAAAAAATCAAAATCAAACATAACTAATGTTTTAATGTACAGTCTGCAAAATAACCAAATGGCCAAGACCATCGAAATTTCAACCAGACCCAATCGACTTAATGCAGGGTTAGTAAAGTCTTGAGTCTGAGATTTAAGACACAAAACTACAGTTCTTCATTTCATTGTACAATTGCTATCATTATAAGAGCAATAATGGTGAAACTGGCGATATATTACATTTACGATGTCTAACAATTATGAACTCATTTAATGCAAAAAACAAAACAATTACCGTACATTAAAGATAAATTTAAAAATTAGATTTTTCTGAGTCTTGAACAAATTTTTTAAGTTGTTGTCAAAATGCTATAACAGGATCAAAGATCTTTTGCTAAATAAGAATTACTATAGATATTTGAAACTTGAAAGAATTCAGTTTTCTAAGCATAAATACAAAACTCAGGACGATTGTGAATATAGACCCAGTGGCTATGAGTACCAAAAGTCGCAAGTCATTATAAAACCAAGCATTTCAATTAAATTACAAAGAATCATCTTTATTCCATTTTGCTTACGATGTTTCATGAAATTGGGGCATACACTGGTCAGTTCAAAAGTGAAAAGACTCTGAGACCAAATACCATTGTAAACAATATGACTTTCTTATTCAATTTAGAATTATCACAAAGTAAATTGATCTTGTTTAATTTTTTTTAAAGTATTTGGTCTCTAAAAATAACATTCAAATCATTAAGATTTTTTTCTCTGGCCTAATTTGATATATATTTCACAGACTGTTAACAAAATGTAAGAAAAAAACAAAATATGTCAAACGAACAAATTCAAACAAATGGTTTTATCCTTACCGAGGTGAAAGAGGTTGTAGGGTTAGTATACTGAAGTACAGGTTCCGTGTGAGCGTACTTTAGTAGATAGATGGAAAGCTACAGGATAAACACACACTCGTGCAATGTGAATGACGTGGATGATCATGAAAATAATGATTTCTCAAAATCTAAAACTCCCGCCAAGGGGACAAGCTGTTAAACAGGTTGATCAACTTGTTTTTGAAAGAGGCAATGCTATTAGATAAACACACACAGAGGTGCAGATAAATGACGTGGATGATCATGAAATGTGTGATATGGCAAAACAAAATCTGTCATATTCTTTACAACAACAGAACAAACCTCTTATCATATTCTTTGTAATATTAAGAGTGACACTATTTCATAATGCAGTATTTATATGGGAACAATTTTACATTGGTTAAAATTAATGTAATTATACTTCATAATGAGCAAGGCAGAGGGAAGACCTAACCCTCATCAGTCCCTTCCAGTCAAACAAGGGACATAACTCAATAATTATAAAAGCCAGAGTTATGGGCTTTGCTGTACATGTGTGTACAGACTCGGGCAACTTGTGTACCAAGTTTTATTTGAACATTTTGACCCATTTTTAAAGTAATAGCCGATGTTAAAGAATTGCACTATGACGATGGCGACGCCAACAACTACACCATCAAAACACTTCTATTTTTCTTCTTTAAAACAGACAAGCTAAAAAGCAGTTGTATTCTCTATAGTATTGCTTTCATTAAGTGTAAACTGCATTCCTACCAATTCAACTCCATGTAAACAAACTCAAAATAAGACTTCTAGGTCATATGAAGATTTTTAGTAGATAAAATAGAAGTTCTTTTAAAGTTCTTTTATTTATGTATACTAAAAATCTTCTTAAGTGAATTTAAATAAAAACCTTACTTTTACACTGCCTATCAATATTTTCACACGCAGGCTTGTTTCTCCTCTGCTTTAAATGTATTGATAGATGAGGTTAATTTCATTAAACTACCCTTATATTAATTTCTATCTGCAAACACTAGGAACAAGTGTACAGCAATCACATATTATCTAAAACCATTCTCTTCCACAAAAGGAATATTAACAATTTTAAATCTAATCCTTTTTGCAGAAAGTTTAACAAAGAAAGGAAAGTATTTCTGCTTTGTGAAAGGAATGGAAGGTTTGGCATTATATATTAAAACAAGAGATGTTAGTGAAACATTTATGCCCCCTTGGGAGCCAAATTGTTAGTAGGATTTGGACACTTAAATAAAATATGGACAATCAGAAAACCTTTTTTCAGCTTACAGTCACACTGACCTTGACCTTTGACCCACTGACCTCAAAATCAATAGGGTTCATCTGCTGGTCATGACCAATAAGCCTACCTAGTATGAGGTCCCTGGGTCAAAGCGTTCTCAAGTTATTGATCGGAAACCGTTTTTCATGTTAAGGTCACACTGACCTTGACCTTTGACCCACTGACCTCAAAATCAATAGGGTTCATCTGCTGGTCATGACCAATACACCTACCAAGTATGAGGTTCCTGGGTCAAAGCGTTCTCAAGTTATTGATCGGAAACCGTTTTTCATGTAAAGGTCACACTGACCTTGACCTTTGACCCACTGACCTCAAAATCAATAGGGTTCATCTGCTGGTGATGACCAATACACATACCAAGTATGAGGTCCCTCGGTCAAAGCGTTCTCAAGTTATTGATCGGAAACCATTTGGTATTCCGACCGACCGACAGACAGACAGACCGACCGACCGACCGACCGACCGACCGACATGTGCAAAACAATATACCCCACTTTTTTCAAAAGGGGGCATAAACTATTGCTATATACTTGTTCATAAAAGGGCTTCAGAATTACCTACATGTGTACACACAAACACCCTATAAATGAGAATGGACTCACCTTAGAAGTGGTGGTATCATCCTGTGTGGGGGTGTCAATGTCCATATCATCATTGTGCTCTCCTGTATCCAGATTGGGAGGGTCCCACTGGGTTTGCCTGAAATTAAACAGAAGGAATAAAAAAAGGCGTGGAGAGAAAAGGGGTGGGGGGTAGGGGGGCCAGAGAGGGACACTCTTGGGTGAGAATTTAATTTCTTTTAGCTTTCTAAAACTTACAGCATACGTTGTAATGGCATGGAATTTACACTTATTTCCCTTTAACAGCATCTTTGGCAGTTTTCTAAATTTGATTTTCTTAATAATGATATGGTAGTATTGCTATTTTCCATCAACATCTGGGGCAGTTTCTAGTTTGAGGGGCAAACTATGGCTTAACCATTTAGTTGGGAAATGAATGTGGAGCGTACTTGAGAAAAACTTATTTCCATATCAATTTCAAGACAACACTGGCAACTTTATAACATCAAAGCCCACCTTGTAACGGTATGGTAGTAATACATTTTCCCCTCAACATCTTTTGCGGTTTTCCAATTGGGAGGCAGCACTACGGCCTTGCCCTTGGGAGGGGACGGGGGTGGCGGGACATCTTCCTCCTCTGTTTGCTTGGCAACCTTTAGTGCGGTCTCTAGGTGCTGCTGTTTAAAAGCCTCAACCTGGTCAAGAAAATAACTGTTAATTGAAATCTCAGAGAGAATACATTTAATCTGGATAAGATCGGTCTGCCCAACAAGAAACCTTGGAAAAATTCAACACAATGCTGGTTGCCACTAAAACAATTCACCAATTAAAGGATTATATTATATCAATAAGGCTACAAAACAAAATGTGTGGTAAGGGTTAAATCTTGTCCAAAAACAATAGTTTAGGTTAGATAGGTAAGATATTTTCTTTGTTATTAGACTTCATGTTACAATGTTAAAGTCATCATTTATAATTATTTTTTTTAAAGTTACTATACAGTCGAAACTCGATGGCTCGATATTGTCCTTTCCGATAACTTGGTTACTTCCCCTGATTTCTAAGGGAGGCTACTCCATTTCCTACTTCCGGGGAATACATTTTGCAAGATGGCCGACGTAGACAATGAGATCACTGGGGCGTGTATGAATAACAATGAGTTGACACCATTTAAGGTCGTCGATTTGAAAAGATACCTTGCGAACCGGAAATTGAATGTATCAGGTCTTAAATGCGAATTGATTGAGAGGATAAAAGGCGCATATAGACTTTCTATAACTGACAAACGCGTGCTGGAGGAGAGAGATCGGGAAGAAAGAGAGAGAAGAGCAACCGAACGCTTTATCCTCCCATGTGGCGAGGGTCTTCCACCGCCATCAACACTGAAGGCATGGAAGTCCACTATTGATCTGTTTCCTGCTGTAGAGGAAAAGGATATATACAACTACATTGTACTGAAAAGAGACTCGAAACGTCAATTGAAGGCGAGGACTTATTATGTGGACGGACATGTACAGAAAGTTGAGGTATGTCAAATAGTGAGTTTATAATAAGTCTGAGGCTGTTTTTTCTGCCATGTTTACTTCATCTAGTTATATAATTAGCTCAAGGGGACTATTTTGACTTGGACATAAAAATAATTTGGTGTGAAAAATGTACTCAACATTTTTATGTAGGCGGGGCTAGCCACAATTAAGGGGGGTGTGGTGGATGCAAGCACATGTATGTGTCGAACCACACTGACTATATACTTATCTTAATTTTAAAAAAAATAATGTATTTTGTACAATTTTCATATGTTCTATGATGTATGTTGTTTATTTATTGTCATTTAAATTAAAATATTATTTATAATTTATTCTTCAGGTCCATCTCATAAGCGAAGAGTGCAGCCACTGTTATGTTCAAGCTTCCGTGCTGCCATCATTTCCAACTGCAGACAAAAGAAAGTCACCAGAGTACCAACCCTGGATCCTTCTGTCGAAAGTGACTGGCTGCATACACTCCGCGTTCTGCAACTGTCCAGCTGGGTAAGTTGAATTAATTTGTGATAAATCAAAGTCTCTGATCTGCATTGATGAAAGGTGTCAAACCCACACACGCTAGGCTATTTTGTCAGTATTATCAAATACTTAAACTTGGGGCATTCTTCAAACTATTTCATATCTTCTTATCAAACTTGGTACACTTGTTACAAGAGACAAAAAAGCACATGTTATAACTGTCATAATTTTGGCTTTCATGGTTAGCTGAGTTTTGCTATTTTTTTCTGAATGAAAGAACAGGCGAGCTTATGTATTGATTCAATGAACTCCCTTCACCGTGTTGGTGTTTACTTATGGCACTGTTTGTGTTTTGTATGTTCATGGCCTACCAGGAAATACTAAGTGTAAAATACTGTGTATTCACCTCCATTTTCAAACTTTAATGTTTTGGAATATACATGTAAGTATAACAAGTAAAAAGGCACACATGTAAATGAATTTTTTTATTTTCATCTAGTGAAGGTGAATGCTGCAACCATATTGGTGCCCTGCTGTATGGACTTGAAGACCTGACGCGTAAAAAAACCCTTGCTCCAACATCCAAACCCTGTGCCTGGAACAACTTCAGCATGCTGTCTGCACCACGGAAACGTAAGCTGTCGCCTAGGAAATCTGAAGATCTTATGTTCTCAAAGAAGAAACTGTACAACGTGTCAGTACGTAAAGTTTCTGTAAACAAAAACCATGAACTGAACTCTATCAATGGATGCACTGTTAACATTGACAGATTTAGGCAGAAACTGGTTGGTTCGAAGTTGAATGTAGGCTGGTTAAAAAACTTTGAAATTGAAACAACTGAAAATGAACCAGATCTCCCTGTGTTACATTCTGTGCCATTCAACTACCATGATAGTGTAAACTTGAGGGACAGTTCTAGTAAGACAGTGTTTTTGGATCATTTTGACTCTTTGAAGCAAAGCGCTGAAGAAATTCAATTAACTGAAATCTTAACAAGGGGCCAAAAAAGTGGGAAATGGCAAGAGGCCAGAAAAGAACGCCTAACAGCTTCAAACTTTGGCAGCATCTGTCGTAGGAAAGAATCAACTGAACCTGACGGACTCCTGCGGCAGATGTTGTATTCCAATTTCACAAGCAAGTACACAGAATATGGAATTAAACATGAGAAGGCTGCAAAGAGAATGTATGCGAAAGCAATGCAAACTGACCACAAAGGACTAGCAGTTAAAGACAGTGGTCTAGTTGTATGTGCCGACAGACCCTACCTTGGTGCCAGTCCAGATGGGCTTGTGTTCTGTTCACATTGTACAGAAAGTGTTGGTCTGGTTGAGATTAAGTGTCCTGCCTCTAAGAAATGGAGGATGCAAACGCCTGAGGAATGCTGTGAAGACAATGATTTTTTTTGTCAGTTAGAGAATGGCAAGGTGTTACTCAAGGAAACACACAAATATTACTACCAGGTCCAAGGGCAGATGGGAATCACCGGGAGGAAATGGTGTGATTTTGTAGTTTGGACATGTGTAGGTCTTTCTATACAGAGAATTGCATTTTGTGAATCATTTTGGCTGAAAATGTTGTGTCAACTTGACAGATTTTGCCTTGAATCATACATTCCTGAACTGTACGCACAACGTGTTAAAAGGGGAATGAGTCTGTTCAATTGATTTGTACATCGTCTAGTTATGTGTTGTTTATACATGTACATTTGAATGATCAATAATGGCAATTTATGTGAATATCTTGTTTGCTTTCAGTTATTTTCATAACTATATTCAAAATGAAACTCCAAAATGACTGTATTGTTACTATAATTTGAAACCATGAATAAAAAAGTTGTAAATCTAAATTTTGGGCAGTATTTTGAAAGTATGTGTACTTTTGTCAACATATTGTGATTATGCGATGCTGTAAATCTACTTTAATTATTTCCTTGTTTTATGTTTGACCTTTTCTACTTTTCCTTTCCATTTATCTAGTTTTCAGGGATGTATTTCTGAGCTTAATAAATGGACATATGTTTAACCTTTCAAGTGTGTTATTATTGCATTTTGTGTGCAGGATAGTGATAGCGTTTATATTGCCATTGTTTAAAGAAGTAGCTGAGTTTTACTCTAAAACAATTGAAGATGTTCAATTGAATATTGGTTTGCATGTAGCTACTGCACGGCCCATAACTCAAGACTGTCGAGTTGTTCTCCTTTTCTGACTTGCTAATTAAAAACAACAAATGAGTGTTACTTTCTTATGTTTGCAGGGTGCAAAACTTAAAGGGGCTATACACCGTGTGATGAAATATCGAAAAAAAAAAGAAACTTGTCAAAAACTGACATAAACTTGGTATCAATGTGTACAATGCATTGAAACTAACTAACTGAAGTACCACATACCGTAGTATACAATTAATTTATTTTCGCATTATTTTTTCCATATTTCTCCATTAATTTTTTTTTACTGGGTATGTATACCTAGTAGAATTCATTCTTATGCGTGATTTGCTAGTTGATGATATCATGGGATATAACCAAGTAAGGTATATTAGCTTAAGCATTCATATGGTTTCGGATAAGCCTTCGTAGCAAAGTGGATACAACACTGGACAGCTATTTTGGTGACACTAGTTCAATCCATAGCTCAATTTTCTTTTACATTTTGGTATTTCTTTACCATTATCATATCAGAAGAGTAAAACATTTTATTAAATAATTTGTCCTGAGATTTGTTACAGAAAAAAACTTTATTGGTGCCAATCTGGTGTACAGTCCCTTTAAACATTGGGACATATTTAGCATGGGGCTAGTTTTTTTAATCTAATGTATCTTAAAGTTAACATTTGTCGGGCATTTCAGTTTGATCTATGGCACTCTTGCCTATTCTTATTTCCACTTAGTTCAATTATGAAACTGATATGAAAATGGTTCATACTGAAAAATCCTTTAAGCAATTCAATACTAATGATTTGAAGTACGTGGTAGATCAATTACACATGGCAAATAAAAAAAAACTCATTTCAGAGCCAAACTTAATAAGTGATCTTTGACTTTTATTCTTAGAAATGTTACAAATAATAAAACCACAAAATACAAAGCAGATGTTTCACAAACAAAAAATTATATCAATAAATTGATCAGTTAATGCATACATGTTTCAAATCAAATCTTGAAATCCATTCACATGAGCATATTTCCTTATCCATTTTTGTCAAACCTGAATCAAATGTGTAATCTCATATGTTATCATATAACTTGCTCGAAAAAATGATTTTAAAACAAAATTGTAATTTCATTGTTCTAGTTAGAAGTATACAAGTTTTTATCCCTAAATCTAATGCTTGATATATACAAACGCTTTCATTGACACATGAGTTATTATTGAACAAGTGGTGGCCATAGATTTGTCAAATATGTGCATATTTTGAACACTTTAGAAATTCTCCTTGACTGTGTTATAGGAATATTGCCATGCAATATTCGAAAGTTCTTGATTCTCTCCATTTGCCTTTCAACATGTATTCGTAAACTTGCAATATCTTTTGTAAGGAGAACCTCACGTTTAGAGAATTGTTTTCCTTTCTGTTTAAATGGTGGAATAATGAGATGAATGCCTCTTGGAGTAGTAAGGTCTGTAATAGTGAAACCCTTATCAACCATTATGGCGTCTCCTTCTTCAAGCAAGTCCAAGAGTCCACATTTTTCTGTGAGTTTCTTGTCACTGGTACAGCCCACCCAACAGTCAGAAACAAAAGTTACAACACCATTTGGGCTTATACCCACCAAAATCTTATGAGTCATGTGAGACTTGTAATCACTGTACATTAAACTTTTCAAAGAAAGAGAACTGGATGTTTCACTGTAAATTTCAGTGCAGTCGATAATAATTCTAGTGTTAGAATATTTCTCTTTAAATTGTTCAGGCATGTTATTTTTCACTACCTCACGAGATGGCCATTGAACAAGAAAGGATAATTGTACATGTAAATAGTTGATCCATCTTTCAACAATGTCACTACATTGTGAAGTGGATATGCAAAACCTAGTACCTAGATCTTCAAATAACAGACCTAGACGTAGGCGCATCAGCACCATGAAAAATTCATCCAGAACACTTAGAGTTCTTGGCCGTCCTCCATCTGAATCTTTATAGTTAAGTTTCCGCCTTGATGTCCGCACTTCAGCTTCATCCTTGATTTCATCAAACAAAGCTTCAAACACAACTCGATTAGGGATTCCGGTGTAAAAACTGACCAAATCGTCATTGTATTTTACGTCATCATATGTGAGCATAGGTAGCTGACATTGTACACCAAAGTCTCTAGTAGAATGTTCTGTTTGTGAACTGAAGTCTGCTGTTTTTCCCAGGAAACTTTCTTCAGTTTGTACTTCCATCACTGCACAGTTGTTCTCAGTCTGTGTGTCACAACATCTGAAACATATACAAATTGATCATGTACCCATTTACCACATCTTACATGTACAGTCTGGTAACCCTAACCAAATGTTTGTTTTTTTGGCCTTAAACATTTACAAACACTTAAATTTTCCTATTTTTGTTAAAGAATGAAGAAAAATGATCAGAAGTAATTAACTTATCAGATCGATTTCATAGCACAAGAAGCAATATATATATATATTGAACAATACCTAAAGGACTGATTCTGTGGCTGTAGTACTGGTCCCATGCAGTAATCATGCAGGTGGACAGAGGTATCAATGGCATGCCCGGAAGGGGATACAAATGACAGTTGTGGCTGTATACTATCATCATTTGACAGTTCTAGGTCTAAATCGTCATTGACCGTATCACCATCATCATCATCACCTACGTCTTCATCAAGGAGCTGAAATTGCAAATGAAACTGTATAAGATAAATGTTTTAGTACAAAATCTGCCAGGCTATATGGTACACATTTTTCCAGGCTGTATTTGAAAACAATTCTTTAATCATTTCTTAAATTACAAAATTTACAAATAAGTGCTGTGACATTGTTTTTAAGCACCGTTGATATAACATAATTCATTTTGAGGTGCATGTAAGGAAGAACTTAAACTAATATAAGAAATAAAAAATACCGTTGGCTGGAAGGTTTTGGTAGCACCAGTCTCAGTTGGAAACATAGATGGAAGTGTATGCTGGAATGAAGGTCCTCTGAAGCCAACAAAATGCTCACTACACAATCGTCTGTGTTCATTCCACTGGAACGATCTCATGACCGTTTTACATCGCTGCACCCACACACGTTTTAAACGTTTGTTCTGAGGAAAACGGTGCAATGACACTTTTCTCCCATCAATAACCTTTCCTCTGTAAATTCCTTTACAAATACAACAGTACTTAGGGGTTTTCCTGCCCGTTTTCTTTATTAGTTTTGAATCTTTACTTTCCATTTTCACTTGTTGCTGTTTACTTCCTGGTTTGTGTAGTCCCCGGAAGTAAATTTCCGCTTTTTGCGCATGCCCACTTGAAGAGTATTCAGGGAAAGATAATCGAGTTATCGGAAAGGACAATTCTAGGGACCGGCCAAAGTACTTCGAGCCTCGAGAATATCGAGCCAAGCGGGATATTTTTTCATTTGTTACATAAAGTCTTATTTACCTCGTTTGTTATTGGCTACGCCATAGCAAGAGTATTTATTGGGCATAGTTACGCACCCTAAATTTTGTAATATGACTTATTCAATTATTAGAAAATATCATTTTATTTTTTATTTATAATAAAAATACATTTATGCGAAAACAAGCAATTGTAAACAGTGGGTTACACAAATATAGCTTAAAAGTTATATCAAAATGCATAGTAATTTAGGGATGGATAACAATTAGAGACAGAACTTAAAGTGATGGCATGTTTATTCAAACTGTTAAACCATTTAAATTCGATAATAAAATCAGTCAAGAAATTTTAATCGATTAGCGCCTTGTGCTAAATGAAGCCAATCAAACAAATCAAGGTGTGAGATTCTTAACTGAACCCGCGAAAATGACATCGACCCAAGCATACAAATCAAAGTGTGAAATTCTTGTTTGGGGCCGCGAAACGACTTCTAGCGTGGAGAAATATCGACCCTCAAGATATCGAGCCATCCAATCGAAATTTATATGAACAGAGAGTAAATAAAAATCGGTCCTTTTATTTTGGTTCGATCCAACGAGGATATCGAGCCATGAGATATCGAGCCAACGAGTTTCGACTGTATAAGCTTATGTCAAAAACATATAAAAAAAAAGATCATTTTATCAATGAGCATGTATATACCTATAGCATAACAATAATTATGATAGGTATATTAATGTAAAAGCAATTAGAATGTATATATAAATGATCATTTACCTGTTGTAGGAAGGCCAGGTGTTGATCTGTCATCGGTTCATCGGAAACTTCAGGTGGCGCCAACTCCTGGACTTGCACTTGTTGCTGCTGGCTTGCCTGTAGGGAGAAAATTCAGTACATTTGAAAGCTGGAAACTTAAGGTGGTGCTAACTCTTGAACTTGGAAAACAAAGATAACTTTCCTTTTCTTCACCATTTAAAACAAAACAAAGGGCAGTCTACGCTGCTTTAAAAGCACTGCCTTTGTGTTTTACTGGGGGTTGATAAGGTGATTAGTATCTTTAAACTATGGTTTTGATAGTGCTTCATCCGACTTTGTCGAAGTGTTTAAAAAACCTAACTCTCAATCAAACTATGGTAAACGACCGAATGAAAATATAGTAAAGTTATCTTGTTTAAAGTCTTCATTCAAAGTAAAATATTGCATTCTGACGTAGCATTTATGATGCAATTTATCACGTGGTATACATACGCTGTACTTATATGCCAGTAAATTCGGGTGTAGATGAATATTTTACATTAAACTATACCTGCAGAACGGCTTGCTGATACATGAGAGTAAGATGTTCCAATTGCTGGGGGAAGTTGGGCACAGTTGACATTAGCTGCTGAAGAAGCACTGGATCGCACGCCACTGAAAATAATAGCAAAAGACATTAAGAAAATCTAAACAAACTTTCTATTGAATATTGTCTCTTCATATGAAATTGATTTCACAAACCAAAAAGCAAATTAAGAACTGATGCAAGTGGAGATAAGATTTTAAGTGAAATTTTTGACATTCATGACTGACTGAAGTCTTACACTATTGAAGAAAGGTGCTTGGCTTTGTCAATGGCTGGAAGATTGGATCATTGGTGACAGAATACTAGAAGCCGGACTTTCATGTAAATTTTGACAAAATCATAAAGCTTTGAACTGATTCATCACATCTTCAAGAAGATTAATGTCAAAGTGCATTTAAATATAAATCTTACATTGTTTCTAGGTGTGTGGATGGTCGAAACTATGGATCATTGGTTGCAAAGTATCAGAAACCAAATTACACAATATTTCAATGCCTTTATCTATATCATAAAGTATTACAAGCATCTTACATTGTTGCAAGAAGGTGTGCGGATCTATGCCGATGGACGGGAGGAAGTTTGGATCGTTGGTTGCGTAGTACCAGAAACCCGGGTCCTGCATTAACTCCCTTTGATGTTGGTGCTGAATTAACTGCTCCTGTAAAGGCAAAGAGAGATGTTAGACATATGGTGGCAGCCAGTGATGCATATCATCTGCAACATACATTTGATGTGTCAGGATTCTCTTAAGCAATTTTCAAGATTTACACATAAAAATTGTCTAAATCGTATTGAAAATATGTAAATGCAAGATATTTTCAAGCTCACTAGTATTTTTCCTGCTCACTTGTTCATAAGCACTTTTGAGAACCAGATTTGTTTTGTTTCAATCTGTATTTGATATAAGCGTCTTTAATATCGTAAGATTTCTAAAAACCTGACAAAATGTCAGTCCAAATATGTCGTTTGCTTTCATTTCACATACGTTTCCCTGGCTTTCAGTTGGGCCTCAAACAACTGTCAATTCGAACCCAGGGCACCTCTAGACTGAGAGTCATCATTACCCCACCACCTCTTACACTCAGCAGTTCAAATTGCTTTTTTTAAACTGTTCCTGCTTTCTTACGTACTCTGCAGCCATTTAAACCTTGTCTTTCACTTTCACACCTCAAACAACTGACAATTTAAACCCAGGATAACCCAAACTGAGAGGAAAGCACCTTAATCATTACCCAACCCTTCCCATAGACCCACCTGTTCAAATTGCTCCTGTTGGAACTGTTCCTGTTTTCTAGCATAATCAGCAGCCATTTCATCCTGGGCTTTAACCTGGGCCTCAAACAACTGTCGACGTTCCACTTTGCTCATACGTGGAGGTGTTACCAGGAATGACTTTCTGAAAGGGTGAAAACGACTGGCTATAAAAACACATTGCTAAGAGAATACATAGCTATACAAATACATGGCTGTAAGTAAACATGCTTCAATCGAAAATATCTGAAAGAGATTGAGAAATTTTGAAGGGATTTAAGCTCAAATCACACGGCCTCTAAAAGCCAGCTCCACCACTTTACGGTGGTGCAAAGAAAAAGAGCTGTCGACACTTCCATGGTGGAGCTGTTCCCTATGTTTACATGAACAATTGGAGTATGATTTACACAACAATACTAATAAGCACTTCTTAAAAAGGAAAAATGCACATATATATTAAAGTGGTGGCGCTGTCGAGTAGTGGTGGCGCTATCGAGTATGTTTTGTGCTTGAAGTAATATAAAAAGTTAACGCTTTTGGAATGAATACAAAAGTTGCTATGTTTATAATTCATTGAAAATTATGCTGGTTATGCATAGTACTTGCAGAAACAAAACTCTACGCGAACTACCTTAACCTTAATGAAAACTATTTTGAAAACCATTCAGAGAATAATATTGGTTCTTTGTGTCTATTGATTTTTATCCTTTTTTGGCATGGGGCATTAAGTAGTCTACATGTAAAAACATAACCAACATTCTGGCCTCACCTGCTACCCTGGTCTGAATCATCTGTATCCTCTCGATAGCTCAGTTCCCGTTTCCGCTTCCGACCTTTGTCCGAGTCCCAGCCTGACTCTGAAGCAGGGAAACAACACATGAGGTTTTTTGTCTTCATAACAATAAGACTACATAACATGGCATTCTAGTATAATAAATTGATCTTTGATGCCTATGTAGTTTTTTTTAAAATATTATCTCATACAAGAATCACTATAGGATCTCGTTGCAGAATCAAGCCATAGTATTCACGTGAGCAGGTGCGTTCAAACTTGAAAATGCGTATTTTAAAAGATAATCTATAGATATCTTAATAAGTATGCTGAGCACATGATGCAATTGATTTAAACCTTTCAATCCGTTTCTTTTTCGTCACCATGAATTTTGTCATTAGGTCTTAAAAGTCAAAAAAGTTTTCTGACTGTCAGTTCTAGAATTGTACTCCATCAATTCGTCAATATCGAGACACATTTTTCAACTTTTAGGACCTAACAACCCCATACTATGAGCCAAAATTTTTTTGGTAATGATTGAGGGTTATAATTAAAGCACAATCCATGCACACCATAGTGATAGGTATTTTTTTAAATGCACTTATTGTTTTTTTCTTAATTGAGCGCACCTGCTCCATTATATGAATGAATACTAAGCCTCCATTCTCTACAGTAAAGAGGTAGTTTGAAAAGTGTAAAAAGTAATGGGAATATTAATTATAAATTTTTCTGTATACTCTTGACACTAAAATCAAAGTAGCTCTTAACAGACAGTTATATTACATAAAACAGGATGATCTCTTCTATAACCACAGTGGCTGTAATTAGCACAAAGCCTGCAAGCATTGCACCGGTAAAATTATTTTCAGGCTTCCTTAAAGACAATTATACTGCATAAAATGTAAATAACACAAGTCAACTATTAGCACAATGGTTGAAATAAGCAAAAGCTTGTGAACCCTGCACTGGGGCTGTAATTAATAACCAACTTAGATTGACCTTAAGTTTAACATTACTGTACAATATACGTGTTTTGATTGGCTGGTATATTAAGCTGACCAATAGGAGGAATGGAATCAATGAGGCATGTCTAAGGATAAGATCAATATTGAATACTGGCCCTGGTAATCTAAGTTGCAGGTTTCCTAAATTTTGGAATTTATAAATGTATGTAGCAGGGTTTGTAAAAAAAAAACCCCATAACTGTGAGACTTTGGGTTTGATCGCCTAAAAGCCTTCAATGCTAGTTGCTTTTACCTTTTATGTGGAAATGAAGTTCCCAATAAGCTGTAAACATTCATAAAAATTGATAGGAAAAATTCTGTAAAACTTATTTTTCTTTACAACAAAACATCAGTCTATAAAAGCATGTATTGTGTGATCACTATTTTTGAGTAGTTCAAATATATTTTTCAAAACTTATAGCTTTATTGGTCTGTTTAAGCAAAGTTTATTTTATTTTGAAATAAAATCTTTCAAATCAATTTGTGACATCCACATAATATTCAGGGCTATTCCATTTAAACGTATTACCCCTGGGGGGAAGGCACTTTTAAATTATGCCATCCCCCTACAGAAGCAAATTTTCCTTTTTGGGGTCCAAATAAGCAAAGAAAACACCCACCCATATACTGTCAAAATAAATGCCTTTACCTGTGGGTTATGTTTTACTGGAATAGCCCTAAGTTGAAATTCTTGACATTATGATATTTTATAATACGCATGTTAAAAAAAGAGATGGCACCATTCAACGTACCTTTCTTCTTTTTCTTCTCCAGCTTAGAGAGTATCTCATAGTTGGAGTCCAGCTCCCTCTCAACCTTCTTTCTGTTCTCCAGAACCTGTTTCTTGGGGATTTTAAAGATCTCCTGAAATATAGAGAGAAAAAATTAACATCGATTCAACTTTCACGTGTTTCCCAAACATATTTATGGTCGATTTATTCCAAATTTTTCTTTTTCCTTCTCCTACAGAAAAATAACTTTGAACTCAGTCTAACTGAACACACCAGAAGTTATATTTCGCTACTGATTCTATAATCTCTAAATAATATATATATAAACATATTTCACATACCTTGAGAGTGGACCAGTGTTCCAACAATTCCTGAGCCAGTTTTATAATCTCCACAGCCTTCCGTCTCAATTCCTCCTCACTATCCCCTTCCATCATTTCTGCTTCCATATCTTTCTTCTCACTCTGCGAATCATTCCCCTCTTCTTCTTTTTCATCACTCTTTTCCTCCTTAATTTCATCAGATTCACCCTCAATTACCTCGCTTTTCTCATCTTCAGTACTATCTTCCCCTCCTTTCTCTTGAAGAGCTACTTCCTCTTGCTCAGACTGGTTCTCAGTTGAGCTATCTGCATCAGCAGACTGTGTCACATTTTCATCCTCAGCAATGTCATCATCTGCACTAGAAACCATCGGTGGACCATCTTTAGCCAACAGTCTTCTTCGTAACCCATATCTTTTCTTTTTCTTTTCAGTCTGAGAGCTACTAGATACATCACTTTCCAATGGATTCTCGTTTTCACTAGCGCTTGCTCGAGATTCAGAATCCGACGAGGACTCAACGTCAGCAAATTTCACACTCTTTTTCACTGTTTTCTTACCGATAGCGGACAAAATTGAGACAGGGCTTTTGTACGAAGAGATAGGTGGAGTCAGTAAAGAGGGCTCACTGTCATCTTCAGTGTTTGTGTCAGTTGTTTCAGCGATACTTGAGTCCAACATGACCAACCCTTCCTGCGGTTCGGCCCATTTTGTGACGATATCGAGGATTTTACTGTCCTGCAGTATTGTCTTGTTTGTGATTGGAAGTGTCTTGAGTATTTTAAGAATCTGAAATAACACAAATAAATGATTTATTGTTATATTTTGACTGTGCATGACATGAATATACAATTTTAAATGGTAAAAGGAATGGTAGAACAGATTTTTAACCACATTTTGCATCTATTAACAAAAGATCGATAAAGAGACAGTATCACAAATAACAATAAACATGAATAGAGCAATAAAGCAACATGCACACAAACAGGAATTTTCTGTAATTGACTTAGAATTAATGATGAACGTTTTGAATGAGGAAATCATTCCATGTTCAACTAATAATTCTCCTAGTAAACTTGTTATATAATAAAACTACATAAAATAAATCATTTATGTTATTAATTTTCAAAGCCTTTTTCTTATTTTAAACTAAAAATAATCTTGCCAAATTTCAAATCAGGAAAACTTTCTTCCCGGTCAGTGAGTAAAAGGCTACTTACTATAATTTTGAGATCCGACACTTGCTGTTTGATGTCGGCCATCCAGCACCAGAGAAGTGGAAGACCATGATAGTCGATGAACAATCGCAGACATGCTGTCTCCGTCGTGTTCTAAAAGTAGGAATTATATTTAAATTATGAACAAGGCAACAATCTTAAAAACGCACATATATAATTTAATCACATTTTCAAATTAATATTTGAGAGTAGTAATATATATGATTTCTATTTCTATTTCTAATCCACAAGCCTCATTATTCAGTTTTAGAAAAAGTTTATTATACTTTGGAATTTAAACTTTGTTTTGATTTGTGACACACTAAATATCTAACTGAAAATTCTTGAAGTTCTGCCCATTTATAAGATGCACCCAAAATTCTTTTACATCATAGTTTCATAGCTACAGTACTTAAAAATATATTAGCGATTTTTAAAAGTGGTTAAATGGTTTTCAATTAATACCTATGTGGCCACAAATTCCCCAATTTAAAATGAGCCAAAATAATGCCAATGTTATTTTATCTGTAAGCAAATCATATCCTTTATTGTTTTAAATGCTATTTGGCCACAAATCTCCAGTTAATAAAGCGCCAAAATAATGCCAATATTTTTATCTGTAAGCAAATCATATCCTTTTTTGTTTTAAATGCTATGTGGCCACAAATCTCCAGTTAAAAAAGCGCCAAAATAATGCCAATGGTTTTTATCTGTACACAAATCATACTTTGTTAGTGTTAATTACAGTCAAATGAGTTAAACATAATAATGCATCAAAATTAATATGTTTCTTTTGTCCATCTATCAAGTGTAAACCTATACTAAGCCCCTTTAACCCTATACACTAAGATACAGTCATAATGACTAGGCGTTCATGCCCAAAATATTTTCTTATTTATTTATTTTTTTATTAGGCAAACTGTTTCTTGAGATTTTTCTATTACTCAAAACTGTAAATTATATACTCAAGAACGTCTTTACAATCAGTATAGCATTACTAATATTATTAAAAGCAAAAATTCACTTTATTTTTATCTTTTAAAAGTAATCAATAACAACAGCTGTCACAGTATGTGACGAATGCCCCCGAAAGTGACATTGACCTATGAACAAGGTTGATCTTGCCTTTACGTGTCAAATACATATGGCAAGTTATTTTTAATTGCCTCTAAACATAAAAAATACCACCCATACTTGACAACATACACTGTTATGTCCTTATAAGCAGCATTCCATTGTGAATAAACACTTAGTGTGACCTTGAACTTAGAGGTAGGGACATGGGTCTTGAACACGACACGTCGTCTTGGTATGTCTGACACAAGTGGCAAGTCATTTTTAAATCTGTCCATACAAGAGAAAGTTACAGCCCGGACACGACATTCTATACTCTATGTCCTTATATATGCAGCATTCCATTGTGAATAAACACCTAAGTGTGACCTTGACCCTAGGGGTAGGGACACTGGGCTTGCATGCAACACGTCGTCTTGGTATGTGGAACACATGTCACAAGTTATTTTAAAATCTGTCCATACAAGGGAAATTTACAGCCCGGACACGACAACTTATACTCTATGTCCTTATATGAAGCACTCCATTGTGAATAAACACCTAAGTGTGACATTGACCTTAGAGGTAGGGACACGGGTCGTTCACGTGACACGTCGTCTTGGTATGTGGACCACATGTGGCAAGTTATTTAAAATCTGTCCATACAAGGGAAAGTTACAGCCCGGACACGACAACCTATACTCTATGTCCTTATATGCAGCACTCCATTGTGAATAAACATGAAGTGTGACCTTGACCTTAGAGGTAGGGACACAGGTCTTGCATGCGACATGTTGTCTTGGTATGTGGAACACATGTGGCAAGTTATTTTAAAATCTGTCCATACAAGAGAAAGTTACAGCCCGGACACGACAACATATACTCTATGTCCTTATATGCAGCACTCCGTTGTGAATAAACACTAAGTGTGACCTTGACCTTAGAGGTAGGGACACGGGTCTTGCACCCGACACGTCGTCTTGGTATATGGAACACATGTGGCAAATTATTTTAAAATCTGTCCATACAAGGGAAAATTACAGCCCGGACACGAGTTATTGAGCCGGACACACGGACGGACGGACGGTGCGATTTTAATATGCCCACCTTTGGGGGCATAAAAAGGTGTTAGGTTAGAGCAAAAAAATGGGTAGGCTGGGACCAGAAACAAATGTCATTTTTTTTACACCCTATTTCAAAATAACATACCTCGAGCACTTTCAGAATCTGTCTCCTGTGTTCCGCGTCCTCTGCTCGCACCATGAGACGGCAGATACTAAGGACATCGTGCTTGTTTCTCAGGCCTTGTTCTAGCTCTGACATGCGCTCAATCTCTTCCTCAAGCTGAAATAGTGATCATTTTATGAGAATACATGTCACAAAGTGAGTCGGCATCAAATTCTATAAAACTTGATAATTTTCTAGTTTGGCCCCAGTTAGCCAAAATATTTTTTAATTGGCTAATATTAGTCAAATAATTACTATCAACCAATCAATTCATTTAAATAAGCACACTAGCCAAAAGATAACATGTAGGCAACTTATCAAAGTTTTAACACTGCACTAACAAGGGACAACCATAGTGCTCATACTTGTATGTGATAACCAGTCCAACAAGGGACAACCATAGTGCTCATACTTGCATGTGATAACCAGTCCAACAAGGGACATAACAGCCAGAGTGATGTGCCTTGCTATTTGTTGTGTATATTGTCTCTGGCATCATGTGTACAAAGTGCAGTAAGAGTTTTCAGCCTTTTTCAGCCGAAAATCGGCCCCATTTCCCTCTTCAACCCCCCCCCCCCCCCACACACACCAAGGATAAATTTGAATATATTGAATGTTAAGTTATGGAAATAGGAGTACCCCTTTCACATTATATACAGAAAGTAAAAAAATCTGTATAAATCAGATAAAAGGCACCTTATTAATTAATTAAAATAATTCTTAAGTTTTGCAGCTTAGAAGAGGAAATGAGCTGAAAATACGAAAATTAGGATCCCTGGTAACACGTTTATGATAATGAAAGTATCTGGACAATTTTTTGAGTTTCCGCCAAAGTTAAAGATTTATTCATGAATATTTGTTTAGACTTTCAAGGGGCATAACTCTGTTTGCCTACCTTATCACTGTCATCGAACAATTCCTTCCTCTTTCTCTCCTCTTCCTCCACAGAAGTTGATCGACGAGTGGATCGTAGCTCTATCTTCTTGTCTCCGCCAAGCCAACCTCGACAGATCGACGTGCCACAATAACATTTCTGGGCTTCCTTACTGCAAAACAGAAAGTCTATATCAATTTGCGGTATTTAAAAATCCCTCAACTAAAGTTGCTAGCCATGTAGATTGTTACTCCATTTTCTTGTCTTCTGCACAAACACCACTCCTTATGTGTCTAAGAAACTAACATGTATGAGCCTCATTTCAGTGTCTTGTCACATAAAACATTCCCAGGACAAACATCTATTTGAAATATGTAGTCATTTTGTGTAAACCATTATTTTAATTACAAGACAAGTCCAAAAAGTTAAATTTGATATTTAGCTGAACATAATAAATGAGCAATATGTTTTTAACTATTATCAAAATCTGAATTAGCAATAGAAAAAAATATTGTTGTGGTTCTAATAACATGCTGACAAAAAAACTAGGCAAGTAGGGAAACAAAAATTATGAAAAAATATTCATTGTCTTATTATTACATCTTGTATTCAGCCAAGCAATTTTCATATATTTTTTAGCGATTTTCCCAAAAAAATATTAGGTTCGGGACTTAAAACAAGGGACGGTAAGGTAACCAGAACCACAACATTAAATCATTCTGTTATGTCTGACTTGTGATAACTAGAGATTGCTTTTTTGAGAAAGTGCTTGTCTCCCCTATTGTGTGGTTGTAGGTGAGAAAAAATAGATGGACATGAAATTTGTGATTTTTGACTGGAGATGAACCAACAGTGATGTTTGGTTTATATCACAGTGACATTGACCTTTGACCTACTGATCTCAAAATTAATAGAAGTCATCTACTAGTCGTGACCAACCAGCATACTAAGTATTAAGTTCCTGGGTACAAGCGTTCTTTAGTTATTGAGCAGAAACCATTCAACCATGAATGGGGGAGACATAATAATGATTTACTTACCCATACACTTCATACTTGTAGTCAAATGTGATTTCTTCATTCTTCTTGATGGGTTTTCTCACAAAGAAACCAACTCTCAGAGCACCATTCACTGTCCACTGTAAAACAAAATCAAGCATCTACATTCGTCCTACAGTTAGAAATTCTTAGGGGGTCAAAGGGGGTGAAACATCCCGTCATAAAAGCAAAACTGCCTTTTAAGCCTCTTAAAGGGCTCGTCCTCCAACCATTAAATCTGTGAGATACTCCATGGTCCCTATTGCAGCACAAACAGGGATGATAACAGAGCCAAGTTGCCAATCCTGAAAATGTCTGCGTGGGGTTCAGGGGGCCGCTAAAGGCCCCCGATGGGTCCAGGGCAAAGCCCTGGTGGGGGGACAAGGGGGGCAAAGCCCCCCGAAGCTTTCCATATTTCAGGGATTCTAATACCCTTTTTTGCCTAAGAAAAGTGTTCAAGGAGTACACCTTTCGGTTTGGTAGATATAATCATGTTCAACACGAGACATCCACAATCAGAACAACTATCAAGAATCTTAGCAGTGAAGTTTAACACCTTTATCTTTAAACAAAGTTAAATTTACTTTTTTTACCTGAAGTCACAGGCATTAGACAAGTACCTGACATTTTGGTTCAGTTGTCCACTTCCCATAAAACTCAACTGGCTATGATCAAATGCCTGTGTATGAACAGTCTACACTGTGGGATGTTTGATTTATAATAATGAACAACATATCAATTATCATGCTTGCAAATGTTTATTGTAAAAGTGGTATTTATTCCATTTTTATGTATCATTAGAGTATTTATTCCATTTTCTGCACATTTGATGAGAATATAATGTTATTAATTATTATATATATTATTCAAATTAATATCCAAACGGGACTTAAATGCTTTGGCAGCGTGGCCGTTGTGGACATGGTGGACATTGATGTCTTCTAGTCCTCAAGCCAGATTTTCCCCCTCATGGTGTTACATGAGTCCAGTAGCACACAAACTAGATTGTCCCTCGGCAGTTCAGGTATCTCAAACAGGCTTTCAAATTCTATGAAAATTGATTTAAAATCAGCCCTTGTGATTTTTAAGGAGGCCAAATGTCTCAACACTATTTCTTTCTCTTTAGCAGAAAAAAAGCTTCAACAGTTTTCTCATTGTTTGTGTTTGTTGACTTGTCTTAGTTGAAACAAAACCGAGATCCATTAACTCCTCTACATGTTCATCATTGAAATGGCTAGCCACTCCGTAAGTCATCTTGTATGATGCTGTAAACCTTTGAAGTTTTAATTCGCTGAGAGCTTTTGTATCTTGGCAAGTGTCTTAAGTAAGACACACTACTGTGGTGCCAGGGAGCATGTTCAGCCATAAGTCCAAGTATCATGGCCTCTGGATTGAATTGTCAGTCATTGACAGGAACAACTGGATGCACTGGCTGAGGTGTCTTTCATCCCTGACTTTTGTATCCATCAACATACCTGGATGGGGAAATACAAATTACAACTATAGAATTTAAATCTCACTCAAACTGGTTCCTCAAGAAGTTTTGTTGAACTGTCTCAAATAGAAAATAAAATGACTGCCTCTACGTAATTCATTTCACTACTACAAAATATTTCTTCATGTTTTTTTGTTTTTTTTTAACCAAACCAATTTTCATTTTAACCTCCCATTATGGTCAACAGCCACTTCTTATTGAGAACAATGCTTCAAACATGAGAATAATAAAGAAACGGTTTATAACGTAAACTTCAATCGGCCAAATAAATTATGACACAATCCGAATCGGGATGTCCGAAATAATGCTACATGCGCAAAATTCATTCTCACTTTCTATAAATTTATAAAGAAACGTTTAGGGAATTTCACTTAACAATAAATGGCAAATATACCCTTAAAATCGGCGATTCGATGTTTTTAGAAGTTGGTGGTAGTTGTTTTTTTCCAATTTTCCAATACCTGTTCATTCGTCTTCGTCGTCTGTCATATCCGGATACGACGATCCGGATACTGTCTTCTAGTCCCAACGGTAATTTCCGTAATCGCCGGATGCTATCTTAACCAATCATATAGCTCGATTGCCAAGACGTAAATAGGTTCGTTAATTTCCGGCTTTACACTTCCGGAAAACTCACCTTTCGTACCCATATTGTTCGAACTGAGCTCGAATCGCTCCCTGTACCCCTCCCCCCCTAGAAAAAAACTCAACGGATTTACATTAATCTCAAAATCAATCCGTGAGGCCTTAAATCCGGAATTCCGGATTAATCCGGAATTTTATCATCCCTGACAAATAAAATTGGTTCTTAAGCTCCCAAAAAAGCCTAATGAGACTCAAATGGCCAATTCTTTAACTCTGAATATAGAGGATATAGTATAGTTACTCAAAGATTATCTTTTGGTTAATTTGTACAGGTAAATGTCTTGCAAACTCAAATTTAAGATTATCTTATGTTACACACCTTCTGTGTCTCACAGTTCGGATCACAGCTATGGTTGATGAATCGCGATATGTTCCCCTTGTATGTCGCATCTATAATCTCCTCTGGGTTCACTGCCATAAAGTAAAAATGTTGCTGACCCATCTTCGAGTACTGCTTCGATCTCTTCTTGAACATTGGATAGTCTAATACCTCGCCAACATATTCCATGACAAACTGGCCCCTGAAAATTAAGGACCATTCCTTTGTTCGGATAGTGTTATCATACTTAAGATGCCAAAATTAAAACACTTTCTTTTAAAATGAAAATAAGACATTAAATTACATATGATTAAAGTGTATTCGTATGTATTTACAAATTGTTAAATGTGCCTTGGTTGCAAAAACATTTATTTTGGTAACTACAAACTAGTAACCATTAACTAATAAAGTGGTTGTCATTATATTTTGTCTACTGGACCACCCTCTGTTTAAATCTACCCATTCACCTGATTAAAATAAAATATGACTACATGCTGATTTACCAAAATAAAAGCTGGGCAGATTTGAAATAAACTGCTATCCTATTGGACAAATTAAATTAGACAAAATAAAATGTTGACCACTAAACTATTGCTACTGAATCATTTCTTTATATTAAAAGTCAAACCCCACAAATACAGGCGTGAAAATAACACAAAGCAAGACTATGTAAAATATAAACACTGTTAAAAACCATTATACATGTGTTTTGTTTGGCTTACTGGCTTGCACTTTTTTTCACCACTGATTCTTCAGTATGCTTACACATATATTCAATCAAAACTCTGACTTGCATGATTTTGGTTATTAACTTATTAACCCAGACAGAAAATTTAATTTGAATTTGTAAATGGTACACATTTATTATACCACAATTGATATAACAATCATTTTCGACGTTGAGTTTGCTGGGGAAATGCACATGTTTTTGGTACCAAATTTTTCCCTTCATAAGCCATACTTGAACATAGGCCTGAAGGGTTCAATCAGAAAAGCCCATAACAATTTTTCACTTAAAGTTGTGATCAAACTCATAGTTGGGATCAGCAATCGAAAATGATATATTTTGGATATCAAACCCTAAAAATATCACATGCTGTTCATGAGTGCGAAAAAGTCCCTGAAGAGCCCTTCAAAACAGGAAAACCCCTCGACCATTTATAATTATACTTACGGTTGAAGGTCCTCGAGTGCTTTCATCCCATGGCCCTTCCACTCTGTCTTGAATGGGACTACGTCAGCATTTTGTTTCTAAAACAAAGGTAAAACTTCATATGTGTTCAGTGTTTTTTCCAACCCTATTTGGGGCCAAAATTCAGCCCCACTCCCCATCTGTAAAGTATTTTTCCCCCGTTTGGGGAAAAAATCCCCTTTAAAAAAATAAAAATCTATGGACTTCAACACCTTAACTGTCTATACATAGAACCTTTACCAATGAAAAAGAACAAATATTGCACTACACTAATTTAACGAATCATTATTACAAGTATAGGTTAACCTCATATTTGTTTTATTAATATTTTGATAAAATATGATTATTATAAAACATTAAATTTCAATATTGCCGATCATAGCTGTATAGCGAAACTCCTCAAAATGATTATATGTAATTCCTGTAAGTAACACTATACATTTAATACAGTCAGAGCATGACTTACCCCCTGGAATCTCCTGTTTGTACAATATTCCCCACACGGACACTTCGAACCACTGAAAACATACACAAAATACATCCATTCATTAAATTGAATTCTCCTTTTTTATAATCTTAAAAATTTCAAGGAATCTAACACAAATTGATTAACAGATAAATTTATAAATGTTTTCAAAAAATGTGTTTTTTAAGATAATTTTTATATTGATACAGTCTTGTGCCCCTCCACACACTTACCATTCAATGAAGAGCATTCTATTGAGACAGTCCTCCCCACACGGCTCATATCCCATTTCACGTTCTTCTTTGCTGGTCGTACAGTCACAAACCATACGTCGAACCTCGCGCATCTGCTTGGACCTCTTCCTGCAAATTATACATGAATGCAAGATATTACATGATAATTATACTGCAATACATTATGATACATGAGAAAACTTTTTTGTCTGAATCTTCTTGGAGTTGCAAAGTTTAATTTGAGAATAATTAATGCTTGGTACAACAGTATAACACATAAGGCAAATTGTTAACAGCATTGTTAACCTCATCGTTGTTAACTTTCAAATCAATATTGCTCTGTAAGTGTCACAGATAAACTGATATGATCTGTAGTTTTTCATACAAAGAGTTGGGAAAATGAATAAACTGTATATGCTTTATTTAAATACATGAGCCTTCATCAAATATTTCACATATAAAGGTTAACAATTATGTCATTAATCCCATTGTTAACTTTAACAAAACTTTGAACAATTGGGCAATTGCCTATTTGACATGCCATCAAAACCTCATGAATATAAATGTTCTTAACAAATAAATAATAATAATAGTCACTTTATAACCCTGGACGAAGAAATGATGACAAAAGTAAGACCATTGAAATAACGATGACGTAAGTACATTTAATGAAATTACGATGACAAGAATAAGATTAATGAAATTATGATGATAAAAGTAAATTTGTTGAAATTACGGTGACGTAAGTAAATTTGATAAAATTACGATGACAAGAGTAAAGATTGGTGAAATTATGATGATAAAAGTAAATTTGTAAAAACCATAATGACAAAGATGACGCATGTAAATAAAGCAATTACACACCTTTCAGCCAGGTAATCATTCTCTGCTATCAGCTCAAACTGCAGCGGTATATCATCCTCCGTGGCTTCTGTATCCAGTTTCTCATGGACAACACCCTCCGGGTTAAAGTACTTCTTCCTGCTGGGGGGTGGGGGAGGGGGCGGGGTTTCTGCTTCACTGGCCCGCCTCCAGCGAGACTTCACCTGTTGAAAATAAGGTTTTCGATAAGCAATAAACTTCTGTATTACTGTTAATGTAAAATATATAACTTCAAATAAACACAATCCTTATCATTTCTCTCAACTTCTAATGTTATTTTTTTTCAGCCTGATAAAAAGAGGTGTTGACTTCAGATGTTAAATGAATACCTGCCCTGGAAACAAATGAAATTAAACAACTTAGACTCTTGAAAACAGACTACTTATTCTTTAAAGTTGCACTCTCACAGATTTACAGATTTAACTCAATTTTTTTTTGTCTCAGAATCAGCTTATTTTGTCATCAATCCTTTCAATTCAGTCATATTACCATAGAACATATCTCAAGTACTTGGAAAATATCCGAAAATTTCATTTCTCTTAAAGGTTAAGTTACGCTTTTAGCCATAAAACATCAAATTTTGAATGTAAAAATTATAACTGCGTATGAAATCAGCAGTCTTATGTCATTGGCTTTCAGACATTAGCGCAAACTTTGCTTATTGCAAGACAGAGAAAAAAATTAATGTCAAAATGTCTGTGAGAGTGCAGCTTTAACAATGTGAAATCGGTTTAACCTTATTGAGAAATATAAAATCGGAAAATATAATAAATGTACCGGTAATAAACAAACAGCTATCATCAATACCTTCATTAGCCTTCCAGATGCCGAGTCTGATTCTGAGTTATCCTCTGACAATGTAGGTGTTGAAGGTGGTATTCCCTCATCTTCATCATCTTTCTTCTCATCTGCAACTGCTCCCCATTCACCAAAACCAGTCATGTTTTTATTGTCTGCATTCACATCACCACCTTCAGTCTTCTGTTCTTCAATTTTGTCATCAACTGCAACTTTGGTTTCAACTTTGATCTCAGTAAGGTTTCCTAGAATTGTTGCGATTTGAGTTGATTCTTGAGGTACACTCTCTGCACTAGTTTGTCTCTCTGTCCTGGACTTACACGCCAGGCTTGATCCATCTTTTAGCTTTATAGCTGGAAACCCCGGCATTCCAGGTCCACCAATTCCTGCTTTTAGCTTAGCAGCTCTGTCATCTTCAACTTTAGCAGTTTCTTCTTGATATTGTTGCTGATTTGAAGAAATCCTTCTTCCCTTCCTCTTAGCTGGAGGTTCTCTATAATCACCCTCCCCATAATCCTGATACTCTGGTCCATGTGGCCCCATGTATCCATCATCATGTCCATATTGTGGGTGATGCCCTTGTGGCATGAAATTCTGATCCATTGGATAAGGCCCTGGGGGGAACATGCCAGGTGGAAATCGAGGTCCCATCTGTCCAGGAAAAAGAGGCCCAGGCATTGGCATAGGAGCCATTTGTGGCATCATTCCCTCTCCATAGAACTGAGGAACTTGTGGACTTTCTGGGTAGAACTGTCCTGGTTGCGAAACTTGCGGACTTGCTGGAACCATCATTCCTGTGTTGGGATCGATCACATACCCTGGTGGTATCTGCTGTTCAGGTGTAAGCATCGGAAATTGCTGGATTTGCTGCATTTGTTGTTGATGAACTGGAAACGGTTGTGGAAGAAAATGGGCCCCAGACGTTGGATCAACACCTTGGAACTGACCTTGCATCTGTTGTACTGGCTGGCTAACTGCAGGATTCTGCAGATTATGTTCAGTTTGCTGAACAGGCTGGAGTAATAACTTCTTTTTCTCTGCCAATTCTCTCTCAAACTTTTCAAGAGCCGATTCTTTGGTCTTTTTATCTTTTTCTTTCCTATTATCGCCATCCCTGTCTTTGGACAGAGATCTTCTGTCCTTACTTCTTGATCTACTCCTCCTTCTACGCTGTCTGTCTCTACTTCTACTCCTCCTTTCTCGAGATCTACTCCTTCTTCCTCTTGATCTACTTCGCCTATCTCGAGACCAGCTTCTCCTATCTCGAGACCTACTTCTTCTAACTCTTCCTCCGCTTCTACTCAGTCTTTCTCTACTACGGCTTCTTCTATCCCTACTCCAACTTCTACGATCCCTAGAACGGCTTCTTCTCTTTCTATCCCTATCTCTGGACACACTTCTTGATCGTCTGTTGAATCTTCTTTCATCCCTTGGTCTCCTATTCTTTCTCTCTCTACTTTTATCTCTTTCTCTGTCCCTCTCCCAGCTCCTTTCTCTACTTCTTCCTCTGCCTCTAAAGCTATCTCGTTCCCTACTCCTTTCCCTATCTCTACTCCTTTCTCTTTCTCCCTTACTTCTCCTTCTATCTCTTCTACTTGCTTTCCTATCATCATCATAATTATCATCATCATCATCTCTTCCACTTCTCTGTCTTTTGTCTCGACTTTTGCTTCTGTCTGAATGTCGATTATCATCAGCTCCATCTTTTTCAGACTTTCCCTGATCTCCATAACTCTTCTCACTTCCTTCATATTTATCAACAACTGCTAACTGAACATCAGACTCACTGTCTTGACCTTGTAGCATGCTTAGAAGTTGTTCTTTCTCTTGCTCAAGTATTTGCAGCTCTTCTTCCTCTGTACCACCCTGTGCAAACTGACTACTCTTTTCTTGTCTTGGATTAACACTTTGGCCTACTACTTCAATGTTTCTACCTTGGACAATGCCGACACTGCTGGCTCTTTGGAGTACTTCAATTCTTCTCAAGTTTTCTTGTCCAATAACCTGAATGGCTCTTCCAATCTGTTCTGGGCTAATTTGAGGTACCTTTACTGGGGCATTTGATAGCTGCACAGTCACAGGTGTGCTGCTAACTAAGACAGGTGGTTGTAACTCGGAGGTTGAGTGTGCCTGATTGAAGTCAGCATTATCTACAGTATCATTTGTGCTAACTGCTGATGAATTACTTGTTTCCCCATGCCTTTTAGCTTTCTCAGCTTTATCTTTATTACCCTTAATTCCATTGGAGTCATCGCATACATTTGAAGCACCTAGCTCTTCTACTGTTCCTTTCACTTTGGTTTCAACCCTATCTTTGTCTTGATCACCCTCACTTTCAATAGGAATTGGCTTAAACGAAGTTGTTGCCACTGCAGTGGTTATAATATTCTTTGATGGTTCAGGGGCAATTCTGAATTCAGGTGGTCCAAAAGACAGTGGTGAAATTTTGTCTTTCAGTTTTATTAATGGTTTCTGCAATGGTTTATCAGAGGTGTCAAAGACATCACCCAACAGAGGTTTCTTCAACACATTTGGAATTAATTTCAAAGAAAATCCTTTCACAGGCTCTTTTGATGTATCTTTTGAAGTTGCAAACTTCTCTTCTTTTGCTTTTTCTTCTATTGCTTTTTCGGGATGTTTCTCTGGTAGCTGAGAAATATCAGTCTTATCAGTAGCAGTTTCAGATGGCTGTATGATTTCAATGTGCTGAGGGGAATTTGAATCATCTAAATCCATATCTACAACCTCCGTTGATTGCAATTCTTCAAAATTGCTAAGAACTGTCTTTGTGTCAAATAATTGCAGTTTAGAGTCAGCACCTTTGTCCTGTGAAGAATACACATTCTTATTTTCATCTGTTGTTGACGGAGGCATTGGAATGTCTTCAATCATGGCATCTGTTATTGAAATGGAACTTGCTGCACTTTTTAATTCCACAATCTTATTAAGTTTCTTCTCAACATCTTCAATACTTGAAGATCTACGGTAATCAGGAAAATGGATTTTTACTCCTTGCAAATCGGCCTTTGAATTACCACTTTCTTTAAATGCAATTGATTTTCCCTTGTCAGATTCTTTCTCCTCTTCTTCTGGTCCATTTAATGCACTTTCTTCTGTTATCAGTTCATAGTCAATATCCTGAGATTTCCTTTTACTTCTGACAGGCATAGTTTTGCTCATAACATCTGGCAAAACAACTTTTTTCTCAGCTGCCTTCTTTCTTGTCAGTCTCTTTGGTGGTGATTCCTTCGCTGGTTCAGGTTGACTCTTTCCAGATTTCTCTTTTTCTGAGTCTTCAACACTATTTTCATCTTCATCAACTGTTTCATATGTAGGTGTGACACTACATTCAGTTCTTTCTAAAGGTTCATTCGAAGGACTTTTACTTCGTTGTGTGACACTTCTTTCAGTTCTTTCTAAAGGTTCATTCGAAGGACTTTTACTTCGTTGCCTTGTAGCAAATTCTTTGGCTTCAATAACTTTTACCTGCTCCATCATATCCATGACTGATAACTTAACACCTTTCTTAGGAGATATGTCAAACAGTTTTACAACAGGACTAAGGTCCTGTGGAGTGCTTTTCTTTGGAGAGTATTTGAACAATCCTGTTGGTGTTTTCTCCCATGTTCCTTTTTCCTGGTCACATTCCTCATTTTTTTCATCAGCTATCATTTTGCTATCTTCAGAGCGGACACTAACTTCATTTTCTGATTCAAAATAATCAATGTCCTCAGTTTTAACAATTTTAATCTTTTCAGGCGAAAATTTTTCAAACAAATTTGACCTTTCAACAGACTTTACAGGAGAGGACTGAATTGACTGTTTCGAGATGTCTGATATATCTCCAGAAAGTATCTCTTGTAATGGTGCTTCTGCAACACTCTCCTTTTCAACTCCCATAAACATATCAAAACTGGCCACATTCTGCAAACAATCTGGTCCATCAACCATATCCGACTTTGAATCTTTGGGTTTTTCATTCCCTTGTTTATCGTCTGCTTGTTTAGCTTTATTTGATTCAGTCACTATGTTTTCAGTACCTTTGCTTGGAACTTTAGACGCAGGAGGTTCTGGGGAGTCTGTGTCTGAAGAAGATGAGGTTGAACTGCTGCTGCTACTGCTAGTACTTTCATGTCTCAAGGCCTTTCTTTGCTTTGGGTCAGTTTCTTCTGAAGAACTTCTTTCTCTTTTGGGGGATTTTCGTCTAAGGCCTCTCCTATCCTCACTACCTCTCCTTGGTGATACACTTCTATTTTTTCTCCTGTCTCTTGACTCACTCCTTCGGAACCTTCTAGCTCTGAAGTCTTTCACTTTAATTGGTGGATCCTTTGATGAACTTCTCGCAGACCTTCTTTCTCTGGATCTACTTCTTCTCCTCCTTTCTCTTGACCTGCTTCTCTTGTCACGGGATTTACTTCTTTCAATTCTTCTGTCTTTGGAAATACTTCTTTTTGCTCTTTCTCTTGAAGGACTTCCATCAGTTCTTGGCAATCTTCGACTACGTTCTGTCCTCCTTTCCCTGGATAACGTTCTTCTACCCTTCCTCTCTCTATCTCTTGATATGCTTCTTCTATCTCTTGACAAACTTCTCCGTCTGTCCCTTGAAGTGCTTCTTCTAGCTCTTCTTTCTCTGTTCTTGGACAAGCTTCTCTCTCTAGACTTGCTTCTATTCTTTTCCCTTGAGGAACTTCTTTTAGTTTTTTTGTCCTGATCTCTGGTCAAACTATCCATTGTTTCTCTGGATATACTTCGTCTCTCTCTCGATTTGCTTCTCCTGCTTCTTTCATTTGAAACAGACTTCTCTTTTTCATTAGACCTTTTTCTTTCTTTTGAAGAGCTTTGTCTTCTCTCTTTAGACTTGCTTCTTCTTGATCTTCTACTTCTTGAACGACTCCTTGATCTGCGTCTCCTTTCAGGTGATCTTTCTCTTCTTTGTGCTTCAGCTTTAGTCTGCCTTACTGCAGCTGCTTGTCTAGCTGATGCAGTCGGTTGTGTTTGACCAAGGAGACTCATTATTACACTCAAATCTTCAGACGGCTTTGGAAGCTTAAGCTTAGGCATTTCTGAACTGTCTTTTTCCTCAACATCATCTTGAGCTATGGCAGATTTGCCAACAAGCTTTCGTCCTAAAGCAAATTTCATTGATATTTTACCTTTGCTACCATCAGATGGTTTATTGTCATTATCTGTTGGTTCACTTACAACATTTGCAATGGTTGTTTCGTCAACTTTTTGTACTTTAGACACTTTCGGAAATATAATAAAGGGTCTAACTGGGGAAAAAGTTGATTTAGCTTGTACTACTTCTTCCGGTTTTACTTCTCTCGATTTTGTAGCTACATCTGCCTCTTTTATGGTTGAAGTTTCTGTTTTTTCTCTTTTATTATCAGATGCTTTTGATATTTCTGTCTTAGTATCTTTAGCCTTTGATTGTCTATCCTCTGTTTCTTTAGAAGATTCCTCAGTCGAGTCTTCCGAGTCAATTTTGAAGGGATCATACATCTCCTCTTCATTTTCATTTGTATCCCACCTTGACTTGCCCTTTTTAACTGCCTTCTTTTGTGTCGGAATAATTTCCTTAACAAGAACAGGTTTAGTAACCTTTGGTTTTGCTTTATCTTGCACTGATTGAACAACCCCACCTGGACTTGCTAATGTTCCCATGGATTGTGGAGTTATTGATGCTGTAGCAAGCAATGGCCCTGGAAGTGGAATCTCACTTGACACTGGTATAGAAGATAATGCTGGTGTAATTGGGGAGGGCGGGATTACTGCGGAAAGTTGTGTCTGGGTTTGAAAGGGCACAATACCAGGTTGACCAAATGGGTTCACCATTGGCTGCACTGTCCCATGAACTGACTGATAAGGGTACACAGTTGACTGATTCTCTGCCTGAGAAGCAGTTGGTCCCACAGCTATGTCTGGGAGCAAGCTTGATAGTACAACCTTAAATGAAGTGCTAACACTTGTAGAAGATGGCTCTGATCTGGAAATCTTTATGTCTGAATCATCAGAATCACTATTCATCCCCTCAAAAGGATCATAAAGTTCATCACAACATTCTTTTTTCTCATCTGCATTTTTAGTTACATTTAAATCTTTGTCTTTCAGTTTATTTTCTTTGATATCAATTTTACTTTGCTGCTTATTCAAATTTTCAAGAGCAGGGTTCTGTTTGGATAGTTTTGACTTTTCAATAGGCACTTCTTTCTGTGAAAGCTTGGGGGCAAATCTGTCCATGTCACCATCAGATCTGGATCCATCATTTGAGTCATAGTCAACAATTGATTGATGTGCATGCTTTAATTGGACAGGACCCTTTGCATTCATTTGAAGCCCTACATCATCAGTACTGAAGTCTGGTCCGATTTCCAAAACAACTTTTGGTTTTTCTGTTTTCATTGTACTTGTAACTATGTCATAAGTGTCAACTTCAGTTTCTTCCTTTTCATCACCCTTACTCTTAGTGGATTTTTTACTTTTCTTTGTCTTCTTTTTCTTTTGATTCTTCTTTTTCTTTTTACTCATTTTATTATCATCATCATTTATATTTTCATTTGAAGATGATTTTTTAATTCCATGCTCAGAGCTTTTGTCCTTTAAATTTATCTTATTGACATCAATAACATTAGTCGGAATACTTGTATCTTTTACCATTGGAGTACCTGGGACAAGCCCCTTGTTGAGACTTGCCCCAGCTTGCACGTTTTTTTGAACGGTGGATTTTGAATTTCTCCCCTTACCATTATCAGAAACACTTGCAGACCCGTCTGAGCTAGAACTTTCACTAGTTGAGTCATCACTTGAGCTAGTGCTGTACTTCTTCTGTCTTACTACTTTTGGTTGTTCGTCAACTGCTTCCCCTTTTCTCCTAGATCGATAATCATCATCATACCTCTCTGACCTGGCTTTTCTTGCTCTTTCTCTTTCTTCAGAACTATCATAATCAACCTCCATACTCTCCCTTTGCTTCTTTTTTCTGTCCACCCCTTTTCTCTGCTCTGGTGAAAAGCTATCTCTGCTTCGACTTCTTTGTTCCTTCCGTGTCTGTTTTTCTCTCGCATCTTTTCTTTTATCTTTTGTACGTGAAAATATTTCTTTCTCACTGGAAAAGCTTCTCCTCCTCTCAGTCCTTTTGGGCTTCTCTTCATCAGAACCACTAACATCAGATGAATATGTTCTCTGTCTCTTTTTGAGCGAGTTAGATGAGCGCGACTTGGATCGGCTTCGACTTTTACTTCTGGAGTCAATGCTTCTCTCACGCTTGGACCTTTTTTCCACTCTAGGTGATTCATAGCTCCCTTTCTCTTTGCTGATGCTTCTTTTTGTAATAAGCAACTCTTTAACACTTACTTTCTCTTCTTTAATCCGTCTTTCCTTTGAGTCCTTCCTTCCTTTTGTCATCTCTGCTTCACTATCAGAGTCTGCCACACTTTGTTTTCCTTTTGAGCGTACACTTCCCGGTGCCCAGGATTCATTATCGGAGCTTCCCTCGTGCCTTTTTGATGATCTACGTTTTAAACCTTTATCAGTATCGCTGAATTCCTCTGCCCTATTTTTCCTTGCTTTCTGTTTCTTTGAGTCTCTATCACTATCATCAGTTTCAACATATTTCATCTTTTCTTTAGACTTGGGTTTCCTTACTTCCTCATCAGCACTTAAATCAGGACCTTTCTTAGATTTTCTTCTACTTGACACACTTTGACTGTCGCTTTCTCTCCTGGATTTTTTATTATCTACACGCTTTGTGTATGGTTCTTCATCACTGCTTTCATATCTACTTCTATCTTTACTTCCTTTCACACGCTTGGGCATTTTTACATTTTCATCACTGTCACTATTCTCTGCTTTAGACTTGAAACCCTTTTTGGACACAGATCTTTTTGACAGCTTTCCATCATCACTTTCACTGTCATCATCATATTTCTTTTTACCTTTACCTTTCCTTGAACTTTTTCTTTCACTGTCACTTTCAGAGAACCGACCAGTCTTCACTCCTTTACCCTTCTTCTTCTTGCCTGCATCTGAATCACTGTCATCATATTTCTGTTTACCCTTTCTTCTTGATTTAACATCATCTTCATCACTTTCTGACAAGCGTCTCCCCCTTGCCTTTTCTTTTTTCGCATGAACCTTGTAGTCATGATCAGAGTCATCACTTTCATCAATTTTCTTCTTTTTCTTTGATTTCTTCTCTTCTTCGACTTGTTTCTTCTTTCTTGGGGTGACGTCTTCATTAGAATCAGAGGTATCAGAAGAGTTTTTCTTGTGTTTATGTTTCTTCTTGATATCAACTTCATTTTCATTATCATCACTGTCGTCATCTCTATGCTTCTTCTTTTTCTTATTTTTTTTCTTTTTCTTTGACTTTTCAGGTGAGTCTTCATCATCGCTCTCAGAGTCGGCATGTTTCTTCTTCTTTTTATCTTTCTTATTCTTTTTCTTTAATTTATCCTTTTTACCCTTCTTTGATTTCTTTTCATCATCAGAACTGTCCTCAGAGTCATCACTGTCATTATGTTTCTTTTTCTGCGTTTTCAAAATTTTATCAAGTAATTTCATTTGGTTAATTTTACTGATATCAATTTCAATTTTCTCTAAACTAGCTTTACTTGTACTTTGCTTTTCATCTTCCTTCCTTTGTTTTCTTTCAACACTTCTATGAACAGGCATCTCTGCAATGATAGCTCTCTGGAAATCATCTTCACTTTCACTCTCACTGTCCCATTTAGACTTAGACATTTGTTTGATTGGGTCTGCCTGCTCCTCCCTACGTCTATGTTTATCTCTACCTTTATCTGATTGCCTTTCTTTGTAGTATCCACTTCTTTCTTCGCTAGCATTACGTTTTGATTTTTGCTTCCTTGTTAACTCATTTTGACCATCAGAGTCACTTCCTGAATCATGTTTCCCATACTTTTCTTTCTTCTTGGCAGCCGTATCCCTTCGCTCATAAATATCTTCTTCATTGTCAATAGTCTTTCTTCCACTTTCCACCTTCCTTTTATCCTTCTGTTTTCTTGCTTTGTCTTCCGCTTCATCCACCTCCTCCTGCATTACACTTTGTTTTCTTCTTTTTCCATCTTCTGCAACTTTGACACTTTCTTTTTCAACATTTTTCTTTTTCTTCTTTTTATCTTTCTTTTTGCTTTCCTTCTTCTTAGCTTTCAAGCTCTGCTCTACATCACTTGCACTTGGAGAGCTTTCATCTTCAACGTGACTTTTCTTTGTTCCAACGAATTCTTTGCCAGAATGGTCTGAAACTTCACCAGTGTCCATCTTCTCAATAGTTAATGCCCCTTTGTCTGGTTCAGGCTGGCTTCCATCGCTAACCTCTCCCTCTTCTTTACTGTCTTCATTATCATTTTTCTTCTGAGCAGTAGCTTCTTTAACCATCTCAGGCTGAAGAACCGGAGGTCCATATTCCATTTCATTATCTTCAATTAGTTCCTTCTTTATTTCAATGGTTTCTTTCCTTAATTCAACAGCTGGCACAGTTTCCTTCAAGGTTTCATATTCCAATGTTTTACCCTCAGGTTTTAATACTGGCAGTTCATCTTCTGTTTTTACATGAATATTTTCTTTGCTCAGACTTCTCTCCTTAACACTTTTCTTACTTTTCTTTTCTTTTCTATCATCTTCACTTTCTTCACTTGAGTCAGTTTCACTTTCTTTCCTTGCCTTGCTTTTTTTCTCTTTCAATTGTTTACTCCTCGAATCCTTAAGTTCTTCATTTTCCTCTCTATCTTTACTCTTTTTGTGTTTCTTTTCTTTCTTTCCCCTATCTCCTTCCTTGCTCAATTTTCTATCTTTGCTTCTAGAGTTTCTACCCTTACTTCTTGAACGTCTTGTTCGACTCCTTGACTGTCTATCTATGCTTGGTGACTTTTTGTCTCTGTACCTACCTCGATCCCTTGAGCTTCTACTTTCATCTTTAATATCATCCGCTTCACCAGATCTAGGGAGTCTACCATGTCTTTTGTAAAACTCTCGATCTCTTCTCCAAGGGGATATTGATCGTTTTTTGTCTCTTGACCTTGATCGCCTGGATCTATCTCTGGATCTACTTCTCCGATCACGCGACCTGCTCCTTCTTGATCTATCTCTAGATTTACTTCTGTCTCTGGATCTGCTCCTTCTATCCCTCGATCTTCTACTTCTTTCTCTTGATCTGCTTTTCCTATCTCTTGAACGACTTCTCCTTGATCGTCTTCTATCTCTTGACCTGCTTCGGTCTCTTGATCTACTTCTGTTACGTCTCGACTTAGTCCTTGATGCAGACCTTGATCGTGATTTTGACTTCTTGCTTCTGTCCTTTGATTTAGATTCTGACCGCGTGTCTTTCTCTTTTGAAACCTTGTCTTTCTTAAATGTTTCCATTGGTGCATCTTTATTCTGAGAAGAACTTGACATTTCAGGAACTTTTGGTTCGGAAGGTATTGTTGTAAGAGCTTGCTTCTCTTCTTCTTCCTGTTCTGCTTCAATCTGTTTAAGTTTTCTAATAGCAAAAGTAAAACCTTTCCCTCCACTTTGCTCCTTAGAATCTTCCTTAAGAGCTGGCTTGGAAACCATCTGTGTAATTGGCGAGGGAAGAGCCACTGGATACTTGGACATTTCTGGCTTTGTGTCACTCTTCTTCTTAAGTTTGAATTTTTCAAGCAATTGGGCAGCAGTGACTGGCTCTTTAGGAAACAAAAATGGCGGATTAGATGTATCACTAGCAGTTGAATCATCTTTACTCATCCTCCTTTCACTATCAACCTCCATGTTCACACTTGTCTCTTCAGGTTTATCAAGCTTTACATCATTTAATGAAGGACTGCTCTCAGTCTCTGATACCATTTCTGCTTGTGGCTGGGTGGTTGAATCTGCAGTCGTCATTACAGAAGCATCTTGGTTATGTTCTGATGATTCAACTTCAGCAGCTTGAGGTGTAACTTCAGCCTCTGAACTTTGCTGTGGTGGAACCGGAGCTTGGTCAAATGAAGGTTCCACAATATCCTGCTGGATCTGTTGCTGTTGGATCAATGTCTGATCAGGAACTATTTGCTTATGCACATGAGGATTTTGCTGATCTACTTTGGAGGTCATCACTTGAACATGTTGTTGCTGCTGAATGAACGGCTGCTGAGCAGGGTTTGGCATACCCTGTTGGTGTATTGGTTCTTGAGTGGCTTGGATTTGCATACCAGGAATAAGTGTTGTCTGAACTTGCACTGGTGCAACTGCTTCAGGAGTCCAGTGCATGTCAAATCTTGATCTTCGCACTGACACAGGGGGTGTCACAACTTGCTGCATTGGTTGAGAAATCTGCACTGGCTGAGAAACATGCATTTGTTGCTGTACAGGTACTTGCTGTATCATCTGAGGCTGAGAAACCACTGTCATTGTCTGAGAAACAAGAGGAGTACCCATTTGTTGCTGCTGATTTGGCTGCATCTGTGAAACAACAGTGACCTGAGGCTGCATTTGCTGCTGATACATGGGAACACCTGCTTGAACCTGTCCCCCAGTCATTTGAGTCTGAACTATTTGTGGTTGTGACTGAAGCTCCATAGGCTGACTTACTTGTTGCTGAACATACTGAGCCTGCATTGGCTGTTGCTGAACATTCTGCTGCTGTTGTTGTCCAATCAACTGAGGCTGGGCCACAACTTGTGGCTGGGCAATTATCTGTGCTTGACCAACAACCTGGGTTTGGCCTACCATTTGTGGTTGGGGCATTTGCTGCTGGGGTTGCTGCATACCCATGTTCCCCTCAGATACCATTGGCTGATTTTGTAGTAGCTGATTTTGTGAATAAGCGTCTGCCTGCTGTTCATATGTAGGTGGCATGCAGGTCGGTGCTTGAACTGGTGGTTCTTGTGGCAATGGTGGAGGTGCCTCTTCAGTTTCTGAAGGTAATGGCACCGGCAAAGCAGGCTGTGGTGACTCAGGTTTAGGAGCTGGTCCTACCATTTTCATTTCTTGAACTTGGCCTGGCAAAGGCGGGAACATAACATTTTCTAAGTCCCTATCTTTCTTACTTTTCTTCTTTTTCTTTTTAGGCTCTGGTGGCAATGGTACATCCTCAGGTAGTGGAATTGACATTGGTAGGGATGGGCCAGCTGCCTCTTCATACAGAATGTCTTCGGATGCCTTATCTTTAGCTTTCTTCTTCTTCTTCTTGGACTTGGGCGTTCCAAGATCATTAGTTTGAACCTTTCTACCACCACCAGCATCAAGAATTTTGGCAAGATCTGGGTTCATACCCTGGGCAATAAGTTTCTCTGCTGATTCTTGTGGCTGGATGGGTTCAGGTAAAGGTGTAGGCATCGATTGGGCAGGCATATTTTGAAAAGGTGGCATTGGAGCCTGAGGGGGGTTAAACACTTCTCCAGAAAAAGACTGAGTTTGATTTGGTGGGCCCTGAGGAGGAACACCAAAATTACCCTGTTGAAAAGCATCAGGTTGATTCCAACCTCCAGGCCCTGGGGGTCCTGGCTGAGAAAATCCTGGAGGACCCTGTTGATTAAAACCATCATAATTATTGTCAAAGCCATGTTGAGGCCCCATTGATCCTGGTTGGACAAATCCTGGACCTGGTCCTTGAGGGCCGTAACCCATAGGGCCTGGTCCCATTGGCCCGGGTCCAAATCCTGGCCCTGGACCCCCTGGTCCAAAATTCCCTCCCTGTGGTCCAAATCCCATCGGCCCTGATGGCCCATAACCTCTTGGTGGGCCATCCCAGCCAGGTCCTCCTCCTGGTGGTCCACCAGGTCCTCTTGGTCCAAAACTTTCTGGTGGCCCTCTAGGATTAAATCCAGGTGATCCTCTGGGTCCAAAGTCTGGCCTCCCCCTGCCAAAATTACGCTCTCTTGGTGGGCCCCACTCATCATCTTGTCTACCACGAGGGAATTCATCACGATCACGATCGTCACGATAGTATCCACCCTCATCTTCAAAATCTTCTTCATCAAAGTCATCAGGATACTTATACTTTCCATGCCTAGGCCTATCTCTTTGAAACCCTGAACCCTTTCGATCTGACCCCTCATCATCATAATCACCTCTCTCTTCCCAATCTCTTCTTCGTCCTCTTCCACGGCCCCTTCCTCGTCCCCTAAAGCCCTCTGAAGGTCCATCAGGTCCTTCTGGAGGAAAATCATCCAATTCAATTGGCCCAGTGATGCGAGATTTAGGTTTTTCTACAGGTGCTTTGTCTTCAAAGGCTGGTTTCTCCACTGGTGGGGATTCTATCATCATGTCATCAATTCTCGCTTTCACAAGCTCACCAATTATCTGCTCTGCTCCCTTCTTCTTGATAACTGAAATCAAATGCAGACAGATAAAAAGATGAGATAATAAACAATTTTCCACATGCAAAAAAGACATGTTTGTGTACAGATTGTGTAGAATTTGGAAACAAGAGGCCCATGAGAGCCTGTGCTCTACTGGCTTGCCCGATTCATTCGCTTTCTTATGTGTTCACATGCTCAATTACCGTAAATGACTGGGATTTAGACACTTTTTCCCCTCAGATTTCAATGTAAGAAAATGCCTGCATCTTATGTCAGTAACATGCTTTTGAACTTTTTTTCTGAGGTCGATTTCAGGCCAAGCGTTTGTTTAGGTTTATGTAGAAAGGGATGTTACTCGCGTAATATCGATCGATACGGTATATCGTAAGACGTTTATAATTAAAAACAAGAGGTCCAAAAGGGCCTATGCTCTACTGGCATGGCTTTTGTGGTCATATCAATCCAGAGCATGTATGTATAGGTAAAAGGCAACAGACATACAGTTTATGTTTTGTTTTTGGGTTACCTGAAAATGTAGCACGTTTAACATCTGAGCCCAGAAAGTATTGTAAGCAGATTAGTTGCATGAACTATTTTAATATGTGCCAAGTAAAAGTCATCTGACAAAAAAAAAATGCTTTCAAAACTGTACTCATAGTAAACATTTCTGTAGTTTTAAAAGTTAAAAAAAGTTGGTCAAAAGGTCAAAGTCAAGGGCATCCTAGGACAACATTGATCACTTTGAACAAACATTCACAATCAATTGTGCTGAGATGGATGCACAACACAAAAAGATTTTCAAACCTTTCCAGATTTATGTTTACCAAACCTGTGAACCCTGGGTGTGGCCAGTAATGACACCAGGTGCATAACTTTAACATTCACAACCAATTTTGTTAAGATGAATGCGCAAACTACAGAACTTAAAGCTAAAAAATGGCCTTTGGGCTTTCAACAAGAAAAAGGCAGAGTAATTCACAAAATCAACTGCAGAAGCAAAAAGCAAATTGTCTCTCAAAATCCTAGACTTGCAAATTGTCTCCCTTAACTCTAGACTTGAATTTACATGTACATGTAAACTTGGCTAAAAACAGAATTCGCTCATGCAGACCTTGCTAAAAATAGAAAGCATTTCTTTAAAACTTTCATGGCCCATAATCTAGGCATTCATGTGCGGATCTTGCTGGTTTTCGAAAGGAACCGAGCTCTAATGGATATCTAGATACTGTACAAGTTTCATTGAGATACAATCAAAACTGAAGACTGTATCGTGTTCACAACCAATTGTTTACACAATAGCATTTTTTATACTATCAAGGGCCATAACCTAGGCATGCATGGGTGGATCTGGCTGGTCTTCGAAAGGAACCGAGCTCTAATGGATATCTAAATACTGTACAAGTTTCATCAAGATACAATCAAAACTGAAGACTGTATCGAGTTCACAAGCTAGTGTTTACACAATAGCATTTATTTATACTATCAAGGGCCATAATCTAGGCATGCATGGGTGGATCTGGCTGGTTTTCAAAAGGAACCGAGCTCTAATGGATATCTAAATACTGTACAAGTTTCATCGAGATCCAATCAAAAATGAAGACTGTATCATGTTCACAACCAATGGTTTACACAATAGCATTTTTTTTAATACTATCAAGGGCCATAATCTAGGCATGCATGGGCGGATCTGGCTGGTTTTCAAAAGGAACCAAGTTCTAATGGATATCTAAATACTGTACAAGATTCATCGAGATACAATCAAAACTGAAGACTGCATCATGTTCACAAGCAATTGTTTACAGACGAACTGATTTTCTAATACTTTCAAAGCCCATAATCTAGGCATGCATGGTCGGATCTGGCTGGTTTTCGAAAGGAACCGAGCTCTAATGGATATCTAAATACTGTACAAGTTTCATCGAGATACAATCAAAACTGAAGACTGTATCGTGTTCACAAGCTAGTGTTTACACAATAGCATTTTTTTACACTATCAAGGGCCATAACCTCGGCATGCATGGGTGGATCTGGCTGGTTTTCGAAAGGAACCGAGCTCTAATGGATATCTAAATACTGTACAAGTTTCATCAAGATACAATCAAAACTGAAGACTGTATCGAGTTCACAAGCTAGTGTTTACACAATAGCATTTATTTATACTATCAAGGGCCATAATCTAGGCATGCATGGGCGGATCTGGCTGGTTTTCGAAAGGAACCCAGCTCTAATGGATATCTAGATACTATACAAGTTTCATCGAGATACAATCAAAACTGAAGACTGTATCGTGTTCACTAGCAATTGTTTACAGACCCACGAACGCAGGGATGCACATACTACGTACTCATTACCATCACTTTTGACAGGGAAAATTTAACTTGTATATTGCAAAATTAGGGAATTTACAAAAATCATGTTACCATCATGCGAGCTAGATTATTGATTGTTTGAAACTTAACATGGTGCCCACCTGATCTTTACCTGTTTTCACAGTTTGACAATGAAAATATGACTTCTACAGATAGAAGTAAAATCAAATTTCCACAATGGGGGAATTTTTGACACAACCTGGGGAAAAATATATACTTTACTCCATGGGGAATGGGGCCCAATATCGGCCCCAAATTTGCCATAAAAAAGGGCTGTTGTTGCATTACTAAACTTTTCATTATCGTTTATGATATACTGCCAGAAAGACAGTATCTCACAAATTGTCATTAAGAATATTTTACAGAGCTATCCAGCTACAAATGGATAGGTACAAATTTTAAATAAGTTCTTATGTTTTATATATTAAATGAAACGAATAAACAATGAAACATATTTTGCTTTGTATTAGTATTGTATGGTTTTAAAAACAAGACGCCAATGCGGCAATGCCGCATTAAAGCCGGATTTTTATTTGACAATGAAATTTTGCAAAACCGAGGATTTGAGCTAGTGACATAGTATTTTTATCCAAAACGACCCATATTTATACTAATCGGAGATATTGTTCATACAAATAGCCTGATGAACAGAAACTATTCCATTTGTGTGAGGAAAAATAACAAAGTAACAAAGGGCACTAACTATGTAATAAGCTGAAATAGAATTGTGGTTCCTGAACACTGCACTCCCTCTCATTATGATCTATCACTGTATGAAGTTTTATTAAATCCCATCCAATAGTTTTTAAGTTATGCTCCGGACAAGAAAAAGGTAACAAAGGGCAGTAACTCTGTAATAAGCTGAAATAGAGTTATGGTTCTTGTGCACTTCACTTCCTATCATTGTGCTTTACCATTGTATGAAGTTTTAATAAATTCCATCTAGTAGTTTGCAAGTGAATGTCTGGAAAAAAAATTGACAGCAAAAAAAAACAAATAAGGGGCAATAATTCAATAATTCAGTAATTAGTTTATGTAGAGTTATGATTCTTGAACACTGCACTTTCTCTCACTGTGCTTAACCATTGTATTAAGTTCCAATGAATTCCATCCAGTACTTTTGAAGTTATACTTCGGACAAAAAAAGTAACAAGGGGCAATAACTCAGTAATAAGCAAGAATAGAGTTATGGTTATTGTACACTGCACTTCATCTCACTGTGCTCTACCACTGTATGAAGTTCCAATGAATTCCATCCAGTACTTTTCAAATAATACTCCAGACAAAAAAGTAACGAGGGGCAATAACTCAGTAATAAGCAAGAATAGAGTTATGGTTATTGTACACTGCACTTCCTCTCATTATGCTCTACCATTGTATGAAGTTTGATTACCATTGGATAAAAACTCTTGATTTTATTACATAAAATGAAAACTTTAACGCAAAATTGTTAATGCACGCTGGCCCGGTTTTCGCCATTTTATAACCCGTAATTTTTCGAAGAAAAAATAACCATCACCATTTTCACGAAAAAAAAAAATGTTCATCACTGTCAACAAACATGGTGGTTGGTCGCCGCTGACTATTCTAACATTTTTTCTATGCATCCTTTAACCCACAACATAGATTAAGTTTTTTCTCTCGGATATTTCACATATTTTTTTGCCTGCGTCTTATAACCCCCATCGCCTTATACCCAATCATTTATGGTATTGTTAATTGTGACTATTTCAAGGGCCATAATCCAGTCATGCATAGACAGATATGGCTGGTTGAACAAAGGAACCGATATCTCATAGATATGTAAACATCTTATAAGTTTAATTTACATCAGATAATAAATCAAGACGCTATTTTATTGAGAAATAAATTAAAACTGTTTCACTAGTTGTAATTTAAACAACCATAATTTTCTAATGCATGGATGAATGAGGCTGGTTTTCAAATGGAACTGAGCTCTCAAAGATATCAAGGTACTGTGAAAAGTTTGGTAAACATCATATAATAAATGTAGGCGCTATTGTGTTAAAAGTTAAATTTTAGCAATTTTGTCAATTTCAAAGGGCCGTACATGTATTTGAGTCATGCATGAACAGATCAGATCAAAAGGAACTGAGCTCTCATGGATATCTTTCTTCTTTATGCGCTGGGTAAGCTTCAGATTATAACTCGAGGCTCTATTGTCTTCACCAGCTCAATTATTGCAATTTTGACTATTTTAAGTGCCATAATAAAGTCACACATGGAAGGAACGGACTGATTTTCGAAAGGAACCAAGCTTTCATGGATATCTAGTGCTGTTTAAGTTTTGTAAACATTGGATAATAAATTGTCCTTGTTTGTGTTCACACCGTCAACTATAGCGACTTTGCCAATTTTAAAGTGCACTAATCCAGTCATGCAAAGATGAAAAAACTTTATCGCATTCACAAGCCATTGTTTTACAGACATACAGACATCATGTCAACGCATAAGCTTTTCCGGCCTCTGTGACCCATGGGACAGGGCCAGCTTTGACCCTGGGGAGATAATTTGAACAATCTCAGTTTAGGTCCAAATCGTGACACTACAATTCATTTATCAAGCATATGAGCTTGATGGTTTAAATTCCTATATTTTTCTTCTGTAATAAACAAAAAGATCTTCCAATTGTGACCTACCAGTATTACCTTCGATCTGCTCATGTGGTATGCCCGAGTATTCCGGTGGGGGAACCTTCATACCAAACTGGTTCCCTGTCAGCACAAGCGCCGGGGGTAACGAGTCTGAAAATTCATCATTATGTCTTTAAACAGGGCTCTCGCGAGGGGGCGACTTGGGCGAAGTGGTCGCCTAAAATTCCCAGACTTCGCCCATTTGTATCATCAAAGCGACATTGACTTCGCCGAACTTACAACACATTGTAATACTGTCAATCAGCGAGTAAATATTTGGCCACTGTCCCATTAGTCAAGACATCGCAATTAGCCATTCATAAAATTTGGTAATCTCCTAATCCGATAATTGGGCGGTGTCATTCAATTACCAAAACATCGCCGGTAGGCGGAGCTATTGAAAGTTAACCAATCAGAATGTACATTGAGAAGACCGTGATAAAATGATATACGTTCGTTAAAATGAGATAGAAAAGGTCACATAATTATAAAAAAAATCGTGTGAAGCATTAATGAAGTTAAAAAGTAATTGATATATGTATTGAACAAACAATGCAAGACATTTTAAACATTGTTGCTTTTGAAGCAGACGGTCATAGCCATCTCGGGCCATCGGCAAGGTGGCGCTAAGAAAATCAATAACATGACGTATCACCAAATATTTGATTGGTTTTAGTGAAATGTTCATGATAAAAAATTGATTTGTAAACACAAACAAATATTATTTTTTTTTGCTTTATGTAGAGTTTTAATACTTACAGTATTTTTCTCCTGTTTACGATGTCAAAAAAAAATCGGCGAGATCGCCATTTTGTCAGAACATTTTTCCGAGTTAATTTCTCAACCTCCAATTATGTATTGGTAAAGTTTTCATAAAGGACAGTGATTTAAATGTCATTTGGTTCTTAAATGTCAGCATATTTAAAATTATTAAGCCAGAGACAAGTAAATAACAGCATAGCTGAATGTGACATTCGTACCCTATCCCGAACGTACCAAAATAAGATTTGCCCCCTACTATATTGACAGTTAATTTATTAGTCATTTTGATTGTTTCAAATCCTTAGCTGTCTTGGTTTTTGTTTCATATAGATACTATTTGGAGATAAACTATGTGACATTGACAAATACACTTTTGCTGAGCCAAAAATGATATGTATGATACACTATTTTATGAACATTTTATATAGTTATAGCAATCAATTTGAATGTGAATATAAACTGAGGTGTGTGGTATGGCATAGCTTTTGTATCAGGTGTTACGAAAAGTATCACTTCTCCCTAAAGTCTCCCCACTTCTCCCTAAATTGACTGAAGGGAGAAGTCACTTCTCCCAAAATTTTCAGCCTAGTGAGAGCCCTGTTAAAGTTACAAAATAACTAAATCAGAATGAAAGGGTTTTTCACTTTTGGTATCCAATGTATAATTAAAGCTGCACTCTCACAGATTGAATGTTTTGACAACTTTTTTTTATTTTTTGTCTTGGAACGAGCCAATTTTTGCAAAAACCCATGGAAACAAGTTCAATAAGACAAAAATATTAGATCACAGATTTTCATATTTAAGTTCAAAAAATGATGTTTTATGTTTTTTTCCCTTTTTTTTGGAAATATAAAAATCTACATTCTGATTTTTTGTCAGCAATCTTATATCATTGGTTTGCAGATATTTACACAGAAAATTGCTCTTTCAAAGACAAACAATAAAAAAGTTGTAAAAATGGTAAATCTGTTAGAGTGCAGCTTTAAGGGGACTATGAATTTATTGCTCAATTTTTATCACCCCCTGCCCCCTCTTCTTTCGTTACCCTTTAAATTTTATTGATACAAATAAAATGGTTGAACTTGGGGTCTATTCATACCAGCCGGTGACAATGTAAACTGACAGGAATGTGATTACCTTGGCAGTTGAAGGGCTGAAACCATTTCGGTCATGGGTTCTTGGGGCACTTTTGGCTTTTTAGAAGCTCTTTTAAGGGTTTTTCTGACTTTAAATTTGAAGCAAACTGGGATATTAACTCTAACAAAAGCACACTAGTAACTTTTTTAATCAGCTAAAAACAAAAAAATATTTTTTTTTTTATTTATTTATTTATTATTATTTTTTTTTTTTTTGGGGGGGGGGGGGTCCCTTGGGCTATTAGATCCGCGGAATTCCGCAAATCCGCAGACAAATCACATCCCTGAACCATTAACATGTAAAAATGGTGAATTGTTACGATAGTGTTCATGGTTCATCAAGAAACACATGTTTATTATTTCTAATGCACAAAAAAAAGAGCTTGAACATATATTCAACACTCGAAACAGTCAACTAACAAAAATAAAACAAGAGATGTTTGTCAAACATTATGCCCCCTGAGCGCCAAGTTGCCAGAAATATTTGGACAATTGAATGAAATATGCATGGACTGAAATGACAGCTGATTTGTCATTGGATGCATATGAGGCAGGTCATCTACTGGTCATACCTAATCTTCATGTCAAGTTTGATGACCATAGGTCCGGGAATTGTTGAGTTATCACTCGGACAAGCTTTGGTCTTCCAACAGACCGACCGACATGTGCAAAGCAATTATATAACCCCTCTGCTTCGAAGGGGGGCATAATTAAACTAGATGTTCACTGAAAACTGATACTTCAACTCATGCATTTAGTGACATATAAATTTCTACTGTCTACTATATAAGAAAATAAAATATGGACAATCAGAAAACCTTTTTTCAGCTTACAGTCACACTGACCTTGACCTTTGACCCACTGACCTCAAAATCAATAGGGTTCATCTGCTGGTCATGACCAATAAGCCTACCTAGTATGAGGTCCCTGGGTCAAAGCGTTCTCAAGTTATTGATCGGAAACCGTTTTTCATGTTAAGGTCACACTGACCTTGACCTTTGACCTCAAAATCAATAGGGTTCATCTGCTGGTCATGACCAATACACCTACCAAGTATGAGGTTCCTGGGTCAAAGCGTTCTCAAGTTATTGATCGGAAACCGTTTTTCATGTAAAGGTCACACTGACCTTGACCTTTGACCCACTGACCTCAAAATCAATAGGGTTCATCTGCTGGTCATGACCAATAAGCCTACCTAGTATGAGGTCCCTGGGTCAAAGCGTTCTCAAGTTATTGATCGGAAACCGTTTTTCATGTTAAGGTCACACTGACCTTGACCTTTGACCCACTGACCTCAAAATCAATAGGGTTCATCTGCTGGTCATGACCAATACACCTACCAAGTATGAGGTTCCTGGGTCAAAGCGTTCTCAAGTTATTGATCGGAAACCGTTTTTCATGTAAAGGTCACACTGACCTTGACCTTTGACCCACTGACCTCAAAATCAATAGGGTTCATCTGCTGGTGATGACCAATACACATACCAAGTATGAGGTCCCTCGGTCAAAGCGTTCTCAAGTTATTGATCGGAAACCATTTGGTATTCCGACCGACCGACCGACAGACAGACAGACCGACCGACCGACCGACCGACCGACATGTGCAAAACAATATACCCCACTTTTTTCAAAAGGGGGCATAAAAATAAATGTTACCCCCCCAACCATTTAAAACAAGCCTGTCACAGAGACAAGGCATTGAAAAGTTTTGGCAAAACATGCATGGATCACTGTTAAATGAGATTTCAATGCAAAACATGATGTGCTGAGAAATTTACATAAATTTTATCTGAAAATATTTGTGGTACGCAATCTTAAACGTAAATTCTAAGTCGTAAAAGGGGCATAATTTTGTCAAAATGCGTGATAGAGTTACCTCCTCCTTTGTACAGGTTGGGGGCATGATGGTGAACAAGCGTGCTAAGTTTCAAAGCCAGATGTCAATAGACTTTGAAAATATTTGAGGTTGTACACAAACTTTAACAAATTCTAAGTTGAAAAAGGGGCATAATTTTGTCAAAATGCATGACAGAGTTACCTCCTCCTGTGTACAGGTTGGGGTTATGATGGTGAACAAGCGTGCGAAGTTTCAAAGCCAGATGTAAATGGACTTTGAAAATATTTGAGGTTGTACGCAAACTTTAACATAAATTCTTAGTCGAAAAACAGGCATAATTTTGTCAAAACGCTTGATAGAGTTACCTCCTCCTGTGTACAGGTTGTGGGCATGATGGTGAACAAGCGTGCTAAGTTTCAAAGCCAGATGTCAATGGACTTTACAAGAATGCAAAGTTTCAAAGCCATATGTAAATGGACTTATGGAAAATATTTGAGGTGGTAAAAAACTCTCACAAAAACTTTACGTGGTTACGCCGACGCCGACACTCGGGTGACTAGGATAGCTCTCCTTATTCTTCGAATAGTCGAGCTAAAAATAACTGAAAGAAAATTTAGCAATCAACTCATATTGGCCATAACTATTCCATCCTGCCATTGGCGGTAATGTGTTAAAATTTTTATGCCTTGTGACCCCATATAATTTTGGTATCATTAAAAAGGGTATTGCTTACTTGGCTTAAACATATTTTATTTTCCAAGAACATTCAAACGCAAAAGCATACACAATACTTAAGATAACGATCAGACTAGCAGGATATTAACAACAGGGTTCGAATGTAACTTTGAGGGGCACTTGCAAAAATTTGCGAGTGCTTTTTGAAGCAACTTGCAAAATGAAAATTCAACTTGCAATTTTATTATTTGCTTTATTCCCTTATAATATTGTCTAATTACAGTAGTAATTTACACCCAAGACATATTATGAATATTAAAAAGTATCAAGCTTGAGTGACTCGACTACTAGAACTTAAAGATGGCTTTTTTGGGGTGGGGGTAAGGAAAGACTCATCAGATGCTGGCCGCGTTTTGATAACAAAGCTGTCCAATAATTTGGCATTGTTCACTTTGTATATTTACCCTCGCCATCGGGTAATACCCATTCGGCAAGCACGCTACAGATTTCATTATGGTATTAAAAACAATAGCATTATAAATTTAAAAGAAATAAAAGCAACAGTAAATGTAGCGTGGATGCTTTGGACCATGAAATATATCGATCAACGAAGTCTATTCACTTTGACAGTTGGGCGGAAATATATTCCAAGGTTGATGGGGCTTACATATAGTGCGTGGAAGCGCTAAATTTAGCCAATGATTGAGCTAGGTGATTACATCGTTTGTATTCACTATGTATTATGCACGCCTCAGAGCAACCCGGAAAGATTCGAGATAAAACTCGGCCTTTTCCTTATTTGTTCTTTTTTTGAAAACTTACTAGAGCCTGACTCCGTACTGTCTTCTTTATACTGGTAGTGTTAACATGCCACTTATAGGCTGTTTACACTGGACTACGTAGCAGAGTTACGTTCATGTTTATTCTACTTTCCTTTTAACATTTTGTGGTCTAGAAAAAGCCACTCGCAGAATTTCGCGAGCTTGAATAAAAGTTACTCGCAATTTGCAAATGTCGCTCGCATTTTGCGAGTATGCGAGCCTAAATTCGAACCCTGAACAACTTATAAGAGCTGTTTCCAAAATTGCTTTTAAACTATTATCAAAACAAAACAAGACGCTCGTTTTGTAATCAAAAACTGATGTCTTCCACTCTGCGCATCGTCTCAATATGGTGAACATTTGTGGCAAGTTATTTCAAATCCTTCAAGTGGTTCAAGAGATATGGAGCAGACATGAAAAGTACTCATACGTCCTTTGACCTCTTAAGTGTGACCTTGATCTGAGTTGGTTGTAACGTGCGCTCTAAACATTGTCTTAATATGTTGAACTTTTGTGGCAAGTTGTTTCAAAATAATTCAACGGGGTTTGAGACATATGGAGAGGACAAGATTTGTAACAGACAGACAGCTAGAGCGAAAACAATATATCTCCCCCATTTAATGACCAAAATATAAAACAGATAAATATGAGACATAACTTAGCCCTAAGAGAATTCTGGTTCGGGTCAGATGAACCTTCCTACAAAATAAGCGGTGACCCTACCATTTTTAGTCTTGTCACTTAAAAGAACACTTTTTGTTACAAAACCTTATGTTTTTAATACGCATAGCTTTTTTGGAGCTCCCCTACTGAAAAAGTATACATTTCTCTGCTATCAAGGTAAAAGCATCCCCTGCCTTTTTTTAGAGGAACATTCACAGGTTAATATTTAATAGGGATGGCAACGAGTACCCGAGTACTCGAGTACTCGATCGAACGTCCGAGTACTCGAGTACCAAATCACTACTCGAGTACTCAGAAAAAATAATAGATAAATACCACCAAATACACGATTTACAGACAAAATATCAGATCTGGTTAGTTGCCAAGAGGACAATTTACGGTCCCTCTAATCCCCGCTGTGTACACAATTGACCTCAATCAATTAGTTGACTGTTGTTGTGATAGTTGCAAACTGTCAACAAATGACGCCTATTTCAAATTAGCACTGATGTCAATTAGCGAAGTTTTGATAGCGGTACTTTCACCTACACAATCCTATTGTATACCAATGTAGAGACCTTTCACCAAACAATGGCCGCTAACGAGAATTATGAATATTAATGAGGTAAACAACAATTACACAGTACGAAAAACTATCATTTAAAAAAATAATTTGTAGAGTAAACAACTGAACTTCGTATTGAATTTCATTCACTATTTTTATGTATGCTATTAATTTTCGTTCATTGTAATTCTGATTGTTGTTCATTTCTGCAATGCATACTTGTATACAATGAAACGAATAAGACAAATTAAAGGCCTGAAACAACATTTGTTTTCTTTTTATATCATTTTTTTTGTTAAAATACGTAATGAAAGTTTACTTTAAAGGTGAAAATGACCAATAATACGACCAACGCACAATATACTGTAATGTTCATGGAATCATGTAGTCCGGAGCCCGGAAAATAATCATTTCTGTTTTAGTGAATTTTATAAAGTATTTGATTTTCGCTTTATCGCTATGAGGTCTTTATGATGATTTCTTGTATTTAATACTTATGTTATGGTTTTAGTATTAAATGTCTAAATTTAGCTAGTAAATGATTAATTAATACGAACTAAGTTGTATTCTTAATAGTTTTCTACTTTTTCGTAAGTTTGACAAACTTGACACCCCTACTCTGTAACGTTAGTTATATATAATGGTTTCGCCCATCGTGTTTGTTAAAATGGACCATTCCATTCTGGTCACGTGATGTTAGGGTATATAAGAAGCGAAATGCATAGAATTAGTTAGTTTGTGTTTCGACGCCGATGTGAAAACATCAAGTTAATATATAGGGAAGCTTTGAAGTATCTTTTTGTACTGTTTAGGGCGGGTTCTGAACTATTGGAGGCTAGGAGAATTAAAGTGAAGCATTGCGCTACAGCTTCTAGTTTCTAGGTTCGGACATCCGTGGGGTTTCTTTTTGGCCTCTTAGTAAGCCTGGATCATTGCGATACAGACGGAAAAGGGTCAATGGTTTGATTCCCCCTAAAAGCTATACATTTAGGACTGTGGGTTTCGCTGATATATTGTGATTGGTTTATAAGCGTTTTGTATGCTGGTCCTGTTTGAAGTTATAGCATAGTTGTTGTAGTGTTTCTGTTTGTTCGTTCTTGCTTTTGGGATAATTGAACGTTGATTCTTGAACCATACCAATTATTTCTAATCATTCGGTTTTTGTAAGCAATCATTGTCAATCACGTGTATATAATATTAATTTCATACTTAATTTTTGGGACAATGCAGTCCGAGAATAGGTTTATAGTTTAACTAGAGATTGCTTTTTTGAAAAAGCGCATGTCTCCCCCATTGTGTGGTCGTAGGTGAGAAATAATCAATGATGGATCCCAAAATCAATAGGGGCCATCAACTAGTCATGACTAACTGGCATACCAAGTATGAAGTTCCTGGGTGTAAACGTTCTTGAGTTATTGAGCAGAAACCGGTTCTTCACCTCAAGGTCAGTGACCTTGACCTTTGACCAACTGATTGCAAAATCAACTAGACATCATGACCAACCTCACTTCAAAGTTTGGTGAACCTAGATCAAAGCATTCTCCTGATATTGCACGGAAATATTTTTTTACATTAGAGGTCACAGCGACGTTGACCTTTGACCTTGTGACCCCCCAAAATATAGGAGTTTTCTAAACCTCATGATCAACCTCCCTACCAAGTTTGGTGAACCTAGGTCAAACCATTCTCAAGATATTGAGCGGAAATGTTTTTTACATTGGGGGTCGCCGCGACCTTGACCTTTGACCTAGTGACCCCAAAAACAATAGGGATCTTCTACACCTCATGACCAACCTCCCTACCAAGTTTGGTGAACCTAGGTCAAACCGTTCTCAAGATTTTGAGCAGAAATGTTTTTTATATTGGGGGTCGCCGTGACCTTGACCTTTGACCTAGTGACCCCAAAAACAATAGGGATCCTCTACACCTCACGACCAACCTCCCTACCAAGTTTGGTGAACCTAGGTCAAACCATTCTCAAGATATTGAGCGGAAATGTTTTTTACATTGGGGGTCGCCGCGACCTTGACCTTTGACCTAGTGACCCCAAAAACAATAGGGATCCTCTACACCTCACGACCAACCTCCCTACCAAGTTTGGTGAACCTAGGTCAAACCATTCTCAAGATATTGAGCGGAAATGTTTTTTACATTGGGGGTCGCCGCGACCTTGACCTTTGACCTAGTGACCCCAAAAACAATAGGGATCTTCTACACCTCATGACCAACCTCCCTACCAAGTTTGGTGAACCTATGTCAAACCATTGTCAAGATATTGAGCGGAAATGTTTTTTACATTGGGGGTCGCCGCGACCTTGACCTTTGACCTAGTGACCCCAAAAACAATAGGGATCTTCTACACCTCATGACCAACCTCCCTACCAAGTTTGGTGATCCTAGGTCATGCGGTTTTCCAGTTATCGATCGGAAACGAAGTGTGACGTACGGACGGACTGACGGACTACCGGACTGACGGACAGGGCAAAAACAATATGTCTCCCCCAGAGAGGGGGAGACATAATTTAAGGTAGCATGGCCGAGCTAGTTAGGGAAGAAACGTTACAATACGTCATCAAGTCAAAGATACATGTATACAGAATCTTGTCATTGCGAACACATATTCAATTTTTCCGAGTAATCGAGTACCCGAGTACTCGATCGAACGATCGTCCAAGTACTCGAGTATTAATTTTACTACTCGTTGCCATCCCTAATATTTAAAAAGTGTCCCAATATAGTGCCATCCACTCCATACACATTCATTCTAAGTTTGTTGAATAAAGGGTTTGAAAACAAGTTCAACATTCATGTTAGTATTTTCCCTTTTTTGCCTAAATGAAGCTTTTTTCCCCCTACAAAGGGCCCGAACATCATTCCCTTAAAAGTGAAAAAAAAAACACTGCTGAAGGTTACTTAATGCCATTCCCTAATGATGACAACAGAGTTCTTACACAAGTTAATCTTATTATTAAAAAATAATCCTACCAACCCTACTTTGGACTAGAAGAAACGCTTACCCTACATTTTTTTTGGCCTTATTCCGTTTAATAGTACTCCAACAAGATGAATGTCTCATATAATCGCTACCTCACACTATCCGAATCTTACCTTCCCCACCACCGCCAGTGGCCCCTTGATCTCCTCCTCGTCGTGATCCCTTCTGAACGCCCCCAGCCACATCACCTCTGACATCACTTCCTGTCTGGGGTCCATCATCAATCTCCATGGCAACTTCCTCAATTTCTGGACTCGCTCTATGCATATCAAGACATCAGTCTGAAAATATACAAAATCTTGCATGAAGCCTGGTAAAATTCTAATATAAAATAATTCTATTGACTTATTTTTTCATTTGAATGAAATGGTGGTTATTCATTTCCACAAATTATATGTTTCATCTATTATTTCATCTTTTTACAAATTGGTTAATACTTTTACTTTATAGTAATTTGTTGTAGGTTGTTTTGACCGATTTAATAACCAAGGCACCATTTCACAGCAAACTAGTAACTTACTGTTCCTTTTGATATATATGCTGACTTAAGATATAATTCAATGACAACTACATACATTATGTAAATGCAATACTTAATTGTAGATTCTCAAAAAAAGTTCTTAAAAATCATCGCTATTTTGGTTTATAGCCTATTGAAAACAGTCTATTACAATAAACAAGTATCAAAACTGCATTTATCAACTCCTGCAGTAAACAATCCATCCTTTTGTGATGACAAGTCCAGCCATGCAAACGAAACAGTACATCATCTCAGCAGTGGGGAGTTAACATCATATTGCCACCTGACCTAGATAAAATTCTATAAATCTGTGGAAAGAAACACACGCTCAAAAATAAATATATAACACAGAACTTAAGATGGTACCAGTTATTTCAGAAGTTATACTGAAGGTCTGCTAGGGTATTTCTCTAAAAAAAGAATTCAAAGGATTAGGTGTGTTAACAAAAATTCTTCAATGGCTCATTTTGTAAATGAGTACACACTGGTAGACCACTGATAGCAGTGCTTCAAGGCCAGGCATCAATAAGACCCAAGGTCTGTTACTTACCATCTTGGCTTAACATGGACTGATCACTGACATTAGTTTCCCACAGCCAGTTATCAATAAAAGTCTTGTTATTTCACTTAACACTGATTGATCACTGACACCAGTGCTCCACGGCCAGTATCAAAAAGAGTTAAAGTTCTTTATATCGCGAACCATCGTGGCTAAAACACTGATCACTGACACCAGTGCTCCACGGCCAGTATCAATAAGAGTTAAGGTTCTTTATATCGCTAACCATCGTGGCTAAAATACTGACTGATCACTGACAGCAGTGCTTCAAGGCCAATCATCAAGAGACACGGTCTTTTATTTCACTTACCATCTTGGTTAAAACACTGATCACTGACACCAGTGCTCCACGGCCAGTATCAATAAGAGTTAAGGTTCTTTATATTGCGAACTATCTTGGCTTAAACACTGATTGATCACTGACAGCAGTGCTTCACGGCCAATCATCAAGAGACAAGGTCTTTTATTTCACTTACCATCTTGGTAAAAACACTGATCACTGACACCAGTGCTCCACGGCCAGTATCAATAAGAGTTAAGGTTCTTTATATCGCGAACCATCTTGGCTTAAACACTGATTGATCACTGACAGCAGTGCTTCACGGCCAATCATCAAGAGACAAGGTCTGTTATTTCACTTACCATCATGGCTAAAACACTAATTGATAAATGACATCAGTGCTCTCCAGCCAATATCAGTAAGAGTTTAGGTTCTTTGTTTCACTTACCACCTTGGCTAAACATGGAGTGATCACTTACAGCAGTGTCCAAAAGCCAGATATCAATAAGAGTCAAGTTTTTTTTATTTCACTTTCTATCTTGCTAAACACTCATTGATCACTGTGTGAATTACATGTTGATCATTGACAGCTGTACTCCAAGGCCAGTTATCAATAGAGTAAAATATCTTTTTATTTCACTTACTACCAAGCCTAAATGATGTATGATAAACTTAAGGAAACTGCTCCTTAAAATTGTTAATATCTAGCTTGCTTTTTTTATCTTGACTAGCTTCATATTGTAAAAAAGCCAAACCATTACATCAATGGTCAAACCTACCTTGGGCCTAAAAAAAAAATTGTTTGGTTAGGGTTACATCCTTTTCAAAAATAGGTAGGGTAGGTAGGCTTTTTATTTTTTTTATTTATTTTTTTTTATTAGGCTTTATATACGAATGTCATTTTCATCATTGGAGAATGGTGTTAAAGTTATCTTCTATATAAGCAATTAAGGTTTTAAACTACATATTGAAAAGCAAAAAAAAAAAAGAAAAAAAAAATTTTTTTTTTTTTTTTTTTTTAGTTTTTCATTTTTTTTTCAAACTGACTATAAAAACGTTAGGGTCGGCGCCTATTCCGTAGGTAGGGTCGGGTAACCCGAACCAAATGTATTTTTTTTTTTAGGCCTTGTTAATGATGTCTTTTCCAGTTACCTATGAGGTTCAAGAGAAATGCATCAACTTATTTTCTTCAATGATTCCTATTAAGACTATATTTTACCTGCATGTACTTAAAGAAGCTTGAATTAGTAATATATACAATATCATAATAGAATACAGAGATCTCCTTATAAAAATAGTTTGAAATACCCAACATATACAATCATGTGTATATGTTTCATATAAATCACATACCGGTATGTACATGTTATAGGATTTAGCTAGAAATGATAAAAAGAGCAACCTACCTGTGGTTTTAATAAGTCGTCTTTCAGGAACAAAAATAGAAACAAAATAACACTACACATTAATAATAGTAACCATTATATACAAATGTAAATGAATCTCTACATTTCCTTACAAATCTTACCTTTAACTGTGGTCCTTATCTTTGCACAGTTTTTAAGCTTCACTTCAGTGACTTAGTGTAACACAGTTTTCCACAATTTATGTTACAAAAAGTAATTTGAAAACATAGAAATTGACAAATGTCAAAAGTACAACTGAAACTGACGAAGCTATTTTCAATTGTATTTTTGACATTCAACATTTCCATTAAAGGGGGATTTGGATTTCTGGAGTTTTGCGACAAGCCTTTCAATTAAAATCATTATTTTAAATTAAGATTTAAAATTGAATTTATGATGTAAACTGTTAGAATATAAAGACTTACATATTATATTTTGTTATTTCGTTAAAACAACTTACCTATCTTGTTAAAACAACAAGTTTCTCGTGTAAACCCATTCATAAGTCGTTTAAAGCTGCACTCTCACAGATTGAACTTTTGACATTTTTATTTTTTGTCTTGGAACAAGCAAATTTTTGCGTAAATATCTGCAAATCAGTGATAAAAGACTGCTGACAAAAAAATTAAAGACAGATGACAAAAGATCAGATCGCAGATTTTCATATTTCCAACCCAAAAATGATGTTTTATGCATTTTTCTTAAAACGTTAGTAATGGTTTCAGCCATAAAACATTGAATTTGGAATGGAAATATGAAAATCTGCGATCTGATCTTTTGTCATCAGTCTTTAATCACTGGCTAGTAGATATTTACGCAAAAAAATCTAATTCTAAGACAAAAAATAAAAAAGTTGTCAAAGTAGTAAATCTGTGAGAGTGCAGCTTTAAAAAATAAAACAACCTCTAGGCAACATATATAAAAGAAAGTCATATTATCCAAATTTTTGATAAACTGTCTACAGGGTTTCCACAAAAAGATCAATGTACTGTTTCTTAGGATTAAAACAAGACTGAATACATACAGTTAAAAACTTACCTCATTTACTGTTCATACTCAAAGCAAGCTGAACTTATCATTTTCAACCATCGACGCGTAAACTGTTGAGTAATAGGCATCTTTAAATTAATCAAATAATTCCTAGTTTTCAGATATTAAAAAGAGTAAAATGTCTCTTGTGTCACTAAGGAGTTTAGTTGGGCTTTTTTTTGCAACTCATAAAGGTAACCTTGGTTCAAATCCTGGCCAGGGCACGTGGAAGTTTGTTTCTGGTAATCACCATTAGAATAGTGTATTTCCTCTGGGTATTCCGGTTTCCCCACAGCATGTATAAATATATTTATAAGATATTGCATCATATTGTGTCAACAACACTTAAAACGTGATTTGAAATATGTTGAAATACCTTGCAGCTTAATCGGTAAATAAGCAATGTTTTAGGTCTTCGTTATAACCTTTTTTCACACTTTTTTTCTGATGTGTGATACATAACATTGAACATTTCCCTAGATGTATTTTTTTTTATATCTTACTTTTACAAAACTTCTTGCTATGTAACACTGTGAAAATGAAAGATTTTCTTTATTTATGTCATTAAATCTTTCATAATAACAGTGCTACGAGGAAAACTGGTAAAGCAATGCTTTGTGACATATTATTTCTGCATTTTTATCTTTCCCTATACACGCAAAAATAAAAACACTATACCAGTAACAACGAATAAATTAAAATCTAGTGACCCTTAAATTTCACATGTTCTTCACCATTTTCATACCAACACATCTGCCCGGCCAGATGGTAAATCGATGGTCCGTAGAAATGACACGTCTTTTAACCCGCACAATATTTACAATGCCCAGTACTCTCACTGCTTTCATTTTGATGTCTTTATAGTCTGAAAATCAGTTTCATTTGAAGGTCAGTGTTTATTTCCAAACTTCATGATACATACTTAAGTTGGTAACAGAAATACATAACTACGTAGTAATTATTTTTGACAAGGTTTTACTTACTTGATACACAGGATATCAGAGAACATAATTCCCCATAGGTCTTCCTTACATGGCCATGAACTCGTTCCACTGTCAGCATTTGCTCAGAATTGATGTTTTATTTTCTTAGACAGTGTTCAATAAATTTAAGACATTGCTGAGCATAATATACTAAATGAGACTCAGTGCAAATGCATTTAACTGTACTTAACATTATGGTTCAGTGAACAAAGCCATGAAGATTTTTCTAACAAAATCTTGATTTTTTAAAATGACAAATGTTTTACATACAACCCCAGCACTGCAATCATCAAAATTAGACTTTTCATAAAATTCAGAGTTTGAGCAAGTCCAGAAGACATTTTACCAGTGCAGGGCTTGCGGGCTTGTACTTATTTTGACCACTGGAGCTGCCCTGCTCAGTGCATTTCTACTTACCAATATTCTTGTGATGCAAACAGCACAATTGAAGTTATAAGAATTCCGATCAACAAAAGTGAATAAATTATCTGATACTCATCAGCTTTTTAAACTGAATAACATCAAGTTTTTACCATATTCCTCTTCTGTCAGTTTTGTATAAACTTGTTTTTAGTTTGTAAGACCTTAATATTGAAAAGGCCCTTATTATATTATACTATTGTTGGGCATGTTACCTTATATGATGATCACTGCACTCCTTCATTTAAAAACTATGTGTAAATGATTTTGTATAGTCTAAATTGAACTGACGTTTTTTGTTGTTGTTAAATATCAACAAAGCAAACTTGTTTGCCCCAACACAACCTACCTGTAGATGTTCTACAACCCTCAAAACAAGAGTCAAATGTCAGGAACATGGAACCCGCACTTATAGAAATCATTGTCATTACAAGAACTGCTGACCATCTGAAAATGCCATACATAAATAAATACATCAATGATAGTAGTAAGAATTTCTAGTGTGTTGATAAGAGAAGCTATATATATATTTTATACAAAGCTTATCACTTAATTAGAAGGCATGCCATGGTGATCAAAAGGCACCAGTATAATTTGTAATATTGGAGTTAAGTGGAATGTCATTGCTAATGTATAATGTAATATGTGGACAACTGTATTGCGATTTGTTTTTAAAAAAACTTAAAACAATACAAGATTACTACCAAGTGTTCTGATGGAGTGTCTAGTTCAGCTTGAAGACCGCAATAAATCCCTGGCATAGTCATAGTATGATAACGAATACTACTTACAATATCGATGGTTCAATCCCCGGCCAAGTCAAAATAGAAGTTGTGGGAGATGAAAGAAATTAAGTTACTGTTAACATTATAACTTGCAATTTTGCAAAATGCTGCTGTCAAGAGCAACCTTGGGTATTTGCCATGCAATAAAAAAGAAACATACAGTACCTGCAAATGGCTGCACATTAAGCAACAATCTATAAAATAGTTTTTAAAAACCATGTCCTAGCCATTTCACTGCAGCACTGTGGCACATGTCGGAACTGTTGTATAGGATCTCAATATTTAACATGAATATAATGTAACCTGGGGAACAAACGAAAGTGGATTTCGAGCAGGTCGTCCGTTTCACTCCGTCGTCGAATATTCTGAAAATGGCGATTCACGTGCCGATAATTTAAACTGCCTCTATGGCTCTGTTTGGGGATAACCTGTAAAACGAATACAATAAAACAAAGCATAGTATAATTGTACATTGAAATAAACAAGACAATTACAGTCAAAACGCTCCGCTGTGGTTTTATTCGGCAAGATGTTTCTTGAAATAAATTTGCATCGATTTATCCGCCATCTTGAAGACGCGAATGATCGGAATGATTCGGACATTATTGTCAAAGAAAAAAGGCTACGCACTACTATTTTATATACGTCAAAATAAGTGATGATTATGTCCCTTTTATCTTTGAGATACAAAGTTGATATACTATGGTGTGAATTATATGTTGAATATTTCTATATATTAAATAACAAAACACAGACAGAGTCCTTCAGGGAGAGTGCTGTAGAGTACATGAAGTTATAATAATCTATAAATTCCTAGATATTTTACTTCCATAAGTGTATTCCTATATTTCTATGTTTCTTCTAAAAGGTTCCGCTGGGTTCATTTTACGTACTTTAATGAAAATTTACATTATTTGTCTGCTAAAACATACCTCCATTTAATCTCACATAATATAGACAGTATAATAGTAGTCCATATAAACAGCCGTTTCAGAGTCAATTTTCTGTTTGGTCGACTCTACGGGACATATTAAAGGTCCATATATGTTAAAATGTTAAAAATGTTCCCTTAACGTACATTAACGGGCTGGTATCATACATGATGCATTCTGCGTGTATTTTCCGCATCTAAATATTATAATATAATGTTAGCTCTCGCACGTCATAAACATTGAATGTTCTATGTTAAGACACTAAGTCTAAGTGTTTAAACATTTTATTTTAACTCGTATTAATTCCATGCATTATAAAGAGCATATATAATGATAAACTGTATGTCTGTACAAACATCTTACATAATAGTGCAAGTGGAAGAATACACAATTATATATCCATAAAGAATAATTGTTGCTCTACTAACAATTGTCGAATATAGCATCTTAAGCAACCGCAAGTATTACAACACAATTCTGTTTTCTTTCGATAAAATTCTTAAGTATTTGTATTGTAATTTACGATGTCATTTTAACGTTTTCTTGAAATAAAATATGTTTAAAACAATAATTAAAGCATCATCGCTTTTGAGTGCGGAATAATTATTTTTATGCAAAATTAAGATACTTTATGTGTTGACTATTTTGGTGCATGTGTTTTCTAAACCTAAACGCTGTGAGATATCAGCATGATATTTTGATCCCAGTAACAATTCCACACCTATGAGTCGGTGAACGTTGTACCGTATTGCCTCAGGACGGGGCACCGGCCTATACAGGGCGCGCAGCACAGGCGTTACTTGACCAGATGAACTTCCGATGGAGTCCAGCTTTCTTTCCAAATCGCCAGATCTCAGAATTATTGAGCATGTTTGGGACGAACAAGACAGGCGAGTACGGAGGCGATTGGCACCCCCTCGCAATCTGCTTAAACTGGAACAGGCCCTTGTGCACGAATGGCGGAATATTTCCAAAGGTTTCATACGAAACTACATTATGTCAAATGAAACAAAGGTGAGGGCACGTCTTTTGAGTCACGGGAGGACATACAAGGTATAAGATACTCTGATGTACGGATTTGACTGTGATTCGGTGCCTTTTCACATCGTTATGTCATTTTCTGAATTTGGATTTAACAGTAATGTTTTTTTATTTGTAAGTTTTATATGTATTTGTTAATCAATTTCAATAAAACATTGCAATAACGTTCGTATGATGTGTTGATTCAATTTTATTTATTTGGACGTTATCTGCGCATCAATAAACTAGCCATACCGAATTATTTTAGTGTCGGATAAGAAGTGGCTTCAAATGGATTTGGGCAAAAATGTTTAAATATACATTAACCGCGCCTCAATTCAAAGCCATACACATATAAGACTCCTATCCGAGATTTTTAAAAAAAAAAATCTTAAGCGAAACAAGCTTAAGTAGCTTATTCCATGAAGCCAAAGTTCTTACTAGAACTTAATTTTACTAAATAAAAATATCGCGATGGTTATAAAGACAGTTTCCCTTTAAAGGCAAAACCCCCACAGAGTTTAAATATTATACAAATCAAATCAAAACAAAAATAGTGAACTTAGCTGAATCCTATTATAAGTGTCTTCACATGTTTTGAAAAACTGGGTCCTGCTAATGGACACAAAGGATAATGATTATAGGTAAGAAAAAACAACAACAACAAGACAATATATCATACTCAATTTATATTAAAATCCAATAACAATCAATATAAGATATAGTAGATAATTATCGTATTATAGATGCCATTTCTCTCAAGGTCTCTGATCTATACTAACTATAATATAATAAGTGTCAATATGGTTTGACTAATTAAACAATAATTGAAGTTGACTACAAAAACAATTTGTTATAATATGTATTTAGTAGATAATGATCGTATTATAGTTTTCATTACTCTTGAGATGTCTTTTCTTCTCTAACTGTTATTCAATGAGTAAAGTGTCAATATATTTTGACTTGTTAAACACTATAAGGCAACACTTGTGAAACACAGTTATCTGAAATCATCACCCTTCTTTAAGTATCCGATGTACACATAATCTTTACTTTCATAGAACCATTGGTAAATCAAATAATGTTCAAATTCGATGCCCTGTTACCCCAAACAACATTAATATCATTTCAAAAGGTTGATTGTTATCCTAATATGTGAAACATATGACTGCAAAAATATATCTGATAGATTAATAGCAGTCTGTAGGTTTGTTCTTTATTTCAATTGAAATCAAATGTGAGCTTGCTAATTTTGCAATCTTCCAACACTGAAAAAGACCGTTTGCAACATTAAAGTCGGTCTACTTTTTATGCATTCATTTTCTACTCATAACATCCATTTAACTGAAACAAAAATAGTATGGGATCACCAGGCGTCCAATATTAACAACACTGTACATCGGGTTCCTTAGTCTATTCCCTGGCCATTGACATAAGTCCCGGAATGTTCTGGATTTCCAAAGCCTCCTGTACGAGAGCACAAAGTGGACAGAATGCAATGGTAAGGCAGTCGTTGCACGGTGTTCCCTCTATGCTGTTCTGTTCTCTGATCTTCCCTCTCACACTAACAGCCTCAATCAGGTTAAGGATGGGAATAAAGTAGACAAGACCTGAAACATTATAATAAGGTACATATAATATAATCTTCCCTCTCACAATAACAGCCTCAATGAAGTTCAGGGTGGGTTTAAAGAAGGCTAGAGCTGAAACATAGTAATGAGGTACAGATAAGATAATCTTTTCTCTCAAACTTACAGCCTCAATCAGGTTCAGGATGAGAATAAATAAGACTAGACCTGAAACATATTAATAAGTTGAAGAGAATATTATTTTTCCCCTCACACAAACAGCCTCAACGATGTTCAGGGTGGGTATAAAGTAGACTAGACCTGAAACATATAACTGAGGTAAAGAAAAGACCATCTTCCCTCTCACACTTTCAACCTGAATGGGGATCAGAATGGGAATAAATAAGACTAGACCAGAAACATATAAATAAGGTAAAGAGATGGTAATCTCAATGATCCAGGTTCAGAATGGGAATAAAGTAGTCTAGACTTGAAACATATAAATAAGGTAAAGAGATGGTAATCTCAATGATCCAGGTTCAGAATGGGAATAAAGTAGACTAGACTTGAAACATATAAATAAGGTAAAGAGATGGTAATCTCAATGATCCAGGTTCAGAATGGGAATAAAGTAGTCTAGACCTGAAACATATAAATAAGGTAAAGAGATGGTAATCTCAATGATCCAGGTTCAGAATGGGAATAAAGTAGTCTAGACCTGAAACATATAAATAAGGTAAAGAGATGGTAATCTCAATGATCCAGGTTCAGAATGGGAATAAAGTAGTCTAGACCTGAAACATATAAATAAGGTAAAGAGATGGTAATCTCAATGATCCAGGTTCAGAATGGGAATAAAGTAGACTAGACTTGAAATATTTGAATCAAGGGAAAATTAAAGACATACATGAACTTAAAAGTACATAATTCTTTGCAGTTTTTTAACATCATTTTCATTGTATAATTGATCCAATTTCTCAATACCAATTTTATTTCAGTTTAAATAACATTCTATTCACTACTTAGTCTGTACGTATCACGAATATATGTTCAGTTTATGTCGAAATCTTGTACTTAAATTGAAGATGATCTTTTTGATAACCATGTTCCATTTTGAATCTTTGTATCATTCAAAATGGAATTGAATACTGATTACAAATATGTAAAATAAATGTGTTAAATAGTTAAAACAAGTATTGCTATTTGAATTTTAGTTCTTTAATTCTACTGAAGGTCGGGTGTTAACTTTACTTTTGTTCAATCTTCAAAGCTTATTTGTATTCTTAACTTATTTTACAGGTTCTTTATGTATATAAAAATCATTTCAAATGCTACTTTAATAACATTGGATCACTAGGCGTCCCAAATTTACATCGGATACCTTCAATGAGACGCACTCACGCACAGTAAAGCTAAAATAACGACAACTTTCTAACAAAACATTACCACAAAGCACGCAGCTTCCTTCTCCAATTTTCTCCGCATTTTGCCCAAAGATGACGCAGGGGGCCAGGTAGGCAATGATACAGATCCCGAGGTCATCGAAGCAGTTGAACAAGCCATGGGCCCAGTCACCAGACTTGAACATAAAATTATATGTTTAATTAATACGTGGGTGTGTATTCAATACTTTTCTTTGGTTTCTCTTAGTTTTAAGATTAGAATCCAAGTGTTTTGATTGGACAGTAAAAATAGCTGGCGAATGGACTGAAATGATCACCGAGGCGTGTCAAAGGATAAGAACGATATTATATTGACGTCATATTCGATATTAAATTAGAATTTAACTTGAATTAAAGATCAGAATCCAAGTGCTTTGATTGGGCAGTTAATCAGTTGACAAATATACTGAATGAAACCAATAAGGCATGTCCAAGGATAAGGATAAGACTTGTATTACCACGTAAACATATTTTTTGTCTTGTAATTCTGTTCCACCGAGGGTCAACACCTGACTAATATCGACTAGTTCAATAACCCCCATTTTCGAACTGTTATAAGTCTCTGCGTTTAATAACTAGCTTACGGATAAATTACAACGCTATCAAAATAAATGAACGCTAGTTGAACATTGACATACCAATACCATATAATACAAAACAGTTACACCACCCACTAACTTTGTTATTCAAATTAAACAATCGTTTTACCACGTAAAATTTCAAAAACTTTTGTTTTTCTTACAGTTACTTTTACTGAAAGGGACTCGCTCAAATTTTGGCATCATTTGTTTTTCCAGGTAAAGCATCTAAAAACCCCACATATATTATATCTATTTTACTCTTTGATACCGATATTGAAGAAAAAAATACACTTACAGTATAAACACATATTATGCTTTTAATAGGGAGGGAACCCATGCCGGCACAGTAAAGGACAAAAGAGAATACTGACAACAAAACCTTACGCTCACAAGGACTCAAACACAAACTTAAGAATAACTTAACTGTAAAGCAGTTTGTTATCGCGTCCTCAATGCTATTCAAAATCGAGGACTTCAAAGACAAAATTTGAGCATATATCAACATGTGTTTAAGGCTTCCAGTCGCCAGTATCATAGTTTTAAAAACCCTTATGATTTGGAATAATTTATTTCGTCATACAGTAAGTGCATTTTTACAAAAACATAAGCAAATCCCTTTTACATGCATGTGGCTCTTGACGCATTTAGGATACATTTATTTTTACAGTTTTCACGATTATATGGAAAGTATATTTTTTGTGGATGAAGCCGGATCTTAAATGAAATTTGTCTGATGTTTTTATCATTGTTTTGGAATAGTATTTCAATAATTGCTATGATTAGAGCATATAAAAAGCTTAACATATTTCGCCGCAGGTTGGCGATAAAGAAATTAAGTTGCAGATATAGCGAGCCGAAAGACCGATAAAAAGAAAAAAAATCGCACGTCAAGTCGCCAAGCGAGCACGGAATACTAGTAGATTATAAGTATCTTCCATGAGAGTGTAAAGACAGGTTCATCCCGACCCGAGCGTAGGGTGTTTTGCGGAAACGAGGTTTAATTACAATGTAATGACCATTAAAAAGGAGTTCCATACGGGTACTTGTTTTATCTTTGCCCGTGGGCACGATAAGAATTGCTTGCATGGTTAAATTGTTAGGAGAAAAAAACATCACTATAAATAATTCATAAAGATTATTAACAATACTATGTGTTTTAATGACAATGCATTTTTTTTTAAACAAAAATCATCGGTTTAATAAGCGTCCCGGACTTTTTTCTAATTATAACTAAGCTGCGTAACGACCAGCTCTTAAATATTTAAGTGCCACTTTAACTGACAATCCAGATGAATCAGTTGTATATGTATTTGCGTATTTCGTAAAAAGATACGGATTCGACAAAGTGAGGAAATTACTTTTCTTAAGATAAACTTAATCACGATCTTGGGCCTGTTGTTTCTTTTTATAACTTCCTTTTATATTCCTTTTTGATGATATACTTTCCGGTGGTTTATAGATTAATCGTTGAACTTAAATTGACATTTCACTGTTATCAAATTATTACGTTTTTAAATTTAAGGCCATTTTCACGTCTAAATCAAACGTCAGCACGCATAGGGCTTCAACGATTTTCTTGTTCGCATACAACACCAACCTATCAACCTACATGTCCTTTTATGCCATATTTTTTTCATTTCAATGACAGATCGCATTTTTTCATCGCGTGAACACAACAAGGAAATATTTAACTCGTGACTTTTCGTGCTTACTCCGTAAAATATATAGTGTTCTTACACCTTAACAAGCAAATTTCGACGTTAGAGGGGGCATAACTTAGGAGCGTTCCCCTTTGACTTGCTTCCCTCCCTCAGAAACGAAATTTATTTGGTTTCAAGTGTTGGCAGTATTTAGTCCGAAATGGTGCATTTGGGCGTGTTTTATTAATTTTCTTCTCCTATATGGAAATAAAAAGAAAACTTAGACGATTTTGTGGGGTGGGGGGGGGGGGTGCGCCCGCCCTGAATCCGCTAGTGATTGATATTACTTGAAACCAATTTCTATCAATCAAACCGGTATTATTAATTAAAGTATAATGTTTATTCTTTTAATGCAATCGAACGTATTACTGCACAGGTTTTACATAAGTTTGTGGTTTGTAATATATATATGATCAACCACTGTCTAGTTTATGCCTATTATTTCGCAAAGGAAACCATAGCGAGTGAGAGCGAAGCTCGAACCCGAATATTGTTTCTTGCGCCCCGTATATCATATACCAGGTCACCTACTAACCCCGCAACTTATTTATCCCGTCGACAACCTGTTAACATTGACCAAGAAGCCAACCCAGTACGGAAAATGTTTCATTTATCCATCGGAATCGGAAAAAAAGATGCCATTTTGGTACGATATAAAAATTAGTGATCCAGTGTGGAGAGTCATGGACCATTGACCAATTGTGACATTCAGTTTGGAGGCGTGATATATAGTTGCTGAAATCTGCTTTACCGGTGTGACGGATCCGTGGTATAGTAGTAACACACTTGACTATCAATTCTGGGCTCGCAGGTTCGATTCCTCGTCACATCACTTAAAACATACTAATTCCTTACGGTAGGGACTTTAAATGGGGGCCCCGTGTGACAGTGCTTTACACTGGTGCACGTTAAAGAATCAGGGTAGCTCTAACCATGGTTACATATTGTCTGTGCATTATGCTCCAAAAACCTCAAATGACTAACAATCTTAACGGAGCACTCGTCGAATGGACAAGACCCGATTGCGAGTATAAATAAGCTTACAACACCAATAACATTATTATATTCCAGTAGCCTGTACGCTTAAAAATACAACATGATTAAGGACAATCTAAATCTATATTACTATATGATGCATTTCAAACGAAAGCAGTTAATGTAATCATACTGACTCGTAATTAAAAACAAATTTACATGTTATTTTTGTTAAAATATTTATAAATAAAAAAGATGCTCTTACCATCGTTGAAAATTCACACAATTAACACAAGTACATTCGATTGTGTAAAATTTACAATGAAACTGAAAGCTTTCATAAACAGGAAGTGATTATGAACTTTGCATACATCAAATCCGTAAAACACGGAAGTTGATTTCAAGTATTCGGCATTTATCTTCATACATCTTTATCTTAATACATCTTTTACAATGTTAAACTTTATCCTACGTGCAACACTGAGCATTGTTTTGAAAAAAAATATTAAGATTTTTTATGCACCAGTCAATTGTAACCACGGCCCTCTCCAGGTCCGGGGAATAGCGGGGACTTTGACTTTCAGTCCAGCCAACTCCGGGTAAAATCCCCACCCTGCGGGGACGAACTGCTGGTAAAATCACCACCAAATTCCCCCGCACCCCAGGGACCCTAGGTAAGGCCCATTCTCCGCTACTTTTGGGCGCGAGGACAAAACCAACACATTCACCCGGCACTGCGGGAAAACCTAGAAGGTAAAAACACGGCCCATTTCCTCGGCTATCCCCGGTATACCCCCGGACCTGGAGGGGGGGGGGGCGTGGTTACAATTGACTGGTGCATTACCCAGGACATTGAATGTTGTACGGTGTAGCTACACCTATAAAACTTTAATTTTATAACTAACATAATACAAATGCTCCCTTTTACTATACTAAATGATATCAAAGAACCTACATTCAATTGGGAATGCATTCCACTACAGTCGAACCTCGTTGGCTCGAACTCGTTTGGCTCGATTTCATCATTGGCTCGAAGTGGGCTGAAGGACCGATTTCTTTCTACTGAAGAAAAGCATTCCCGCTTGGCTCGAATTTCTTATGGATCGAATTATTAACGCCGGACCCTGGGAGTTCGAGCCATCGGAGTTCTACTGTATTTGTTTGAATTCTGTTTGTTTGGAGATAATCGTTAGACTCAAAAAATAACAAATTACTTTGTAAATCACCCAAATCCTAACCAGTTTGAATACCTCATGAACATTAAACAACACTTAAACTTTTCCTATATTCAATCATTATTAATAAATCATTCTCCCTTCGCTTTAATCAAATGTTACATGAATTATGTAATAAGTTTCTACACTGATACCATTTCTGTACGTGTGGATTTCTGCTTGTTTGTGTATTCCATGTCACATACTTTTATATAATTTATTTATTTGACTAATGGCATTATAATGAAAACGGACTGAGAATACATCAACTTAACAAGTTAAAGAATATACTTAACATTCTTTTTTTTTTATAAAATGATACAGAAATGATACACTGCAATTTTGATAATTTGCACGACGCATGGTTAAACTGGATAGCGTGGAATGCTTCGTTTGGTTATGTTATTAGACAAACAACAGACGGTATAAAAAGCAAACAAATGAACTAATACAAAATGGAAACTCTAAAATGTTTGGCATGTAATGTACCCATAAAAGCATGTTGACTGGAAACTTATAGCTGGTTCCTTAATTCAAGCTTAGTCAATAGTTTGTCAATTATTATTGTTGCTCAATCAAATTGCTTATAAGTGGAAATGAGCCATAAGATAACCAGCAGCCAGTTGGTCTTATTCTTTGATTTGGTCATAGTTAACAGAAAAGTTTATTAATCGGTCAATATTTATCCAAAAATAATATTAACCAATCAAATCATGTGAACGTTCAAACTAACCAAAATATAACTTGTAGACAACATAATCCAGTTTTATACAATTGCCTGCTGATGGATGTGGATAACTTATCCAGTTTTATACAACTGCCTGCTGATGACTGTGGATAACTTATCCAGTTTTATACAATTGGCTTCTGATGGCTGTGGATAACTTATCCAGTTTTATACAATTGGCTTCTGATGGCTGTGGATAACTTATCCAGTTTCATACAATTGGCTGCTGATGACTGTGAATAACTTATCCAGTTTCATACAATTGGCTGCTGATGACTGTGAATAACTTATCCAGTTTCATACAATTGGCTGCTGATGACTGTGAATAACTTATCCAGTTTTATACAATTGGCTGCTGATGACTGTGGATAACTTATCCAGTTTTATACAATTGGCTGCTGATGACTGTGGATAACTTATCCAGTTTCATACAATTGACTGCAGATGGCTGTGGATAACTTATCCAGTTTTATATAATTGGCTGCTGATGAATGTGGATAACTTATCCAGTTTCATACAATTGACTGCTGATGGCTGTGGATAACTTATCCAGTTTTATACAATTGGCTGCTGATGACTGTGGATAACTTATCCAGTTTTATACAATTGGCTGCTGATGACTGTGGATAACTTATCCAGTTTCATACAATTGACTGCAGATGGCTGTGGAGAACTTATCCAGTTTTGTACAATTGGCTGCTGATGACTGTGGATAACTTATCCAGTTTTATACAGTTGACTGCTGGTGACTGTGGATAACTTATCCAGTTTTATACAGTTGACTGCTGATGACTGTGGATAACTTATCCAGTTTCATACAATTGACTGCAGATGGCTGTGGATAACTTATCCAGTTTTATACAATTGGCTGCTGATGTATGTGGATAACTTATCTCGTTTTATACAAAAGTAGTAGTAGTAGTAGTAGTAGTAGTAGTAGTAGAAGTAGTAGTAGTAGTAGTAGTAGTAGTGGTAGTGGTAGTGGTAGTGGTAGTGGTAGTGGTAGTAGTAGTAGTAGTAGTAGTAGTAGTAGTAGTAGTAGTAGTAGTAGTAGTAGTAGTAGTAGTAGTTGTAGAAGTACGATGGTGAAAACGCGACAGTAAGTACGATGATGCAAAGTCGACAGTACGATGATGAAAAGGCGACAGTACGATGATGAAAACACAACAGTACGATGATGAAAACACGACTGTACGATGATGATAACGCGACAGTACGATGGTGGAAACGCGACAGTACGATGGTGAAACGCGACAGTACGATGGTGAAAACGCGACAGTACGATGATGATTACACGACTGTACAATGGTGAAAAGGCGACAGTTTGAAGGTGAAAACGCGACAACGCGACAGTACGATGGTGAACACGCGACAGTACGATGGTAAAAACGTGACAGTTTGATGGTGAAAGCGCGATAGTACGATGTTGAAAACGCTACAGCACGATGGTGAAAACGCGACGGTACGATGATGATAACACAACAGTACGAAGATGATTACGCGACAATGCGATGATGAAAAGGCGACAGTACGATAATGAAAAGGCGACAGTACGATGATGAAAAGGCGAACAGTACGATGATTTAAACGCGACAATACGATACTGAAAACAAGACTACGCGAATTCACGAAACAACGATGGTGAAAATGCGACAATAAGATGGTGAAAACACGATAGTATATCGTATCATCATCGTACTGTCGAAGCATTGCGTTTTCGTTATCGTACTGTCGCGTTATCGTACCGTAATCATCGTTCCATCGAGTATCACATTTCAGATCAACACATTCACAGGCGATTGCTCTAACGGCATTCCTTATATTTCTTCACAATCGAGCTAATGAGGAAATTAGTATCGAGCTAATGAGAAAGTTAGTATCGAGCGAATGAAGAAATTAGTATCGAGCTAATGAGGAAATTAGTATCGAGCTCATGAGGAAATTAGTATCGAGATACTATCGAGATAATGAAGAAATTAGTATCAAGATAATGAGGAAATTAGTATCGAGGTTATGAGGAAATTAGTATCGAGCTAATGAGGAAATTAGTTGTTACAACGAGACGGGTCGGCCTATTTGTGTGATTTGTCCAGTGAATAGAAGAATATTCTAATTTCCGGCACTGATACAAAGACGGCCGATTGTTCACATGCGTGCTGAGGCGGATATTCGAGGCAGAGACAATGAGGGTGTACCCCATACCCCCACCCGCTAATTACCCCTTCCATCACCACCAGATTTGTAGTCTGCAAACCGAATAATGCCAAGTTTTGTTCGGTTTTCTGAGTCCAATGTACCAACTCAGTGCTCAGTACTCCTCTCTCTTAGTTTTAGTAACATGCAGTGATTCAAAAGAGTATCTACTTCTAATTTACCGTCATGTGGAACTGTTTTACCCTGATTGTTTATCTTAACGTATACAATTTTATAAACAGTAGAACAATTTCAGGTCGGCTTATCCCATTTAAGCCCGAGCACGTGTTAAAATGTCACTATGCTATACATGTACAATAAAAAGATGAAACATTGTACTCGCATTATATAATATCTCAATAATCGTTTTAAACCCAAACAGCGAGTTGAGATTTGCAATATGACTTTGTTATCCTTTGAACCTGCTAATGTCATTTTAGACACCCGAGTCACGTTTTGTAGTGTGTACTACTGCTGCCAGCTTAAAGCAGTACCGTCCCTAAGCACTTCCAGTGCTTTGATGTAGTGTGTATAGATAAAAGCCCAACCGCTGGGTGAGATTATCAATGGGAAGAATTATTTTTCAGACAACCAATCCAATATCTTATTTTGTAAGCCTAATAATATATGGTAATTTAAAATGTATATGCTATGTGTTTATTGAGCGATTTCGTAACCGTAAATCAAGACCAAAATTGCGCCGGCCTAAAAGCTGCATTCTCACAGATTTTCCGTTTTTACAACTTCTTTATTTTTGTCTTGGAATGAGCATTTTTTGCGTAAATATGTTTAAACCAGTGATAAAAGACTGCAGACAAAAGATCCGATCGCAGAGTTTCATATTTCCGTTTGGAAATTAATGTTTTATGGCTTAAAGCGTTACTAACGGATCAAGAAAAATGCATAAACATCATTTTTTGAACTTAAATATAAAAGTCTGCGATCTATTTTTTGTCAGCAGTCTTATGTGACTGGTTTACATGCATTTCCGCATAAATTGGTTCGTTGCAAGACAAAAAATTGTCAAAACGTTCAATCTGTGAGAGTGCAGCTTTAACTGTGAAAACACCATTTACACACAGTTTTACATAAAATAAATAGAAGAAAGTATTCCCGACAATCCTAGACTGTTTTGTGGCAATGCAGCATAGAGAAAAGCAACTATTTGAATTCATTTGTAAAATGTATTTAAAGTAAACAATGACAATTTTATAGTATTACTTTATTGAAACTTCTAGTATATACATCACACACAATTTTTATAACGAATATTTTAATTACAATTCATTGAGAAAAGTACTTTTGAAATAAATTGAATGGATTTTTAAACCAAATGTCGGCGATTTGCATACATATTTACATAACGTTATCACAAAGGGTATAGAATAACAAAAATAGACACAAACTTAATCTGAAACACACAGTTTGTATTCAGATTAATAAATGGTGTTAGAATTAAGCAAGTGACTGTTATCGTCTTCGAGTACACATTAAAAGTATTTTGTACACTGTGCACAATAAAGACATTGTATCATTGTTCTAAACCGAAAGCGTCTCTGCCTTATCAATTCAACCATTCGTTTTAATTGGAAACACAAAGTTCTCTCGTGGGGTCGGTTTTTATGCAAAACTGTTATGTCCGACTTAAACTTTATATATTTTAAAGGAAATCGAGCGTTGCCTGTAATTCTTCACCTGAGTGTTTGTTGTAAACTTTAACTGTAAACTCAGTTTCTCCCACAATCAGGTGATGTTCAAACTCCAGGACATCGGGCCAGCCTCCAGGTGGAGGATTCTTGAGCACTTGTCCAACTAGCTCACATCCCTCCTCCTCCGTGCAATACTCTGGGTCATCTTTGGTGGAGCGATATAAAGCAGTGAAAAATTCTAATTTCTTTGATTCAGCTTGTTCCAGTTTGTTTGACGTTGAGGATTTGAAAGTTTGGTTGTAGGTAAGCATTTGCCCTTTCGTTAATTTGTCAAATATTTTCGTACATTTAACTTCTCCATCTCTATAGAACTTTAAACGTTCGGGATGAACACCTTCAATGAAAGTTTTTGCAATACTAAACCCGTACGTAAATCTGGATCTTCTCTGTACAATGTTCCTCTCTTCCAGGCCCATCATAACGCTGCCCTTGATCACAGCCAACTTTGCATCTTCTACTAACACAAGGTCAATGGTCGGAAATGCTTGTCTAACTTTGTTTCTCAAATAGTGAGACTCCGCATATCCGCCAACCAAAAGAATTGTTTTTAATTCGTCATCTGCACATTCTTCGATGATCGTCTTTACCTTTGTTATAATACTCTGTACAGAACCATTGTAAAATGCTTCTATCACGGATGTATCGAATGTCATACGACCGCTATCGTCATCATACTTCACTTTTGTACTGAAATCTGATTCCTGGACTGCATTTTGTAAACTTTTCCCAGATTTTGTTTCGAAACGTTTCATCAGAATGGTATCGAGTCTAGTTTTGATATTTCTCTCAGTGCCTTTAAACGTTTTTTTTCTTTCTTCAAAATCCCTCATCTGGGTAATAAATCGCTCGTAACACGTCTTGCGTAAATCATCAACAACATCTCTTCCGAATAAGGATGCCAAGAAACATTCGAACTGCGCGTTGACTTTTGTTCCTCCCGCGTCCTCACCTGTAGCTCTATACAGTTCTTTCAAATGACCGTCTTCTAAAATTTCATGCACGCATATGTCAATCGTCCCCCCTCCCAAATCAGCGATTATATACTTTTGTCCTTCAGCAAACGTTCTTCTTCCAGATTTCGTAAGAACTATTTTCTGTTTCCGACAAAACAAGGATGCGGCCTCTGGTTCAAGGACCAATCGGACGCAGTTATTTGGAATTCCTGCGCCTTCAGTAGCCTCTCGCATGAACTGACGCGCAGAATCTGTCCATATTGCAGGAATGGTGATCATCCATTGAACTGACTTGCTAATATCATCATCATTGTTTATTTGATGGTGCTCATCAATTCTCTGCATGACAATACATTTTAAACCTGAAATTGCAAGCTGAAATACTAATTTGGCTGGCAGTTTCTTCCCCTTTTCATCCTCTATCTCAATACCTCTAGACAAATTCCTGTTCTCGTATAATGCCATTTTAAAGTTTCGAAAGAAATAAACAGCTTCTCGTTCGTCATTTTCCATATCGATGTATTCGTCTAAAGCCTGACTGCCAAAGGAATGGAAACTTTTGTCTTCGTTTAACAAAACACATGTAGGAACCTTTTCTTCTCTTGGATTGGTATAGATTGTCAGTTCATTTTGAGGATCAATATTTTCCCCGGGAAATGCCAGTCCGTATCCAGAGTATGTGGTTCCAAAATCCAATGAAACAATGATATTTCGAATAGTTTTACACTTATTTCCCGACGCCATTTTGGTCGCCTTATCCCCTATGAAGAAAACACAAAATGATTCAGTCGTGCCCAAATTGATAATGCGAATATCTTAAAGGCTCTATATCGCGTTGTCTAGGTTTTTTTTAAGAAACAGCCTATTATATTTTAAATATTAAAATTTTAGCATAATCATGTCTAATGCCGAGATCGATCTATGTCTTCACTGGGAAATGTTCACAGATAACTACTGTTTGTGTTATGACCCTTAAGTAACTAGTCAACTTAGTTTTTGACTGGGCAAATACAGACACCCACTCTGAAATCATGCAGGGAACTTGTTAGGCCGGAAAAATGTTTCTTCGATTATCATAAACAAAAAAATCAAAAAAAAAAAATCAATTATGCCTTTTGCTTAATGTATATTTAACTCTTCTGTTTTTTTTTTATATTACTCTTTACTGAAGCTGATTTATATTGAACAAAAATAGGTATGTTTAAAAAGAAGAGCTGTCATAGGCTAGCATGGTCGATTTTACGCTGTTCACGTTGCGGATGAATTACAACGCCAGTTCACGTTGCGGATGAATTACAACACCAGTTCACGTTGCGGATGAATTACAACACCAGTTCACGTTGCGGATGAATTACAACGCCATTCACGTTGCGTATATTGCACGCTAGTTATTAAACATTGAACTAGCCAGTAAGGTACAAAAATAATTTCTATACCTCGGGTTGTTGGTGCAGTGCCTATAACTAAATAAGCATGTCCTCTAAAAACGATTGCATTGGTTGGCTATACATATATTAAGTTGCATTTTAGCAAGACGAAAGACCGAAAAGCAAAAACTACATCGTTGAGTCGCCAAGCAAGAACGAAATCGATAAAACAAACATTATACTTTCATAAAAAATATTAACCTGACTATAGGCCGTATTCAGAACATCCACTCTCACTCACACTCCAACCACATTCCCGTAAGGGACACTCAAGTGATCACTTGAGTGGAATAGGGGGAGTGACCCTCAAGTGATCTGTTCGTATTCACACGCCTCGCTAACACTCCACTTCATCAAGTGACCAATACAGTATATATACATGTATGTTTACATGATCATATCGGATTTTCTGTTTGACTATGGTGGTGTTTACATTATACATTGTAAACATATGTTTATTTGAGATTTCAGTACCATATTGTTAGATATGGCGACAAACAAATAACAATAATTGTTATTCTGAAACTGAAATTCACATTTAAAAACAATTGATAAATAGAAATAAACGTTTTGGATTGTAAATAACTGTTGCAAAATGCGATTAAATGCGTGTTTTGTTGTTGTTGTTGTTGTTGTTTTAATTATGTAGCCGTTTTCCATTGTATTACGTAATTTAAATATGCATTCATATATAATCTTGCTTCTGTATTCTGCATAAAGCGGTCTTGGGCATTTGAAAATGAAATATGAAAGTTGAAAACACTGAATAAAAAATAGCAGATGGATAGAATTAGCGAATGAATCTACTTCGTATGGGGAAAGTACACCTCGGAGTGAAAAACAACTCAAGAAATATAGGGGAAAATGGATGAAGATGACGATAATAATAATAATAGTAATAATAATAATAATAATAATAATAATAATAATAATAATAATAATAATAATAATAATGATAATCCAACTGAACGTAGGCTTCAAAATACATATCACTTCCTTGACCACGCTCTGAAATGGCCAAGCGTCGTAAAGTTAGTGGCCTGGCGGCCTAGCTGCCTCATGTGACTAGTGGCCTTAAATTGTTTCCTATTCCAAAGCATTTTATATGCGTTCTTTTCTTAAACAATGATAAATTAAATGTTTCTATTCATAAATCAACATCCTTTAGCGAATATCAGCATTTCCCCTTTTTCTGGGCTGCTGGATTGAGTTTTAATGATATTTAGGCCGCTAGTTCACCAGGCCTATAACTTCACGCCGCTAAGCCGCTGGACTGCTTGATCGACTTTTTGAAGAAAACAATCTCTCCAGCGTGATGATTATTATTTTAGCATTGTTTTAGAAGAAAACTCATATAAAAATGCTTTGAAATAGAAAACAAATTAAGGCCGCTATGCTAATGTTCTAAAAATAAACATTGATTTATCATATTTCCCAATTAAACGCATGAACAATAACCTTGAAATAGATAAGAAATTTAGGCCACTAGTCCGCCAACTACTCACGCTCAAGGCCGCTAACTTCATGCCGCTAGGCTGCTAATTTCGCGTACATTTAGCCGCCTGTCCTGTATGAAAAAAAACGTCTATAAAAAGATAACCGTAATCTCATGATACTGGGCCTGCTATGAGATTTATCATTGACACAAATTTGATGTATCACTGTTTCAAATAGTGAAATTATCAATTTGACTTTTTTCGATGTTTTAAACTATTATCCCATTTTCACGTCAAAATCAAACGTCAGCGCGCACAGGACTGGGACACATTTTCAACGACTTTCTTTGTCGAAATGACGTTCGTATACAATTTGACGTTCTTTTCTGAAATGACCAGCAAATAAATGGCATTTTATGTCCTTTTTTATGCATACATTTTTTCATTTAAGTTTAGAATCGCAATTTATTGCATCACGTGAAGACCAAAAGTAAATAATTCATTCGTGACCTTCCATGCCCACTCAGTTAAACATATTGTGATCATACACCTTAACACAATAATTATCCTCTAAAAATTGAGTAATCACAGAATATGGGTTTATTCATTTGCAAAACTTCGGGTAGAACTGTATGTAAAGGACCCATTTCTAACTTCTGATGGAAAGCATTCCCGCTTGGCTCGAATTTCTTGGGGTTCGAGGTATTTTGGCCGGAACCTTGGAGTTCGAGCCATCGGGGTTCTACTGTTTTTGTTTGAATTCCACTTGTTAAGAGATAATTATTAGACTCAATAAATAACAAATTACTTTGTAAATCACCCAAATCCTTATGAGTTTGAATATCTCATGAACAATAAACAAAACTGAAACCTTCCCTAAATTTCAGTCATTATAAATAAATCGGTCTCCCTTCGCTTTAATGAAATGTAACATGATTTATGTAATAAGGTTTTCACACTGAAACCATTCCTTTATGTGTGGATTTCTGCTTGTTTGTGTATTCCATGTCACATACTCTTATACAGAGCCGTGATTTGGAATGCAAAAAAAAACTTAGAAACTAATGCCATGATAATAAAAACTGACTGAGAGTACATCAACTAAATTTGTTCAAGAATATACTGAACATTCTTTTCTTTTATAAAATGAAATAGAAGTTGCCATTGCTATTTTGATAACTTGTACGACGCATGGTCAAACTGGATAACGTGGAATGAATCGTTTCATAATGCTAGTAGACAAACACCCGACGGGGATACAAAAGCAAACAAATGACCTTAGTAAAGAATGGAAACTCTGAAATGTTTGGCATGTAGTGCACCCATAAAAGCATGTTTACTGGAAACTTAAAGCTGGTTTCTTAATTCAAGCCGCCAGCATCAACAACAACGAATTGGGTAAAACTATTGTTTTTTTTCTCTTTGGTTTGGTTAAAGTAAGACACGCTGTTTATTGATCGGTCAATAGTTTTTCAATTATTACTGTTGCCCAATCAAATTGCTTATACGTACAAATGAGCCAAAAGATAACCAGCAGCCAGTTGGTCTTATTCTTTGGTTTGGTCAAGTTAGCTGAAACGTTTATTGATCGGTCAATATTTATCCAAAAAATGATATTAACCAGTCAAATCATGTGAGTGTGCAAACAAACAAAAATATAACTTGTGGACAACATAATCAAGATTTATACAATTAGCTGCTAATGGCTGTGGATAACTTATCCAGTTTTATACATTTGACTGCTGATAGCTGTGGATAACTTATCCAGTTTTATACATTTGGCTGCTGATAGCTGTGGATAACTGATCCAATTTAATACAATTGGCTGCTGATGGCTGTGGATAACTTATCTTGTTTAATAAAGTTGGCTTCTGATGGCTGTGGATAACTTATCCAATTTTATACAATTGGCTGCTGATGACTGTGGATAACTTATCCAGTTTTATACAATTGGCTGCTGATGGCTGTGGATAACTTATCTAATTTAATACAATTGGCTGCTGATGGCTGTGAATAACATATCCAGTATTATACAATTGGCTTCTGATCACTGTGGATAACTTATCCAGTTTTATACAATTGACTGTTGATGGCTGTGGATAACTTATCAAATTTAAAACAATTGGCTGCTGATGGCTGTGGATAACTTATCTTGTTTAATACAGTTGGCTGCTGATGACTGTGGATAACATATCCAGTTTTAAACAATTGACTGCTGATGACTGTGGATAACTTATCCAGTTTTATACAATTGACTGCTGATGGCTGTGGATAACATATCCAGTATTATACAATTGACTGCTGATGGCTGTGTATAACATATCCAGTATTATACAATTGACTGCTGATGGATGTGGATAATATATCTAGTTTTATACAATTGACTGCTGATGGCTGTGGATAACATATCCAGTTTTATACAATTGACTGCTGATGACTGTGGATAACATATCCAGTATTATACAATTGACTGCTGATGGCTGTGGATAACATATCCAGTAATATACAATTGACTGCTGATGGCTGTGGATAATATATCCAGTTATATACAATTGACTGCTGATGGCTGTGGATAACATATCAAGTTTTATACAATTGGCTCTTGATGGCTGTGGATGGCTTATCCAGTTTTATACATTTGGCTGCTGATAGCTGTGGATAACTTATACAGTTTTATATATTTGGCTGCTGATGGCTGTGGATAACATATCCAGTTTTATACAATTGGCTGCTGATGGATGTGGATAACTTATCTTGTTTTATACATTTTGTTGCTGATGGCTGTGGATAACTTATCTTGTTTAATACAGTTGGCTGCTGATGGCTGTGGATAACTTATCCAGTTTTATACAATTGGCTGCTGATGACTGTGGATATCTTATCCAGTTTTATACTATTGGCTGCTGATGGCTGTGGATAACTTATCCAATTGAATACAATTGGCTGCTGATGGCTGTGGATAACATATACAGTATTATACAATTGGCTGCTGATGACTGTGGATAACTTATCCAGTTTTATACAATTGGGTGCTGGTGACTGTGGATAACTTATCCAGTTTTATACTATTGGCTGCTGATGGTTGTGAATAACTTAACCAATTTAATACAATTGACTGCTGATGGCTGTGGATAACATATACAGTATTATACAATTGGCTGCTGATGACTGTGGATAACATATCCAGTTTTATACAATTGACTGCTGATGGCTGTGGATATATTATCCAATTTAATACAATCGGCGGCTGAAGGCTGTGGATAACTTATCTTGTTTAATACAGTCGGCTGCTGATGACTGTGGATAACTTATCCAGTTTCATACAATTGGATGCTGATGGCTGTGGATAACATATCCAGTTTTATACAATTGACTGCTGATGTCTGTGGATAACATATCCAGTTTTATACAATTGGCTGCTGATGGCTGTGGATAACTTATCCAATTTAATACAATTGGCTGCTGATGGCTGTGGATAACTTATCTTGTTTAATACAGTTGGCTGCTGATGACTGTGGATAACATATCCAGTTTTATACAATTGACTGCTGATGGCTCTGGATAACATATCCAGTTTTATACAATTGGCTGCTGATGGCTGTGGATAACATATCCAGTATTATACAATTGACTGCTGATGGCTGTGGATAACATATCCAGTATTATATAATTGACTGCTGATGGCTGTGGATAATATATCCAGTTTAATACAATTGACTGCTGATGGCTGTGGATAACATATCCAGTTTAATACAATTGGCTGCTGGTGGATGTGGATAACTTATCCAGTTTTATACATTTGGCTGCTGATAGCTGTGGATAACTTATCCAGTTTTATACATTTGGCTGCTGATAGCTGTGGATAACATATCCAGTTTTATGCAATTGGCAGCTGATGGATGTGGATAACTTATCCAGTTTTATACATTTGGCTGCTGATAGCTGTGGATAACTTATCCAGTTTTATACATTTGGCTGCTGATGGCTATGGATAACTTATCCAATTTAATACAATTGGCTGCTGATGGCTGTGGAAAACTTATCTTGTTTAATACAATTGGCTGCTGATGGCTGTGGATAACATATCCAGTTTTATACATTTGGCTGCTGATGACTGTGGATAACATATCCAGTTTTATACAATTGACTGCTTATGACTGTGGATAACATATCCAGTTTAAAACAATTGACTGCTGATGACTCTGGATAACTTATCCAGTTTTATGCAATATGCTGCTGATGGCTGTGGATAACTTATCCAGTTTTATACATTTGGCTGCTGATAGCTGAGTATAACTTATCCCGTTTTATATAATTGATTGCTGATGACTGTGGATAACATATCCAGTTTTATACAATTGACTGCTGATGACTGTAGATAACATATCCAGTTTTATACAATTGACTGCTGATGACTGTGGATAACTTATCCAGTTTCATACAATTGGATGCTGATGGCTGTGGATAACATATCCAGTTTTATACAATTGACTGCTGATGACTGTGGATAAGTTATCCAGTTTCATACAATTGGATGCTGATGGCTGTGGATAACTTATCCAGTTTTATACAATTGACTGCTGATGTCTGTGGATAACTTATCCAGTTTTATACATTTGGCTGGTGATGACTGTAGCAGTAGTAGTAGTAGTAGTAGTATGTGGGCTATGTGTATTCTTGACAAAATATTTGTTCAACAAAATCCCTTGATTTGATAAGCGTCCCGGAGGTTTGTTTAAGGGTATCTAAACTAAGTAAACCAGCTCTTAAATAATGAAGTGCCAATTTTTTTGTACTGTCAATTTAGATAAATTAAACGTCAGTGTGCATAATTTGTAAAATGGTAATGTTTTTACAACGTATGAAAAATGCTCCTCCTAAGATAACCTTAATCTCATGATACTGGGCCAGCTATGCGATTTTTATCAGTGACACAAAATTGATATATCACTGTTTCAAACAGCAAAATTATCAATTTGATCATTTGGAGTTGTTTTTTAAATTTTTATCCCATTTTCACATCCAAATCAATTGTCAGCAGCATAGGACTGGTACACAATTGTAACGACTTTCTTTGTCGAAATGACGTTCCGTTCGTATACAATTTGACGTTCTTTTCTCGTGAACACCAAAAGGAAATAATTAAATCTTGACTTTTCTTGCTCACTCGGTTAAACATATTGTGATCGTACACCTTAACAAACACTTATCCTCTATGTCACAATTGAGCACCCACAGAGTATGGGTATATTCAATTGCAAAACATCCGCAAAAACTGGATGTAAAGGACCCATTTCTATCTACTGTCTGTACTGATGGAAAGCATTCCCGCTTGGCTCAAATTTCCTGGGGCTTGAGTTTTTTTTCGCCGGATCCTTGGAGTTTGAGCCATCGGGGTTGTACTGTGTTTGTTTGAATTCCACTTGTTAAGTTATTATTATTAGACTAAATAAATAACAATTACTTCAAGTGGGGCTGTTAAGGGCAAATTTTAGTAGAATCGTGCACTTTGGGTTAAACGTATGAAACTTGGCACATTTATAAAACATACCCTACTGATAATATTTAGATAAGAACCCAAGTCTGCAGCGCCCCCTAGTGACCGTGGTGGCCATATTCCAAAATGGCTGCCGAAATGGCCAAAAAACAAACAAACATCAAAGGCTTTTATCTTTGTTACTATATGTTATAGACTCATGCTCTTGGTGTCTAAATATACAGATTTTAGGCCAAGAAAGCCGTTGGGCACATAAATAATTTGATAAACAAAGTATTTCCTTTTTAATAATCATTTATATCATTTAAATTGGCAATTTTATACAACCAGTGTATCATTGTCGGTAATAAAAATGGAAGCGAATGTTCGAATTGTGCCAACCAATTAACCCACATATGTATAATATGTTATAACAGTTAAAGCATTTGTATTACCACAGCAAAAAGCAGTTTTGAATTAATACTATACATGTCAAATACGAGTGCCATTGCACGTTAGAGTATAAAACATGAATACTAAAGGTTTTCATACTAGCGGTATTCGTCGCTTATTGTACGTCTAACATGAGAATCACGAATAAAGGTTCATATTACTATCAAATCTACCATTCATAGTCACTCTTGGTACCAGTTGCCTTCACAAGGACAAATGGCCCTGCACTGATGGCTAGCCTTGCTGCATTTGCACAAACCCCTGCATGCATTGCAACAATTTCAGTGTATCAGTACATTACATATGTCTTCTGCCTGATCAATGGTTGTCCATTTCTGTGTCAATGAACCATCACTTTGGTACCATTCCCATTTTGCAGCACTTGTTATATGGGTAATGTTTGTAATGATTGACCCAGACATGCCCTGCTAGATTGATGTGTAAAATGATGATGCCTTGCTTTAATAACCTCAGTCTGTTGACATGTTTTATCGTACAAGAGAACAATATATTTCTTTAGAATTCAATTGTACTGACAGGTAAATTTGGAGGGGCAACAGGGAGCAACCATAATGTATCATCCTGAAATACATTCCACGTTTCCATGCTGTCTTCCTCCCGTTGCCTACAATGACGGACGTTGCGTCACTTCCCGTGAACGCAAGCATAAGGTCAATGCTGGTTCTTGAGGTATGCTTACCGTAGAATGTGCCCCAATTAACCTATAGTTCCCCCTACACCAAATAATATCAAGATTGCATGTGCCATGCTTTGCTTGCTAGTTTTGACTGAACGTACACGACTACATCAGAGTCGCATGTCCTAATCATGACCAGAGTTATGTACCACTCTGGTGCGCCATTGCGTGCATTGTTTTAATCTGCAAATCTGCAATAAATATCAACTCCTTGGTGCTGTAAGCAGTTTGACCCCGTATGTGCTGAAGACTTGTATTTTATGTAGAAGGTCTCTGCCTAAAGCCTCTTCTGTCAACAACAGGTGAAGCAAGTATGTCTTGCTTTCACTAACAAAAATAAAACTTTGTTACCTGGCATACTTAAGCTCCACTCTGCTCCTTACTCAATTTGGTGTAAACATACAGCATGATATCAATCATATCGGCATGTTCCAGCTGTTGTTTAATGTATGTCATGAATACTGTTCTAGAATAGTCATCAACTGTTTGGGAGTTTCTTGGAGGCAGAATTTTAACTATTACTGCGCCACCCAGTATTTTTGCAGTTCCTTATGGGTTTGCGTCTACTGGTCACGCCAAAGCTGTTAGTTCTACAAGTAAATCTCCCTAAAATTCAGTAAAGTACTCTCCCGCTAGGATAGCGTCTTTGTATTTGTCGTAGGCATCATGTTGCAGGAATCAGTCAACAGTCCGCAACTGCTATCTGTTAGGCATGCCTTGTCCTGGTTAAATCTGTGGCTACAATGGGAAGTGATCGACTCCACTTGCTGCAATCCCGGCATAAAAGATGGCAGTTGCCTAACCACTTACATCAAGTCAGTCGCCAATGACATTGCATGCTGTCATCTCAATGTGTATCAACCATGATAAGATATTCATCTTCTTCATGTGTTGCACTGTATTGATTGTATTGCAAACAGTGGTTGATCAATTACTAGCACTGGATTTTGTCCAGTGTTGAGGTATTACGTTGCAGCCTTAACTACATTCATCGAGTGTTTTACTATGGTATCCGAATGTGCTAATTCAAGGAACAGGGACATCAAAGCCTCAATCGTTCTAAGAGCTGTTTTAATCTGTTGAATGGAAGCATAGTATGCAGACCATGAGACAAAATTTCCTTTGTCAGCTCCTGTTACTGAGCAGTCCCCGTAATTTTTCCAACCAGTCATTGGCCTTTAATGGTGCAACTGTTGCAATAAGAGAATCTGGCTTGACTAGTCCTTTTAAGTAAGTAACAACAGGATCTGGTCTGATCATGAGACAGAACTAATTGGATGGCAAACTAAAGATAAGAGTTATGCAACATGATAAAAAAACAGAGATGGCAAAGCTATACGACATGGGCATTTTTTAGAACACAAACATGGGAAAATTCAAACACGACCACGAGGGAATGCCGTTGCAGACAATCGTTAAGCAAGAAAGATTACTTGGAGAATAGCATAGATTATACAATTTGGTATTATTCGTCGGTGATGTTGCCAAAAATGGCCATTTTAAAAGAAATAAATGTTATTTCTGGAACAGAGGTACATCACATATCATTTTTTGGTATTAGTCTCCGCCAGTCAGCATTAGTCTCCATCAACGGCAGCCAAAATTATACATATGTTTTTATTCTTTCGTTTGGTTGAAGTAAGCCACGCTGATAATTGATTGGTCAATATGTTTTCAATTATTACTGTTTTCCAATCAAAGTGCAAATTAGCCAATAGAGAACCAGCAGCCAATTGGTTTTATTCCTTGGTCTAGTCATAGCTAGCCCAAACGTTTAGTGATCGTTCAATATTTATCCAAAACTTAATATTTACCCTACCCAAAAGATAACTTGCGAACAACTTAATCATGTTTTATACAATTGACTGCTGATGGTTGTGGATAACTTATCCAGTTTAATTCAATTGGCTGCTGATGGTTGAGGATAACTTATCCAGTTTTATACAATTGGTTGTTAATGGTTAAAGACAGCTTATCAAGTTTTATACAATTGGCTGAGGATAACTTATCCAATTTTATAAAATTGACTAAGGATAACCTATCCAGTTTCTGAAATTGGCTGCTGATAGTGGTAGTTATAGTAGCAATAGCAGTAGTAGTAGCAGTAGCAGTAACAATATCAGTATTAGTATCAGTATCAGTAGCAGTAGCAGTAGTAGAAGTAGTAGTTGTAGGAGTAGTAGTAGAAGTAGTAGTTAATAAACTTGATAACATGACAGAACGATGATGAAAACGCAACAGTACGATACTACGATGATGAAACCGCAAAAACACGAAATTACGTCTATCACATTATCATCATCGTACTGTCGTATCATCGCGTTTTCGTTATCGTACTGTCGCGTTATCGTACTGTCATCATCGTTCTATCGAGTATCGCGATCAGATCAACAAATTCACAAGCGATTGCCCTAACGGCATTGCGTATATTTCAGCTGTCTTCACAACCGAGCTATTTAGGAAATAAGTATAGAGCTAATGGGGAAAATAATATCAACAGCACGCTCTTTTAATGGGTCGGCCTATTTGTGTGATTATTCTAATAAATAGACTAACACTTGTCGACTTGTAGAAACATGCCTAACTATGGAACTCAAGTATTTTGTTAGTCGAATATATTTATATTTGAAGTCAAAATGAAGCTATTTCCCCCATAAAGCGTTTAGCAAAGTGTTCAAATATGATCATTCAATCGTGTTACAAGTACTTAGTTTATAGTATTGAGGTTAACCTGGCAGCATTAAGGTTCTTTTTCTTGACATACGTCCTTTTCTTTGTAATGAAATTGCTTTTAGGAAGAGCACTTCTGTTTATATTCGAGAACGTTAATTCTTTGCAAAAAGTCCATGCAATTCTGGATCAACCCGAATGTTCTAAATTCCGGTACTGATACAAATATGGCTTATTATTTACATTCGTGCGGTGACGAAAAAGTACTCTATTTAATTTGACTTATTCGAGACAGAGATAATGAGGGTGTACCCAATACCCCCCCCCCCCAATCATCCCTTCCACCACCATAAGTTTTGTAATCTGCAAACCGAATAATGCCAACTTTTGTTCGGTTTTCTGAGATCAATGTACTAACTCAGTGCTCAGTACTCCTCTCTCTTAGTTCTAGCCCCATGAAGTGATTCAAAAGAGTATTTGCTTCTAGGTCAATACTGTCACCCAAACTGTTTTACCCCAATTGTTTATCTTTACGTATACAAGTTTATTAACAGGCTTATCACAAATATGTTAAAAAGATGAAACATTGCTCTCGCATTATATATTATCATAATACACGTTTTAAACACCAACCGCGAGTTGCGATTTGCAATATGATTTTTTTTATCTTTTGAACACGTTAACTTATTTTAGACACCTAAACCATATTTTGTAGTGTGTATTACTGTTGCCAGCTTTAAGCAGTCCGTCCCTTATCACTTTCGGTGCTTTGATGTAGTTTGTATTGATTAAAGCCCAATTGCGGGTTGAGATTATCAATGGGAATACATATTTTTCGGACAACTACTTCAACATCTTATTTTGTAAGTGTATTTATATATGATAAACGTATTTTCTATGCGTTTATTTGACGATTTCGTTACCATAAATCCAGACCAAAATGACACCGGTTTTAACTGTGGAAACACCATTTACACACAGATAAAATGAAAATAAAAGAAAGGAATCCCGACAATCCTAAACTGTTTTGATGCAATGCTGCAAAGAGGTAAGCAGCTATTTGAACTCATTTGTAAAATGTATGAAAAGATGCACTATTACTCCAAAAGAAGATTTAATATTATTGTTTGAATATACCAGAAAGGCTAAATAAATGTCGAAAACAATGGTTCTTATAACGGATACAGAGTTAATTTGAAAGAATTGTGCAGAAAGCACGGTATTCCGACCTTATGACACGATAGTAGATCACTGTAAATATTTTAGCATTCACCAATCATTTAACATTTTTGGGTTTTACAGCTTTTAAATTCACGGTTACAATCTTGTTATCAGTAATTAATATTTTCCATAAATGCAGTATTTAGAAAGTAGTTGAAAGCTTAATCACTCAAAGTTTATTTTTGTTATAAATGTGTACGTATTGATTTTGACTAAAAGTGTCACTTCAAGTAAACAATGATAAGTTTTGTAATATTACTTTATTAAAACCTTTAGTATATACATCGTACATAATTATTGTACCGAATATTATAAATACAATTAATTGAGAAAAGTACATATGCAATAAATGGATTTTAAACCAAATGTCGGCGATTTGCACACATATTTACATAACGTTATAACAAAGAGTTTAGAATAACAAACACAATATACGAAAACTAAATCTAATACACACAGTTTGCATTTGTATAAAGGTTAATGAATGGTGTTTAAATAAAGCAAATTACTGTTATCAAATACACATGAAAAGTATTTTGTACACTGTGCACAGTAAAAACACTGTATCATTTTCCTAAAACAAAAGCATGATTAACATCTCTGCCTTTCATCAATTCAACCATTCATTTAAATGTGCAACACAAATTCTCTGGTGTGGTTGGTTTTGATGTTAAATTGTTATGTTCGGCTTAAACTATATATTTTTTTAAAGAAAATCGAGCGTTGCCTGTAATTCTTCACCTGAGTGTTTGTTGTACACTTTAACTGTAAACTCAGTTTCTCCCACAATTAGGTGATTATCAAACTCCAGAAAATCGGGCCAGCCACCAGGTGGAGGATTCAAGAGCACTTTTCCAACTAGCTCACATTCCTCCTCGTCCGTGCAATACTTTGGGTCTTCTTTGGTGGAGCGATATAAAGCAGTGGAAAATTTTATTTTCTTTGATTCAGCTTGTTCCAGTTTGTTTGACGAAGAGCATTTGAAAATTTGGTTGTAGGTTCAGGATGAACACCTTCAATGAATGGTATTGTTACACTAAATCCATAGGTAAACCTAGACCTTCTCTGTACAATGCTTTTCTCTTCCAGTCCCATCATAACGCTGCCCTTGATCACAGCCAACTTTGCATCTTCTACTAACACAAGGTCGAGGGTCGGAAATGCTTCTCTGACTTTGTTTCTCAAATATTGAGACTCCGCATATCCGCCAACCAAAAGAATTGTTTTCAATTCATCATCTGCACATTCCTCGATGATCGTCTGTACCTTTGTTATAATACTGTGTACAGAACCATTGTAAAATGCTTCTATCACGGATGTTTCGAATGTCATACGACCGCTATCATCATCATACTTCACTTTTGTACTGAAATCTGACTCCTGGATTGCATTTTGTATTTTTTTCCCAGATTTTGTCTCGAAACGTTTCATCAAAATAGGATCAAGCCTAATTTTGACGTTTCTCTCGGTGCCTTTAAACGTTTTCTTTCTTTCTTCAAAATCCATCATCTGTGTGATGAATCGTTCGTAACACGTCTTCTGTAAATCATCAACAACTTCTCTGCCGAATAAGGATGCCAAGAAACATTCGAACTGCGCATTGACTTTTGTTCCTCCCGCGTCCTCACCGGTAGCTCTATATAATTCTTTCAAATTCCCATTTTCAGTAATTTCATGCACGCAAATATCTATCGTTCCTCCGCCTAAGTCTGCAACGACGTACTTCTGTCCTTCTGCAAATTGTTGTCTTGTACCGGAGTCTGTGAGGATAATATTTTGTTGACGGCAAAACAAAGATGCAGCCTCTGGCTCTAGGACCAATCTTAATCGATCGTGTTGTATTCCGGCTCCTTCGGCGGCTTCTCGCATGAACTGACGTGCGGAGTCACTCCATATCGCGGGAATTGTAATCATCCATTCAATCGCTTTGCTGACATTCTGCAGATTTTCTATTTTATGATGCTGTTTAATTCTTTCCATGACAATATCTTTTAATCCTGACATTGCTAACTGAAATACTAATTTTGCAGACAGCTTCTTTCCTTTTTCGTCTTGTACTTTGATATTTCTTGATAATTTTCGTTTTTTGTATAATTTCATTTTAAAATTCCTGAAAAAGTAAAAACCATCTCGGTCTTCATCATCCATATCGATGTATTCATCTAAAGCCTGACTGCCAAAGGAATGGAAACTCTTGTCTTCGTTTAACAGAACACATGTCGGAACCTTTTCTTCCCTCGGATTGGTATAGATTGCCAGTTCATTTCCAGAATCAAGATTTTCCCTAGGAAATGCAAGTCCGTATCCAGAATATGTTGTTCCGAAATCCAAAGAAACAATAATATTTGGAATAGTTTTACACTTATTTTCAGACGCCATTTTGGTCGCCTTTTCCCCTATGAAAAAAACACAAAGTGATTCAGTCGTGCCCAAATTGATAATGCGAATATCTTAAAGGCTCTACATTGCGTTTTCTAGGATTTGCTTAAGAAACAGCCTATCATGGTTTAAATATTTAAGTTTTAGCATTATCATGTCTAATGCCGTGATCGTTCTATTTCTTCAGTGAGAAATGTTCACAGATAACTACTGTTTGTGTTTTGACCTTTATAATTCCTCTTTAATTTAAATAATTGGAATTGGTTTGTGTAAATGTCAGCAGTTGTAATTATTCTTTCTTATTTCCTAGGATATATTCTATAATTATAACTAAAAAGACAATATTTATTTACGAGTTTCAAATTCACAATTTATTTGGTCATATACAACCTATACCAAACAAGCAAATATACTACAGAAACTTTTAAATAGAGTTGATTTACAGTGTAGTTTGTTTTGCTTCTTTAAAAACAACAACAACAACAACATAAGAACTGGACATGTTGACACTTATATAAGCTTGTTGAAACAGGTTGTCTTCAAGTTTTTGTATTCTTTATTTATTTAGTTAATGTCATATCTCTTAAAATAAGTAAAACAAATGTCGGACATAATTCGGTGTCAAAGCGCACACATATTGCTTTATGCGTTCTTGTTATTGAAGAGACGAAAGAAAAACTCTACTAGAGACAGACTAAGCCAAAAAACTACCTTTAAGATAATATAGTCGAAGGCTTTATTCTTTATCTAAGGTTTAATCGACCAATAACAGAGCAATGCTTTGGAAATATGAAACCATGATTTTACGACATTTACATGTATTCAAATATAGTTTCAGTACAAAAAACAGTGACGATACATGTCATACCAAAACAATAACGTTGCCAAAGTTTTCAGTAGTATATTTAATAAAACGCCGAGCTTAATACCACACAAATAAATGATTAACAGGGAATCAAGAATTTCACTGTTTTCAATGCTGGTTTAAATTTGAGAAATTAGAATTAGTTCACTCTTCAAGTCATCAATATATAAGTATTCCTATGATCTCATATATACATGAGAAACAAATCAGTTTCGCAAATTTTTTTAAAATGTTTCACATTAACCCCCCTATAAATATAGTCTTTTGAATAATAAAAATAGCAACTTGTTCATTTATTCAATTTTCTAAGAAAAGGGTATTTCAAAATGCATAGATGCCATCTCGTTCATAATAAATAACGTAATGAAAATGCATATCAATTATAAAATGATCGATCATACATGTTTAAAAACTCCAAAAACCTTCAACATCTATCTGGTTAATCAGTTCGCAAGTTATCAAGCATAGTTTCATCAAAGAATTTCTTGATTCGATCATCTACAAACTCCTATTGTTCAAAGCACTACACATTAGCAGTTTTGAAAGTCTGTGGTACATGATGATTTTGGGTTAATACTTACTCTTTGCACAAAATAAATAACAAGGTTTAACCACTAAAGTTTATATATAATCCTATCGTTTCGAAAAGTAAGACTGGTATGATGAAATCTTGTAAGATAAGACTCCAGAGTAGTAGAAGAAATCAGATTGTGCGTTGTTTGTCAGAGTAAAATTATACAGGGTAAACGTATAGCAGGGTAAACTTATATCAGGGTAAACGTATAACGATGGGAAAAGAAATAACAGGGTAATAGTAAAACAGAGTAAACAAAAAACAGGGTAAACTTATAACAGGTTAAATGTATAACAGGGTAAACGTAAAACAGGTAAAGGTAAAAAGGTTAAACGAATAATAGGGTACAAAAATAACAGGGTAAACGTTTAACAGGGTAAACAAATTACAGGGAAAACGTATAGCAGGGTAAACATATAACAAGGTAAAGTATAATAGGTCAAACGTGAAACGGTCAAAACGTATAACGATGTAACTTGTAACAGGGTAAACGTATAACGATGTAACGTGTAACAGGGTAAACGTATAACAATGTAACGTGTAACAGGGTAAACGTATAACAGGGTAAACGTATAACAATGTAACGTGTAACACGGTAAACGTAAAACGATGTAACGTGTAACAGGGTAAACGTAAAACGATGTAACGTGTAACAGGGTAAACGTATAACGATGTAATTTGTAACAGGGTAAACGTATAACAATGTAACGTTTAACAGGGTAAACGTATAACAATGTAACGTGTAACAGGGTAAACGTATAACAATGTAACGTGTAACAGGGTAAACGTATAACAATGTTAAGTGTAACAGGGTAAACGTATAACAATGTAACGTGTAACAGGGTAAACGTATAACAATGTAATGTTTAACAAGGTAAATGTATAACGATGTAACGTGTAACAGGGTAAACGTATAACGATGTAACGTGTAACAGGGTAAACGTATAACGATGTAACGTTGAACAGGGTAAACGTATAACGATGTAACGTGTAACAGGGTAAACGTATAACGATGTAACGTGTAACAGGGTAAACGTATAACAATGTAACGTTTAACATGGTAAACGTATAACGATGTAACGTGTAACAGGGAAAACGTATAACGATGTAACGTTTAACAGGGTAAACGTATAACGATGTAAAGTGTAACAGGGTAAACGTATAACAATGTAACGTTTAACAGGGTAAACGTATAACGATGTAATTTGTAACAGGGTAAACGTATTACAATGTAACTTGTAACAGGGTAAACGTATTACAATGTAACTTGTAACAGGGTAAACGTATAACAATGTAACTTGTAACATGGTAAACGTATTACAATGTAACTTGTAACAGGGTAAACGTATTACAATGTAACTTGTAACAGGGTAAACGTATAACAATGTAACTTGTAACATGGTAAACGTATAACAATGTAACTTGTAACAGGGTAAACGTATTACAATGTAACTTGTAACAGGGTAAACGTATGACAATGTAACATGTAACAGGGTAAACGTATAACAATGTAAAGTGTAACAGTGTAAACGTATAACAATGTTAAGTGTAACAGGGTAAACGTATAACAACGTAACGTGTAACAGGGTAAACGTATAACAATGTAGCGTTAAACACTAACGAGTACACTAACAGGGTTCATGTTTATGTTTGATAAATACCTAAGATCTTAATTTATCGTTTCTTAAACTAACACATGTTTAGTGGTAGAAACAAAATATATAAACGACAAGAGGTCAAGGAGTCTGGGTTTTGTCACTGACAAACAATATCAACCATTTTAAACGTTATTTGAAGGTCTATAGAACTTAAACAATTATATTTGATATGTATCTGGAAATAAACAATACTTAAACATGTAATCATTTATCTGAATAAGCGTTTAAACTCTAACCGGGGTTGTAATATTGATTGACAAATGTTCGCTTATTTACGCAGCATAGAGATAAGCAAATATTTGCATTCATTTTGTTAGCTTTATCAAACGATATAACACATCTTTGTTAGCTAACTTTATTCAAGCAAATTTCATCACACATATTTTCTGAAACCGATACAAAACAAATAATAGCCTACAATTTTTTTCATTACTTCAACCATCCATTTACAGGCTAAAGAATTCTCCACAAGTAGTCGTCGTTTTTGCTGTTGAGCGTTGCGACTCTTATTATGATTAAAGAAAGCAAGCTTTGTCTTTAGTTCTTTTGTTGTTAGATTAAACAGTAAACTCAGTTTCATCTACAATAAGGTGATTGTCAAACTCAAGTGTATCGGGTTCAAGACCACTCCCCAAACTAGCTCACATCACTCCTCGTCCTTGCAATATTTCGGGTCTTCTTTGGTGAATCGATACAAAGCATTGAGAAAACGTTATTTCTTTTGGTTCAGCGTGTTCCAGTTTGTTTGACGTCGAGGTTAAGAAAGGTGAGTTGTAGGTTATCATGTTGCAAAAATGTTTTAGATGGGTTGCCTTATGCCTCTTACCAGAGTATGTAGTTTGCATTGAATGTTGAAGGAACATCGAAAGAACATTATTATCTAATGATTTTTACGTGATATTGTATTGTATTGTATGTTCGTTCGAAGTTTGCAGGACCAAAACAAAAGAATGTTTAAAAACGTATTTTTTTTTAAATTAGTTTGAAGTTCAATATTGAGCAGGCATTATACATATATCCGTTGCAACATGTGTAGCTGTAAATCGGAGTTGAGCGTATTTTACGAGAAGATTTCATCGGATTTCCCATAAAAAAACATTTCTCTCTTTTATACGTTTTACTCTTTCAAAACGAAGGCCCGTAGAATTTTTCTTTAAACTTCCACAACGATTCCATTATTGTTTGTGTTAGTCTAACATTTCGAAAATACAAATATTCTTATTCTCAATATTTCAGTCATTTGGGTTTATGTTTTGCAACATAAAATAAAAGAGCAAATTGACCATTGATACTTTAATATATTCTTCGTTTAAAAATGACGTTCTGTTGAAACTCTTAAAAGCTTGATGAACATCAATTTTTGTATTTTTCATTTATACAGTTTATGTTCTTTTTAGCTCTTAAAACGAATTGAATAACAAAGCCTGTCTTACTGAAGATGTTTTCAAAACGCACAAAGGTGTTTAATGTGTACTTGTTATTTGAGTGACGATAGCAATACTATACAAGAGACAAGGTGGAAAAAATAACTTAAACTGACCAGAGTCTATGGTTTATTCAAATATGGTTTATACAAAATAGAAGAATATATTTATTGAAAGCAATTATATGATTTAGAAATCTGACACCGTGGTTTGAAGCACACAAATGTATTTTAATAGAGTTTTTCTTACAAAAGCTGTTTATAATAGCAAGCAATTAGAATACATGCTAGACTCAAATTATTTATCGAAGCTTTAAAACCACAGAAAAGAAGTATGAAAGGGTATTCAAGAGATTCACGATTTGAGCCTTTGCCAAATTCTAAACTTTATAATTTATTCTCCGAGATCGATCGTGTCAATTTAAAAGTAAATATCAGTTCATGTTAAGGACTGGAGATATACATGTTCTCTCTTAAAATAGAACGAAAGTATATACAGTTATTCAACTGATGCGCAAAGTATTAATGCATATTGTTTGCAATCTCATATGAATAAAATACAAGGCCCAAAAGAAAACAATGCTTTAGTTTTCCTCGATTAATATGGTCTATAAAATAGTAAACATAACAAAGAAAACAATGGTACATAATTTGAATTCATTCGGACAACGGTATACTTAATGCACAACAATATTGTTCATAGTCATAGACCTTCAATTTAGTATGAAAGTGCATATCCATTGCTCGATCATTGCTCGGTCTGAATTTTATATGAAAAAACACAATACGTGTGACAAGAAAGTAGGCGTTTGCACGTCAGCAAATTACATAATCTTCATTTTTTTTACCGTATGGACGATAGTTTTGCTGGTGAAGTGTTTGTTTAATCAATATAAACATATACACATACGCAGTAAGAACTTGAGGAAAAAACTAAAATTAAACAATGATATATCTTTTCAAATTGATATTATACATCCGTATATGCGCAAGGCAAGTAAGTAGAAGGTACATTCATACTTACCCGAAAACACGGTTATCCCCCATTTATAATCAATGGAAAAGAAAATACGGACTAAGCTTGTATACAGTGATAAAGGTTTTAATCACGTTTGCTATATACGTTAAAGATATAGAACCACGAAGAGTTATATGACAATGGGACGTATCAACATATTTCACTTAATCATAGTACAGATGGTTTATTTAATTATTGTTACAATACATAAGGATGTCCTGATGAGTTTGCTGCATATTTCTATACACTAACTTTAACATGTTTCAGGGTGAGCGCGAAGACAAGGTTGTATGGGAGGCACTGTATAAACAAGGTGTTTATATCGCCAGAGGTGTGGATGTGGAACCGGGCTTGTCTAGTATGTATGGAAGGTAGCGGAACAGGCCAAACGCACCCGCACAAGACCCATCCACGGACTCGAGAATCAACATGTATCTTCAATTCGTCGACCACCTCATACAAGAGATGGAAACCAGTCTATTGAATGGACAGGGCAGGTTCATGGTTAAAAAGTTGATGCTCTTGAATGTGAAACAACTGATCCGAGATGATACTGCATTTATCTACAATACGTATTGCCGCAATTTGTACGTTGATGAACCAAACTTTGCGAGGGAGGTGGACGGATGGAAGGTCATGTGGACATTAAAAAACAACAGGAAACACGAACGAAATAAATGGCTACACTGAATGCTATCAACAGAGCTTTATATCTTAACAATTGTTTGTGTATTGCTATTTTGCTGTGTATGCCAGTCACAACAACCACCACAGAGAGGTCGTTTAGCACATTGCGTCAAGACACACCTTAGAGCAATGATAAAAACTTATGTATTTTTCATTTTATGCCTTAAAGGATAAAAAAACGTTTTCCCGTAAAGGCGCGCCCAATCGTATATGAAAATGACGTCATATTGTGTAATATCTTAGTTGGAATTTTGTCCCAACCCTGTGCGCGTTGACGTTCGATTTTGAAGTCATAGTGGGCTGTGAAAACTGGCCAACTGATATATCCTTTGTTTGAAACAGTGAATTATCATTATTTTTTATTGTTCATATCTTGTATATATACGTGAGTATCAATTATTATGAACAACACATAACTGTGCAATTGGAAATACTATTGTACTTTAGAATTAAATACATGAACCATTTGTTTTTATTTAAAAGCAATATGTTTTATAAGTTGCGCATCGGTTGAATATATGTGTATAATTATGTATTATTTCAGGAGAAAACATGTGTATGCCCTTATTGTGAACTTAGTTCGTTTGCCGTCCTTTTTTATTGCAAAGATCGATTTCGTGGAGTGAACTGTTATATGACGTTTAACATGCACACCGTGTATGGAGTTCGCAAATGGTAAGTATTGTGCTCAATGCGGGTCATCGGTTAACTTTTTTTTTGAATTGTAAATGTCTGCAATTTGAAATTCCGCGTGAGCTCGGGTGAGGACATTTCACATATTTTACTGTGCCCATTACCACAGACTGTATGTATCGTAACAGCTTTGCTCTCCTATACAGTTTATGTAATGAAACTCTATTTAAACATATTATTGTGTTTCAAACCATGGTGTCATATTTCCAAATCATTGATTTTCTTTTTAATGAATGTATTTATTTTATTTTGTATAAAACCTTAAACACTCACGATAGTCAGTTTAAGGTAGATTTATTACGATTATAGTCAAATAAATATCTAATCAACTCCCTCGCTTACTGACAAATTTCATGAACTCGTTTAATAAAATCTTGTATTAAATGGCAACTTGTGTCAGATTCTATATATCCGAGTCCACTTAAAATATTTCGAGAAATTAGACATAGCAATGTATAAATGTTATATCTGATTTCAGCAATTTACGTTTTATAAGCATAACTTGTTAATTCATAAATGAATATGACAAACCACAAATATTTCTTCAACTTATCCAGTCATTGGCGCGACAAAAAATAAGAATTTGAATTAAATCGGGTTGTATGATATGAATATGTTGAAATAAATTTAAACAATTAATCGGACAAAACGCTCTTTTTTGAAGTTGTAGAAACTGTTCAGGGTGAATTCCATCAGGTTACATTTGTGTTTATATAGCGTATTATCGACAGAGTATTGCAATTGATATACCCTTATTTTGTTATTTCAAAAGGGTTATCATAGGGTTATTGTTTGTTTAAGTCTTGATCGCAATATATTTCAGCGACTGAGCACCAAATGCAATATCTCACGATTTTGCTTTTGGTGGTAACGAGGTGAAATATATTGCAATCTTACACATAAATTTAACATTATTTTTCTATGTTATGCTTAAAAGCCGTTTACGTGCTGAGGTTTGAATTAAATGAGAGAACTGGCTCAAATGTCAAAATGTTTTTTCTCACCTGAAACAGTGAAATATTAATTTTATTTCACTGAGACATATCTATGGGAAAGCGCACAATCAAAGGACATTTATAAGATGAATACAGGCCAAGTATAATAAGATAACGTTTTTCTTAAAATGAGTATTTCATTTTTACAGAATACTCACACAAACAGCAAATGTATTCCGATCGTCAGTTAAAAGTGGCACTTCAGTATTAAGGAGCTGTTCGTTATGCAGTTAAGATATCATTTGAAAAACGCTTATTAATTTTGTTGATAGAAAAAAACATTGCTGTTGAATAAACAGAGTATTATAAATGGTCTTAACTCAACTGTGTAAACAAATAATCACGTTAGTGGAGTTTAACAACAATGCTAATTAACCCAAAGATCGCTTTTACAGAAGAGAAAGACAATCGTTGTAAATTTTGTATGGTCACTTAAATGATGATAATTTACTGAATTAGTTGACCGTTTTACGTACTTAGCAATCAAATTTAACTACAATGGTACCTTCAAATAACACTATAAAAACCTTAAATGTGTTTACATTATCATATCGATATAAAACATAGTTAAGCTTGATATTTCGAATAATATGTTATTTTAAGAATTCTTATGACATTTAGCTGTGAAGCATATATAAATGAGGTTGACAAGTTACATTACAAATTGTGAACATATATGTTGGGTGTCCGTCACGAAAACGGTTGTTTTAAGTGAAATTCTCATTATATGTTTACAAGGGAGCTTACGTTTTGGTGTAAAGTAACGAATTCCCCGAAACCTTCTATAAAATCAGTACATAATAATGCTATTAGAGGCAACTCATTTTCAAACGTCAATGTAATAAAGGACTACAAGCTATTGAATGACGACTTGATGGAATGGGATTTAGTTATATTTTTGGGTAAAGTATAACAATGAAACATTCTCTTTTCCCATGCTTAAACAAGGACTTCTTCGTCAGTATGTTTAAATATGGTTTGATATTGTTAATTGCAGAGTAAATTAAAATACAACGTTACTTTCATAAAGAAATTAAATTTTGCAAAATACATTGCAATCATTGATAAAGAATATTATCTGACTTTTTTGTCAAGATTTACATTGAGTGAACATAAACACAAAACGCTCTTAAACATTGTAAAATTGACGTACACGAGTTTGATCGTTTAGTGCTGAACTATATACCGTCGATATCACTCAGATCATGAACCTAAGCCGATCCTAAATTGGGTGATGACCCTATTGGGCGTTGTTGAACTATGTTACGGCTCTGGTTATAGCTGAGCCGAAAATATCTGTAATATCTTTATGTCTAATGTACCTTTTGTCATTAATTCAGCATGTAAGTAGTCAGCTAGCAATACCCATTTAAATAACACCAAAATTGTTAAGGGTATCCAGGCATCAAAACTTTACATGATCGTTAATGGGATATGACAGGACAGCTTATTTGTAGGATTTCTAAAAAGCCTGCCATGTAAGTAGTATGCATGTGACCATGCGCAAAATAAACTTAGAACCTTACAAAAAAAACAAATATCGCATCTGCATTAGGTTCAGTCAAAGCTATTTAGAGGTGTTGCTTTTTGTTTTCCCGCTTAGAGCGTATGCGCTGCGATGCAACAGAGATGGACAACAAAATTGTTTGCGCACGTGAGCGACTGTTAGCGGTATCTGTACTTGGAACTGATTTAAATATACATCTTAAAGATAACAGTCTGGTGAATGGGCCCACGGTTTGTGCAGCTGCTTCGATGACCTCGGGATCTGTATCATTGCCTACCTGGCAACATAATGCACTTTAAATATTAAACCGTTGTTCATTCATAGAAAGAAAATATATAATTCTCAACTGCTGAATAATCGCCTTCAAAACAAACTCCAGTACCACACTTGCCGGAATGTTACTGTATTCTAAATTGTTTACCAGAAATTTATATGAACGAATAAATCCTTCTTCATTGTACAACTATTAAATTTATCGCAATAATATATTTAGAAAACGTTATTTAAGATCAGAAGGGGATAATTTCAATGCCTACAAAATAAGTTATTTAACGAGTCATGTAATAGTCTAAAACTCTTTCGATTTCAAATTTAGACTATAGTGAATGGGATGTAAATCGACATAATTATATTGGACAACGGCTTGATTAAATGGAAGGGTACCCCCCCCCCTTCCATTCGACGCAGCATTGTTAGAAGGGGTCGATATCATTTCATGTTAACAAATTGTAGGTTAAGTATCGATAAAGAAATATGCAATGTATTTTAAATGAACATATTGTATAATGTAGTGAAATGTATAATTGTAATCGCTACTTACTGTATGTAAATGTCTGAAATATATTAGAATGTTTGATTGTAAGATCGAATTTAATATAACTAGACATTCCTACGTACAGGGTACAGAAGGTAGAAAATTCAGCTCTCTATAAGCTTATTAAATAATGCTCACCATGAGCCATTTTCTGACAACTGTGCGCAAAAGTGTAGATGATGAACTACATAAATGAAAACAACCTTACATAACCTGTATAACTTATTGATAATTCCTGACTAGATCTGACAAACAACATATTAGGTTGTACATATCAAGTTTGAAGATATCATTATGTCATTTTGTTTGTCCATAACTTGTAATTAATTGCATATCTTGTATGTATTGAAAAGTTCAAATCCTGGACCATATTGATCTTATTTTAACAAATAATGTGAATAATATCATTTCTGAATAAAAAAAAACTTAGTATATGGCCAAATATATCTAATAGTAATGCAAGAGTGTGAAGCAGAAACTTTCTGAATACGATTTTGAACGAATGGTACCCTACTGTCAAATCTTAAAGTTAATGTGTGCATTATACAATTATGGTTAAATATTGTTTGAAGAATAATCCTTTTTATTAAAAAACGCCAATATCGATAAATAATTCTAGAATATTTAAATCAAGAAACAACCATTTGCTAGTCGGAATAGGTAGTGGGTGACATATATACTTAATTGACAGGAAATTTTATTTCCGTGAAGATAATCGTGTTGGGTTCGATTCCCGGCCAAGGCGTATGTGAGTATGTGGTCACCAAGTCGGACAAGTGGGTTTCCTACGAGTATTCCGAATTCCCCCACAACACAAGACCACACTCTCGCGCAACATCGTGCCAACGAGAGTGATTACTATAAGTTGTAAAAGCTTGTTTCACAATCGTTCTAAACAAAATAAAGTTTAAGTTTAAACTAAACTAATCGTAGGTTCATTATTTGCTAGAGTGTAGTCATTTCAGTAACGGGAGACGACGTTTCATTAACAAGTTTAAGTATAAAGCACCAATATATTATCATTTGAACTTGCTATGAATTCGATTTCAATGTTTTAAAAGTTGTGTATAGATATAACATTTAATGTTCGCAAATTTCGCAATAATATTTAATGTTTGTATGCTTGTTTTTGTGTTATTACCTATTATATATGGTTCAAGTTTATTGTCGAACACTCTTTATAAGCATTGCATGTTCAATACAACGATCATTTTTTCATTCATAGAAATGAATATATATATTAGTTAAACTGTATTTCAAAACAATAGCCAACCTTGATGGTTATAAGTGTATATATCCTATATATTTTACTGTTATTTATGTTATCCAATCAGTTAAATATCAGTAGCTCTACCCCAGTCTTTTTGTATAAGAGCATACGCTGTTATGAACGGTAAGCACGTTTTTAATATCATGAGGAAATGAATCATTTACAACCCCACGAAAACGGTTCTTCTGATACATACTCGAATGTGTAGATGAAAATAATACAATGATTACAGGGCATATTACTCATTATATCCATATTTTTACATACAATCTAGTTTCCTCCCTTTACACTTTATTTCTAAACGAGATACTTTTTACTCGTTTTACTCTTTACCCGCTTGTCTAGTGTAAATATGAAACAGATAGGTAAATATTCTTTACATTTAACTTGCGAAATCACGTTCTAGGGTGTAACATTACAAGTTTATGTAAGTATGCTCAAACTACGGTATGACCTTTCCATGTTTATATTTGTAACGTTTAACATAAAAGGAATTATGTCTTATATTTAATACTGACTTTGATATAAACCTTTGTTTAAGATATTCAATGTCAGATTAGCTATTATGCTAATTAGTATAATGTTTTAAATGAACTGTATTAAGCCATAGCGACTTACCTTAGTTTTGTTGTGTCGGCTATTGAACTGTATCTTGTCATACCGACTAACCCTGGTTTTCTTATGTAGTCGGTTACGGACATGTATAAGGCCAAACCGACTTAACTTAGTATCTTTAAACCTAAGCAGTAGTGGCCTCTTTTTATCTTTCTCTTTTCATCACTTACGGTATATTATTTTCCTTTTTATATGTTGCCCTATCCCTGAAGTTTTTACATATGTATGCTATCACTAACCTGTATAGGTCCCTGATGTAGTTTATGAGTGTTCTATTCAAATGTGTAATCATTCAATATTTCGTGAAAAAACGAAGCTAAAATGTCATACTTTATTTTAGAATTTGCCCATTTCAAATGGTTGTGTAAAAAGGAGCCATTTCTCGGTTGTTAAAGTTTTTTTCAGGATTTATGAGTCTTAGCATTGACGAGTATCTACGTCTACATTCTTAAACAATTATGCTCAGTTCCATTGATTAACTGTACTAACTAAACACTAGTTTTATATTTATGTGTCCATTGCAGCACTATTGTGAGTATATATAACCTTTTGCAAAGGGAGTAGCATGATTTGTTGATTGACTTTAAAACGTGATGCTACCAATATTTTCAATAAATGTAATAATCCATTATCTTAGTATGAGTCCCTGTGGGCGATTGAATAATAGATCAGTTTTCTAACTTTTCTTAACTGTACCTGCTACAATTTTGGTATGAACGAGTCAAATAATTATAAGTGTTTTTAGATGCATTACGGGGAACATTATTTTAGATGCCAAAACATGAGCGCGTTCCTTTAAACGGCAATGTTTTGGCAGATACACAGTTGATCATAACTTTATAAATCAGAGCTTTAAAACGTTGTGTACAGAGTACGTTTATATTTCACACGAAATTGTTTATTTCGATATTTGATACCATAAAACTGGCCAATTATGACTCAACAATCGCATTACAAGTACCAGAGGCGTAGCCAGAAATGGACGTTAGAGGGTGCGTAACTTAGAAACAAAACATTTTGACATTATAACCGCCCTCAGCTCCAAATATTAAATTGTTTAAAATGTTGACAGAGGTAATCCCCGAGCATTTTTAACAATTTCCAGACTTAAATTATACATGTTCTGATTATTTTATTACCCTTTTATCCCATAGTGACATTGAAAAAATATGGATGGTGTAGGGATAGGAGTGGAGGGCAATGGTTGCGGCCCCTGCACCGAATCCGCTAGCGAGGTCATGCATTAATACCGTAACTGTGACCTAGTGGTTAAGCCGTCCGCCTACAAAGCGGAAGGTCGTGGGTTCGATCCGTGGCCGCACCATACCGAAATACGTTGACAACGTTTGGCATTCAAAGGGCAGTGAATGGAAAAGTAGTTTATTCAGTACTGATTAAATCCAGGTAAGTAGTTCACCGGGTATCGGTGATTTACAGCAAGAAAGCTAAAGAATAAAGGGGTTTCTTCGAAAAGAACTAGAGTATCGCACCCGGACTATCTTGCATCCCACCACTGTTCCTTCCGCTTGCTCTTCCTATAGTCAATACATGGCACGGGCGGATCCAGGAAATGGCGTTACAGGGGCGAAACGTAGGGGCATAACCTTTTCACATTGCCTCTCACTCCGAACCGAAATTAAATAAATAATAGTATAATATATTGGCAAGGGGGTTCGGGTTTTACAATTTCTAGTCCGGAATTATGCATTTTGAGCGCGTTTCATATTTTTCACTGAAATTTACATATATTGAAAAGTTGGGCGATTTTAGGGGCTTTGCGTGCCGGGTGCACTTACTCAGGCCTTAGATCCGCTAGTGCAAAGGACCCTGTTATAAACAAGTGCTTGTTCTTTCATGTTTTTCCCTGACCGCAAAATCTAAAGATATTGTACATTTATTATCCTCTAAATTATAATCAATTTAATTTTAGAAGCGAGTATACCAGGACGTTGATTAACAATTCAAAACTCACAGCAAGAAGTTTACTTTTTTTAAATTTGTAAGTTAAATGAGCAACAGTTGAAAGAAAACAGATAAGAAGAACATACATCTCACTCAGTTGTTTGCATTGAAACTGGTTTAGGTTGCACACGAGTTAAAACGCCGATGGAATACGCGAAATCAGGTTACAGCTTACTTTTTTATAAAATTAAATAATTCAGTACTAAAAATTGAATATAATTATTATTTTCCAAATTCAAATATTTCATAATTTTTTCCATATATTGATTATATCTCCAATTTCAGCTCATATTAAAAAATCTCCGAAATCCCGCGGGGAACAAAAATCCAATTAGTGGCTGACGGGAGAAAGTAATTTTGGAATCAAATTTTTCATAGATATTAAAACATTTCTTTGGAATCTACTGATTGTTTTATATTTACCATGCACTATTTACTTTGTCCTTACTATTTGCCACTTTTGAAGATAATATCTTAAATAATAAAAAAACTTATACCGGATGCTGTTAACATGAAACTGCAAATCTGAAATAGAAACCTGCGTGACTTGCCTAGCGTGAGGCATTGATTTAGGACACAAGGGTAAGACGCAGTAGCTTTATCAAACAAGAGTACACAGAGCACTAAAATGTTCACATAAATGAAAGAAATATAAAGGCCAAACACATTTTGACTTAGTTTTTAATATTAACTCTCATTTTTGCAGAATAGTTCTAAGTATATATTACTTAATATAATGAGGAACATGACATAGCGATATACAGGTATATCAAAATCATTAAAACACATAATTCTTTATTTGACATGAGGTGTATTTATTTCGGAAACACCTGGTTAGACAACATACCTCGTGAATAGAGACCGATTACACGAACACAATTTTTTCAGCACACTTGAGTGTTTTACTCTCAATTGATTAAAACTGGTAAATCGTTTGGTTTGGTCAAAATGAGCAGAAACATTTATTGATTGGTCAATATGTATACAATAATCATTATTAACTGTTTGAAACTATACCATCTTTCTGATTCTAGCCATTAGCTTATAATTTCATACTTACTAATGCGTCTACAATGCGTAAAAGTAGGAGATAACCAATTGAATTGGAAAGAGCAAGCTTTAGCACTTTTAAAACAAATTAATTACCTCTTAATTTAAACATATTTTATTCAACAAATACAAACAAACTACACAGAATATGCACACACACAAAAGTAGTCAGTCTACAATATTGAAATGGATTGGAACGAAAACATAGCTAATAGAGTTCTTTCCTGTAGGAATAAGCTACTCATTTACCAAAAAAACGCCTATGATTGACGTTTGGACGATACACATGTTTTATGCGAGAAAGAATGTTACTAATGTTAAAAATATAACCAAGGATTGTGTGTTTAGATATAGGTTCGATAGTTCAAACACGATATGTAATATATACAAAAAAACACAGGTTATTGTATAAAGGATATTTAAATAGGATGTGAAAAGATATTTAGGAAGAATATAAGTTGGGTACGGGTATTTATTATTACTGTGTAATAAGAGAACATAATAGAACAGAACCGAACATTTATTGTTAACTTGAAAATTTCCCATTTATCGTTGTTACAATAGCATGAAAACATCGTGGGGTGAATGCGAAAAGGTTCTAAGTGACATTAAATAAAGAAGCAGATAGAACCTTTTCGCTTTCACCACTCGACATGGTATTACGATTGCAAAAAATCTATTTAATATCACCAGGGAATTTTACGCACGAAAACGGATCTAGTTTTCTAAGAGTACCTGCTCAGGTGCACTTAAATATCGGCCCACGTTATTTGAATAATTTATATAAGGTTATAGAAAACTAACTGGGTCGTATTTTGATACCATGATTGCATGCCCGTTTACGACAAAGGAGATCAGGTGACATTTAATGCGTTTAAGTATTTCAGCAGTTTGGACAAAAACAGCTTATTTACATGTTCATGGAGACTGATTGCATACCATGACCATGACATTATCGTCTGCATATTGCGACAAAACGTGCCTAGTTAAGTAAATATGACATTGAATGAGTTGAAGGAAACGCAATATAACATATGAGAACTTATGGTCTTTTAAAATAGCTTTAATGCGGTGCCTCTCATATTGCATGCATCTAACTTATGCACATGAACAGCGCATGCAGACTATGCATGCGAATTATTAAACAAAACTATAAATATAGTAATATATATATATATATATATATATATATATATATATATATATATATATATATATATATATATATATATATATATATATATATGGACCATGCATTAGAAAGGACCTACTGCGTACACTCCTCGATACTGCCCTGAACTATAACATTTTCAACTCGATTTTGTTCGTTCTAATTTTTATAGCTTTGATAGCATACAAAGATATTATATCAAAGTTCTTAAACTTTACTTGAGACATTAAATAGAGTATCTAGGACTCAACCTGATCGTAGGCAGATCAATTCATTGGTACCCAGACTTAAATATACCTTTTGTTTAGTAAGTGATGATCTTATTTTCGATTGAAAGAGGGTAATAACCTTTTCATATGTCTTATCATCTGCGGTGGTTCAGACTACGCTTTATTGCAATAAAAGAAACATAGTCTTTAAGTGTGTAATAAACACGACAACACATATAAAGGCTATTTGCTCGCCGAGTGGCGATGGTAATTAAGCAAACCCGTCGCCGTAGGGCGTCAACAAAATAATCAATGTGTCCGCTAACTCCTGAAATATTTTGATGACCACTTTTAAACTTGATACTAAAGTCTAAATTAACTTTAATAGCGGCCGTGAATAGCATACCTTCCATCATCATTTAAATGTGTAAGTCTGTTAACAATTTCATGATAACCGGATGTAATCAAGTACTAGTACGTGTTTTTAGTTGAGTTTCTAAGCATGAAGGTTACCATTGTTGGACACCCGAATTTTATTGTTAACTTCACAGCAAACATATAATACATGTATAATACACAAACACGGAAAAGAAACTGCGTTATAAACGTCAAGCAGTGAACTTCTGCTGCGTTTTCGTTTCAGTGTTTTCTTTTTAATGCGGCTCAACATTAAATATCCTAACGACACTTCATACATTCTGGTTAGATATAAGCATTTGAAGTGTTTTTTTCGAACTCTTGACATGGAAACTTCTAGAAGGGTATTGAAGCAAATATTACATCTTGCTTTCTGACTTTCACCTATTGCGTTAGTAGTAGTAGGTTTATTCGGTAAAAAGACATGAACATTACATGGCACGTCATAATGCAGACAAATTATAACATATCATTATCAATGCATAGACAATAGAAACCATGAAATGCACACACAATACCAAGGATGACACAAAAAAGAGAAAAATGATTTTCACTTATTTCCATTGTGGTCCTTGAAAAATTGGTGGCAGTAACCATGGAATAGTCATGTAGTTTAGCAAAATTGTTAAGTACAAGGATAATAAATCTAGACAAGTTATAATCTTATATCACAGATAATTAATTGCATAAATTATATCACAGAACTCATTAACATTATTACTCTGCATTCATAGCCTATTACACTGCATTCATGGCCTATGTATTGTAACAGAAGACTTGAGATCATAATGTATGGAATAAATAAATGCCATTCAAAATGGCAATACTGTAAATCAATATTAATATCACAATGAGATATGATAAGATATAAGGAAATACGTGTGAATAAGAACCCTACATGCTAATAAAAATGAAATTATTATGATAGCTAAAAATAAAAATTTATTCTATTAATATCACAATGAGATATGATAAGATATAAAGAAATACGTATGAATAAGAACCCTACATGCTAATAAAAATGAAATTATTATGATAGCTAAATATAAAAAATTAAAATGATCTTTAAGACTGCAATAGGTACTGTTTGATGGCAGACTTGAAATGGTTAGGTTTTGAAATATTCATTATATTTTGAGGAAGACTATTCCACAAATTTATGCCATTATTTGTGAATGTCTTTGCCCCAAAACTGCCAACCTTAGGCTTGGAGAAACGACCAGTGTTAACAAAGGTAAAACTATCCGCAAAATGATCAGACACTGGCTGAGCTACCTTATTAGACCTTGTACAGCAACCGTGCACATCACTTAGCGGTTTAAAATGTTCACCAAGATACTCAGGGGCAAGGCCATTCTTTATCTTATGAACATGACAAAGCATAATTTGCTCTACCCTTTTTGACACGGGTAGCCAACCTAAACTTAGAAATTGCTCTTGACCAACATGAGACATGTTATCCATCTTTAAAACAAACCTGATCATCTTATTTTGGGTAGTCTGGAGTTTATTTTTAAGTGACTGGGTAAGACCTGGATACCAAAAGGAACAAGCATAGTCATAGTGGCACTGTATAAGGGACATAACCAAGAGTTTTCTAGTGTGCATATTTAAGAATTTACTTTTTCTGTATAAGAACTTCAACCTGGAGTTTGCCTTACTAATAACTGACTTGGCTATGGACTCACCAGCCAGACTCTGATCTATTTTAGCACCAAGGTACTTGACAAAACTTGATGGAGTAATTGGCACCCCATTACAAGACACATTAAGCTGGGGATTAGACTTAAGTTTGGGCTTTGAACCAAACAATACTGATTCTGTCTTGCCAAGGTGTAGAGACAGTTTGTTGTCCACTAGCCACTCACTAATGAGTTCCAGGTCACTTGAAAGAATGGATTGAATTTCTGATATGCTTTTACCAGCTACTAAGATGCCCGTATCATCAGCATAGAGTAATATTTTATTGTTAACCACAGCGGCCATATCATTAACATAAATTAGAAACAGAAGAGGGCCAAGGATGGAACCCTGAGGGACACCACCTGTGACAGTGGCCTCGGAGGACAATGTGCCAGATACGTCGACAATCTGATGGCGATCTGAGAGATAGGATTGAAACCATCTAACAGCGTCAGCATGGAGACCTATAGCCTCAAGTTTCATCAGTAAAATACCATGATTGACGGTATCGAAGGCCTTCTGAAGGTCAAGTAGAACCATTCCAACCATTTTACCTTCATCCATCTTAAAACGAATGTAATCAGATAAATGGGTAAGACATGTGTCTGTGGAGAAGCCACGCCTAAAACCGGATTGGTAGCTGTAGAGAAGTTCTGACTTATTTATCGTGCGTTCTGACTTGTACATCTTGCGTTCTGAATGGTACATCTTGCGTTCTGACTAGAACACCTTGAGTTCTGACTTGTAGATCTTGCATTCTGAATTGTACATCCTGCGTTCTGACTTGCATATCTTGATTTCTGTAGTGTACATCGTACTTTCGGAATGGTACATCTTGCTTTCTGATTTGCACATCTTGCGTTCTGACTTGTACATCTTGCGTTCTGACGAAAACACCTTGGGTTCTGACTTGTACATCTTGCCTTCTTACTTGTACATATTGCCTTCTGACTTGTACATCTTGCCGTTTGAATGGTACATCTTGCGTTTTGACTCGTACATCATGCATTCGGACTTGTACTTCTTGCATTCTGACTTGTACAACTTGCCTTCAGACTTGTACATATTGCATTCAGACTTGTACATATTGCATTCTGACTTGTACTTCTTGTATTCTGACTTGTACATATTGCATTCGGACTTGTACTTCTTGTATTCTGACTTGTACATATTGCATTCTGACTTGTACATCTTGCGTTCTGACTTGTACATCTTGCGTTCTGACTTGTACATCTTTCGTTCTGACTTGTACTTCTTGTATTCTTACTTGTACATATTGCGTTCTGACTTGTACATTTTGGGTTTTGATTGGTACATCTTGCGTTCTGACTTGCACATCGTACGTTCTGACTAGTTCATTTTGGGTTCTGACTTGTCCATCTTGCGTTCCGACTTGCACATCTTACGTTCTGACTTGTAAATTATGCCATCTGACTTGTACATCCTGCATTCTTACTTGTTAACTTTTTCTAGTACAGCTTGCGTTCGGACTTGTAGATTTTGCGTTATGACTTGTACATATTGCGTTGTGACTTGTACATCTAGTGTTCTAACTTGTACAATTTACGTTCTGACTTGGACATCTGCTTTTAAGACAATTACATGTTGCACGTTCTCTTGCTTAAATATTTTGCGATGTGTTGCGTATCAAATAATTCAGTGTTCAAAAAGGCGTTTATGTTACACCATCACATTTTTGCTCATGTTTTCATATAAGATGTTGAAAACACTTTGTATTTCAATTTAGTGTGGTATTATAATTTCATTCACAAAATAAGATGACATGGATAATGAGAATTAAAAAAAAAGAGTAAAACAAAATACTACTTCCAGCAATTAGGCCACGATTAACATTAATGTTGAAGATTACATGTGTTGTATATTTATAATCATTGTGTCTATCAAACAGGTAATATTTTTATGTATTGAACATATTATATATGCCAATACAAATTCAACTATGAGCTGGAGTAACGTTTTGCGAGCAAATCAATAAAATAAATGGCTTCAGTAAAACAAATTTGAAAACAAAGTATTAACCTTTATCAATGGCGAAATGTAGCATTATATAAAGGTAGAACGGCTAGACACGAACGTTTATAATATGTTCGCTCATGCACAATGTCGGTGGCCTGGTCAAGGCCATCATCTTGTGCATGTTTCAGCTGATGTGCGCATTTGCTAAGTAGGTTTTTCGAATAATAAAGAATTATCTAAAAATAGAACGCCAAAATATGAACGTTCATAGAATGTTCGTACAGGGACAATGTCGGTGACTATGTTAAGGTTAAAATCGTGTGCACGTTTTATCCGCATGTGCGCATTTGCTAAATAGTTTTTCTCCAAACCATTGAAGTAATTTAACCATAATATTAAAAAGGTCGTTTTAAATAACTTCTTCTAAAGTACTCCATTAAACTGTAATATTCATGACAAAATTGTGTGTTATATTACATGCAATAGGAAGTTTTTTTTATTGTAAACTCAATCATCGGTTAAACATAAAATGACGAGGTTTTTTTATAGTTTTAAATGCTGATCTTGCCTATGCTAAGCTTGCTGTTTGTATCTATGTTACGTTGAGTTCTTTTTCCAATTTTGAGCTTTCCTTTTACTTCTCTAAAACAACACTTTTCAAGTTAACTATTTCATACTAAGCTTTGAGGTTTGCAATGCGAACAAGACTGTAAAAATCTGCGCTCGATATTTAGTAGTGTTTGCATTCTTTTGACGTTAATTTAAATGATACAAATAATACAATTATGTATACAATTGTATGCAATAATATATATAAAAATTTATAGATTGTAATAACAAGGCAAATCAAATAAGTCTTTCCCTTATGGATACTCCTGGCAATTAACCCATTCTTCAATACTCCAAAAATGTTACATGATTAACGTAATGATTAATGCTTTACTATAAATTCTGTTTGGTAGCATTCCTTTATAACATTTCAACATGCTTAATGATTAATGTTATGATGTATACATTGTTTACTGTTTGATAACACTCCTTTTATACATTTTCACTTGTTACATGATTTATTTACTACTGCAAATGGTGTTTGAAACATGCCTTTATTACATTTCCAAATATTAAATGATTTATGTAATGATGTATATACTGGTTACCATAGAGATATTCATATCATCTTTTAGCTGTTTTCCGAATCGAGCTTAAGGACATTAGTATCTACAACGAGAATCTTTTAACATGGCAGCATTAAGGTTCTCTTTCTTGACCTACCTCCTTTACTTTGTAATGCAATTGCTTTAAGGAAGAGCAATCCACTGAACAGAATTTTCACAAACGCTTTTAATTCAAATTATACAGAAATAGCCCCCGGTTATGTAGTCAGCAAACCGAATAATGCCGAGTTTTGTTCGTTTTTCTGAGTACAGGGTATTTACCTATGAAGTACTCAGTACTCATGTCCCTTATTTTTAGCCTCTTTTGATTCAAAAGAGTGTTTCTAGCTTACTGTCAACTGGAGCTGTTATACCGCTATTGTTTAGCTTAACGTATACGAGGTCATAAATAGTTGTACATAAAATGAAATGACTGGTCGGCTTAACACATTATATGCCCAATAATCGTTTAAAATCCCAACCGCGAGTTGAGATTCGCAATATGAATTCGCTATCCTTTGAACCCGCTCATGTCATTTTAGACACCCGATCCACGTTTTGTAGTGTGTTTTGATAAAAGTCCAACCGCGATTTGAGATTCGCAATATGAATTCGCTATCCTTTGAACCCGCTCATGTCATTTTAGACACCCGATCCACGTTTTGTAGTGTGTATTGATTAAAATCCAACCGCGAGTTGAGATTCGCAATATGAATCGCTATCCTTTGAACCCGTTATATCATTTTAGACACCCAATCCACGTTTTGTAGTGTGTATTGATAAAAACCCAACCGCGAGTTGAGATTTGCTATATGCATTTGTTATCCTTTGAACCCGCTTAATATGTCAGTTTAGACACCCGATTCACATTTTGTAGTGTGTATTGATAAAAATCCATCCGCGAGATGAGATTTGCAATATGAATTCGCTATGCTTTGAACCCGCTTATGTCATTTTAGACACCCGATCAACGTTTTGTAGAGTGTATTGATAAAAGCCCAACCGCGAGTTGAGATTCGCAATATGAATTTGTTATCCTTTGAACTCGCTTATGTCATTTTAGACAGCCGATCCACGTTTTGTAGTGTGTATAGATAAAAGCCCAACCGCGAGTTGAGATTTGCAATATGAATTTGTTATCCTTTGAACCCGCTTATGTCATTTTAGACACCCGATCCACGTTTTGTAGTGTGTATAGATAAAAGCCCAACCGCGAGTTGAGATTTGCAATATGAATTTGCTATCCTTTGAACTCGCTTATGTCATTTTAGACAGCCGATCCACATTTTGTACTGTGTATAGATAAAAGCCCAACCGCGAGTTGTGATTTGCAATATGAATTCGCTATCCTTTGAACCCGTTAATGTCATTTTAGACACCCGATCCACATTTTGTACTGTGTATAGATAAAAGCCCAACCGCGAGTTGTGATTTGCAATATGAATTCGCTATCCTTTGAACCCGTTAATGTCATTTTAGACACCCGATCCACATTTTGTAGTGTGTATAGATAAAAGCCCAACCGCGAGTTGAGATTCGCAATATGAATTCGCTATCCTTTGAACCCGCTTATGTCATTTTAGACACCCGATCCACATTTTGTAGTGTGTATAGATAAAAGCCCAACCGCGAGTTGAGATTCGCAATATGAATTCGCTATCCTTTGAACCCGCTGATTTCATTTTAGACAGATGATCCACATTTTGTAGTGTGTATTTATAAAAGCCAAACCGCGAGTTGAGATTCGCAATATGAATTCGCTATCCTTTGAACCCGCTAATGTCATTTAAGACACCCGATCCACATTTTGTAGTGTGTATTACTGCAGCCAGCGTTAAGCAGTACCGTCCCTCAGCACGTTCAGTGCTTTGATGTAGTGTGTATTGATAAAAGCCCAACAGCAGGTGGAGATTATCAATGTGGAAAATTATTTTTCAGTCAGCAAATCAAACATCTTATTTTGTAAGTGTATTGATATATGATAAACGTATATGTTCTGTGTTTATGAACGGTTAAGTTACCGTAAATCCAGACCAAAATGGCACCGGTTTGAACTGTGGAAACCTCATCTAGACACAGTTTTACATAAACATAAAAGTAGAAGAAAGGAATCCCGAAAATCCTAAACTGTTTTGGGGCAATGCTGAATATAGATAAGCATTTTATAATTCGTTTGTAAAATGTATTTAAAGTAAACAATAATAAGTTTTGTAAGATTTCTTTATTAAATCTTCTAGTATATCCATCACACATAATTATTATACCGATATATATACAATTAATTTAGAAACGTACATGAAATGAATTAAATCGATTTTTAATTCAAAGTCGGCGATTTGCAACAATATTAACTTAACGTTATAAAAAGAGTGTAGAATAACAAGAAAATCATACAAAAACTAAATCTGATGCACACTGTTTGTATTAAGATTAATGAAAGGTGTTAAAATCAAGCAAGTGACTTGTATCGTCTTCGACTACACATCAAAAGTATTGTGCACAGTAAATACATTGTATCATTTTCCTAAACCGAAAGCATGATTAACATCTCTGCCTGTCATCAATTCAACCATTGATATTAATTTGCAACACAAATTCTTTCGTGTGGTGGGGTTGATGTTAAATTGTTCTGTCCGCCTCAAACTAATTTGTTTAAAGAATATCGAGTGTTTCCCGTAATTCTTCACCTGAGTGTTTGTTGTAAACTTTAATTGTAAACTCAGTTTCTCCCACAATCAGGTGATGTTCAAACTCCAGGACATCGGGCCAGCCTCCAGGTGGAGGATTCTTGAGCACGTTTCCAACTAGCTCACATTCCTCCTCCTCCGTGCAATACTCTGGGTCATCTTTGGTGGAGCGATATAAAGCAGTGGAAAATTCCATTTTCTTTGATTCAGCTTGTTCCAGTTTGTTTGACGTAGAGTATTTGAAAGTTACATTAGGCTGTTATTGGCTATGTATAGCGTATCCAGTTTTATACAATTGGCTGCTGATGGCTGTGGATAACTTATCCAGTTTTATACAATTGGCTGCTGAAGGCTGTGGATATCTTATCTAGTTGTATACAGTTGACTGCTTATGGCTATGGATAACTTAATCAAGTTTTATACAATTGGCTGCTGATGACTGTGGATAACATATCCAGTTTTATATAGTTGACTGCTTATGGCTATGGATAACTTAATCAAGATTTATACAATTGGCTGCTTATGGCTATGGATAACTTAATCAAGATTTATACAATTGGCTGCTGATGGATATGGATAACTTAATCAATTTTTATACAATTGGCTGCTGATGAGTGTGGATAACATATCCAGTTTTATACAGTTGACTGCTGATGGCTATGGATAACTTAATCAAGTTTTATACAATTGGCTGCTGATGGCTGTGGATAACTTATTCAGTTTTATACAGTTGGCTAGTGAATGCTATGGATTACTTAATTACGTTTTATATAATTGGCTGCTGATGGTTGTGAATAACTTATCCAGTTTTATACAGTTGACTGCTTATGGCTATGGATAACTTAATCAAGTTTTATACAATTGGCTGCTGATGGATGTGGATAACTTAATCAAGTATTATACCATTGGCTGCTGATGGCTTTGGATAACATATCCAGTTTTATACAGTTTACTGCTGAACTTAATTAAGTGTTATAAAATTGGCTGCTGATGGCTGTGGATAACTTATCCAGTTTTAAACAATTGATTGCTGATGGCTGTGACTAACTTATCCAGTTTTATACAACTTACTGCTTATTGCTGTGGATAACTTATCCAGTTTTATACAGTTGAATGCTGATGGCTATGGATAACCTAATCAAGTTTAATACTATTGGCTGCTGATGGCTGTGGATAACATATTCAGTTTTATACAGTTGACTGATGATGGCTATGGATAACTTATCCCTTTTTATAAAATTGGCTGCTGATTGATGTGGATAACCTGTCCAGTTTTATTCAATTGACTGGTGATGGCTGTGTATAACTTATCTAGTTTTATACATTCGGCTGTAGATGGATGTGGATACTTATCCAGTTTTATACATTATGCTCTTGATGGCAATGTATAACGTATCCAATTTTATACAATTGGCTGCTGATGGCTGTGGATAACTTATCCAGTTTTATACAATTTGCTGCTGATGGCTGTATATAACTTATCTAGTTTGATACAATTAGCTGCTGATGGCTGTGGATAACTTATCCAGTTTTATACAATTGGCTGCTGATGGCTGAGGATAACTTATCCAGTTTTATACAATTGGCTGCTGATTGGTATGGATAACGTATACAGTTTTATACCATTGGCTGATAATGGCTCTGGATAACTTATCCAGTTTTATACAATTGGCTGAGGATAACGTATCAAGTTTTATACAATTGGCAGCTGATGGCTGCGGATAACTTATCCAGTTTTATACAACTGGCTGCTGATGGCTGTGGATAACATATCAAGTTTTATACAACTGGCTGCTGACGGCTGTGGATAACTTATCCAGTTTTATACAATTGGCTGCTGATGGCTCTATATAACTTATCTAGTTTGATACAATTAGCTGTTGATGGCTGAGGATAACTTATCTAGTTTGTTACAATTAGCTGTTGATTGCTGAGGATAACTTATCCAGTTTTATACAATTGACTGCTGATGGTTTTTGCGCATTGTTCCAATTCGAATTTTACTGAGGTTGTCTATCACGTAAATCCCAGTAATTTTAAAAATAGCTTCGGTATAATTATCTTTACTCATAATCAGATGTGAGTTAAACTGGGAAACCATTATGCGCTATTTTAAACGAGAAAAGCATAACTGAGACAGAAACATATTTGTCGCGTTTATCAATTCAATCATGTAAAATGATGTATTATCGCCCTATTATTCTAGCTCGCTTTGACAATTCTATGCTTGTTTTAAGGAAATACTGTTTTTGCCGTTTTTTGACCATCCGGTTTCTAGCCCCTTAAAAGTAATAAGTGATACATTGTGATTAGATTACTTTATTTCTTTCTTTAGCATATACGATCATAACAATTTTGAATCACACATCACTCGTACATGACACATATTTATTATACAAAATATGATAATTACATTTTATTGAGAAAAGTACATAAAGCGATTAAAATTTATTTTGAAACCAAATGACGGAGATTCGTATACTGCTTTTACACTTGTTACACAGAGTTTAGAACATAACCAAATCTGATACACACTGTTTGTTATAAGATCAGTGAATGGTGTAAGAATCAAACAATTGACCGTTACCGCCTTGCTTCGAATAACTATATACACTGTTCACACTATACACATTGCATAATGCCCAAACCAAACATTTGATAGACTTTTTATTATTCCAACCATTCATTTGTCTTTGTATCCCATAATTCTCTCGCCTGCATTGTTTTGTAACATAAATTAGGCCGACTCAAACTAATTGAACTTTTAAAGGAAATCGAGCGTTGCCTGTAGTTCTTCTCCCGAGTATTTGTTGTAAGTTTTAACAGTAAATTCGGTTTCTCCCACAATCAGGTGGCTTTCAGCCTCCAGTAAATCTGGCCACCCGTCAGTTGGAGGTTCCATATTTACTCTCCCAACCAGCTCACATCTCTCCTCGTCCGTGCAATACTCTGGGTCTTCTTTGGTGGAGCGATATAAAGCAGTGGAAAATTTCATTTTCTTTGATTCAGCTTGTTCCAGTTTGTTTGACGTTAAGCATTTGAAAGTTTGGTTGTAGGTAAGCATTTGCCCTTTCGTTATCCATTTGTCAAATACTTTCGAACACTTAACTTCTCCATCTCTATAGAACTTTAAACGTTCGGGATCAACACCTTCAATGAAAGTTCTTGCAATACTAAACCCGTACGTAAATCTGGATCTTCTCTGTACAATGTTCCTCTCTTCCAGGCCCATCATAACGCTGCCCTTGATCACAGCCAACTTTGCATCTTCTACTAACACAAGGTCAATGGTCGGAAATTCTTGTCTAACTTTGTTTCTCAAATAGTGAGACTCCGCATATCCGCCAACCAAAAGAATTGTTGTTAATTCGTCACCTGCACATTCTTTGATGATCGTCTTTACCTTTGTTATAATACTCTGTACAGAACCATTGTAAAATGCTTTTATCACGGATGTATCGAATGTCATACGACCGCTATTGTTATCATACTTCACTTTTGTACTGAAATCTGATTCCTGGACTGCATTTTGTAAACTTTTCCCAGATTTTGTTTCGAAACGTTTCATCAGAATGGTATCGAGTCTAATTTTGATATTTCTCTCAGTGCCTTTAAACGTTTTTTTTCTTTCTTCAAAATCCCTCATCTGCGTAATAAATCGCTCGTAACACGTCTTGCGTAAATCATCAACAACATCTCTTCCGAATAAGGATGCCAAGAAACATTCGAACTGCGCGTTGACTTTTGTTCCTCCCGCGTCCTCACCTGTAGCTCTATACAGTTCTTTCAAATGACCGTCTTCTAAAATTTCATGCACGCATATGTCAATCGTCCCCCCTCCCAAATCAGCGATTATATACTTTTGTCCTTCAGCAAACGTTCTTCTTCCAGATTTCGTAAGAACTATTTTCTGTTTCCGACAAAACAAGGATGCGGCCTCTGGCTCAAGGACCAATCGGACGCGGTTATTTGGAATTCCTGCGCCTTCAGTAGCCTCTCGCATGAACTGACGCGCAGAATCTGTCCATATTGCAGGGATGGTGATCATCCATTGAATTAACTTGCTAATATCTTCATCCTTGTGTATTTGATGGTGCTCATCAATTCTCTGCATGACAATACATTTTAAACCTGAAATTGCAAGCTGAAATACTAATTTGGCTGGCAGTTTCTTCCCCTTTTCATCCTCTATCTCGATATCTCTAGACAAATTCCGATTCTCGTATAATGCCATTTTAAAGTTTTGAAAGAAATATACGTTTTCTCTTTCGTCATTGTCCATATCGATGTATTCGTCTAAAGCCTGACTGCCAAAGGAATGGAAGCTCTTGTCTTCGTTTAACAAAACACACGTCGGAACCTTTTCTTCACTTGGATTTGTATAGATTGTAAGTTCATTTCGAGAATCAATATTTTCCACAGGAAATGCAAGCCCGTATCCAGAATATGTTGTCCCGAAATCCAAAGAAACAATAATATTTGGAATAGTTTTACACTTATTTCCCGACGCCATTTTGATCGCCTTATCCCCTATGAAGAAAACACAAAATGATTCAGTCGTGCCCAAATTGATAATGCGAATATCTTAAAGGCTCTATATCGCGTTTTCTGGGTTTTGCTTAATAAACAGCCTATCATGGTTTAAATATTAAAAAATTAGCATTATCATGTCTTATGCCGAGATCGATCTATGTCTACATTGGGGTATGTTCACAGATAACAACTGTTTGTGTTTAGACCTTTATAATTCTTCTTTAGTTTAAATAATTGAAAGAGATTTCGCGTGAATATCTGCATTGGTGATGTCTATCTGCTATGTTTTATTCGTGCCTGATACGTATTCATAAAACATAGTCAAATATCTATACATAGCAGTTGTAAGTATTCCTTCTTATTTCCTTTGATATATTCTATAATTATAACTTAAAAAGACATTATTTATTTACTAGTTTCAAATTCACAATTTATTTGGTCATTTACAAAAAAACGAGCAAATATACTACAGAAACTTTTAGATATTGTTGATTTACCATGTAGTTTGTTTTGCTTCTTTAAAAAAACCCCCCAGAAAAACCGGACATTTTAACACTTATATAAGCTTGGTGAAACAGGTCGTCTACAAGTTTTTGTATTCTTCATTTATTTAGTTAATGTACTTATCTCTTAAAACAAATTCAAAAATATGTCTGACATAATGCGGTGTCAAAGCGCACTAAGGTTACTTTATACGTTCTGGCTAGTGAAGAGACGAAAGAAAATCTATACTTAAGTCTAAGTTGAAAAACTACCTTTAACATAATATAGTCGACAGGTGTTATCGATCAATACGAGAGCAATGCTTTGGACATATGACACCATGGTTTTACGACAATTACATGGATTTATATATAGTTTCAGTACAAACTTAGTGACGATACATGTCCTTACAAAACAATAACGTTTCAAGGAAAACGTTGTTCAAATATTCAATCAAATATTTAATAAAACATTTAAGTTTGAAACCACACAAATAAATGATTAACATGTAATCAAACATTTCACGGTTTTAAATGCTGGTTTAGATTTGGGACATTAGAAATGTGTAACCTAATAGTTTCCTCTCCAAATCATCAATGTAACAGTATGCTTATGATATCTTATGTACAATGAGAACAAATTAGTTTCGCACAAGAATAAGCAGTGTTTCACATTTACCATAAATATAGTCGATTGATTAATCAAAATAAAGATAAAAAACAACTGGTTTATTTCTTCAATTATTTAAGAAAGGGTTATATCAAAATGCAAAGTTGCAATCTTGTTCATATTAATAGACGTTTACTTTGAATAGAAGTGCATATAAAATGATCGATTATAAATGATCATTATAAAAACTCCAAAAACCTTTAACATCTATCCGGTTTATCATTTCGCAAAATATCAAGCATAGTGTTATTGAAGAATTTCTGGATTCGATCATCTACAAACTCCTGTTGTTCAAAGCACACCATATTGGCAATTTTGAAAGTCTGGTGTACATGATGATCTGAGAATCAGATATTATGGGTTAAAACCTACTATTTGCACAAACTACATAACAATGGCTTAACCACTAAAGTTTATATGTTAACCCTTTGTTTCGAAAATAAAGAATAGTATAGTGAAATCTTGTAAGACAAAGAAGAAAACAGAATGTTAGTTACACAATTTATATTCAATGTCTATCAACTCATAAGTATCGTAACGAGTAAAGGACACGCAATCTAAATTTATTTACAACTGATTGATAGGGCTTCGTGTGATATAACCATGTATTTTACTTTGATGTCATACATATTGAATATTGATTACATTTTGAGATCTTTAAATCATATTTTAAGTTGAGGTTAAATTTGTTAGCCTCCCCCCAATTCATTTCGAAGAAAACAACAAGTACTAAGCTTGTTAACAATGCTACCATTAATAGGTTTTTATTACGTTTGCCTATTACGTTTAATATACTTCACAAAGTGTTATATAACAATGCGATGTATCAACAAACAAAAGACCTGCTTAACCATGGAACAGATGGACGGGAAAGTATATGTAGTTGTTGTTTCAAGAGCGTTGGATATTCTCATAGATAAGCTTTATTTCACAAAAGTTTTAACATTTAAGGCTCTGTAGGTTTTCGTTCATAATTGCTTTAATGAATAAATTGACAAAAACATTTTACTCTAAGTGTTTTTATACATGTATAGATGCACATACCAAGTGACAGAGTAAACGTATACCACAGTAAACGTAAAACAAGCTAATTGTTTGTCAGAGTAAAATTATAACAGGGTAAACGTATAACAGGGTAAACGTATATCAGGGTAAAGGTAAAACACGAGTAACGTTAAATAGGGTAAACGTAAAAAAAGGGTAAAGAAATAACAGGGCAAAAGTAAAACAGAGTAAACACAAAAATGGGTAAACACAAAACAGGGTAAATTTATTACAGGGTAAATGTATAACAGGGTAAACGTATAACAAGGTAAAATACAAAAGGGTAAACGTTAAACGGTCAAAACATAATTATAACAATGTAACGTGTAACAGGGTAAACGTATATCAATGTTACGTATAACAGGGTAAACGTATATCAATGTTACGTGTAACAGGGTAAACGTATAACAATGTTACGTGTAACAGGGTAAACGTATAACAATGTAACTTGTAACAGGGTAAACGTATTACAATTTAACGTGTAACAGGGTAAACGTATAACAATGTAACGTGCAACAGGGTAAACGTATAACAATGTAACGTGTAACAGGGTAAACGTATAACAATGTAGCGTGTAACAGGGTAAACGTATAACAATGTAACTTGTAACAGGGTAAACGTATTACAATGTAACTTGTAATAGGGTAAACGTATAACAATGTAACTTGTAATAGGGTAAACGTATAACAATGTAACTTGTAACAGGGTAAACGTATAACAATGTAACTTGTAACAGGATAAACGTATAACAATGTAACTTGTAACAGGGTAAACGTATAACGATTTAACTTGTAACAGGGTAAATGTATAACGATGTAACGTGTAACAGGGTAAACGTATTACAATGTAACGTGTAACAGGGTAAACGTATAACAAGGTAACGTATAACAGGGTAAACGTATAACAATGTAACGTGTAACAGGGTAAACGTAAAACAATGTAACTTGTAACAGGGTAAACGTATAACAACGTAACGTGTAACAGGGTAAACGTATAACAATGTAACGTTAAAAACTAACGAGTACACTAACAGGGTTCATGTTCATGTTAGATAAATACCTAAGATCTTAATTTATCGTTTCTTAAACTAACACATGTTTAGTGGTAGAAACAAAATATATAAACGACAAGCGGTCAAGGAGTCTGGGTTTTGTCACTGACAAATAATATCAACCATTTTAAACGTTATTTGAAGGTATATAGAACTTAAACAATTATATTTGATATGTATCTGCAAATGAACAATAACTTAAACATGTAATCATTTATCTGAATAAGCGTTTAAACTCCAACCGGGTTTGTAATATTGATTGACAAATGTTCGCTTATTTACGCAGCATACAGATAAGCAAATATTTGCATTCATTTCTTAGCTTTATCAAACGATATAACATATCTTTGTTAGCTAACTTTATTCAAGCAAATTTCATCACACATATTTTTGAAACCGATATAAAACAAATAATAGCCTACAATTTTTTTCATTACTTCAACCATCCATTTACAGGCTAAAGAATTCTACACAAGTAGTCGTCGTTTTTGCTGTTGAGCGTTGCGACTCTTATTATGATCAAAGAAAGCAAGCTTTGTCTTTAGTTCTTTTGTTGTTAGATTAAACAGTAAACTCAGTTTCATCTACAATAAGGTGATTGTCAAACTCAAGTGTATCGGGTTCAAAACCATTCCCCAAACTAGCTCACTTCACTCCTCGTCCTTGCAATATTTTGGGTCTTCTTTGGTGAATCGATACAAAGCATTGAGAAAACGTTATTTCTTTTGGTTCAGCGTGTTCCAGTTTGTTTGACGTCGAGGTTAAGAAAGGTGAGTTGTAGGTTATCATGTTGCAAAAATGTTTTAGATGGGTTGCCTAATGCCTCTTAACAGAGTCTGTAATTTGCATTGAATGTTGAAGGAACATCGAAAGAACATTATTATCTAATGATATTTACGTGATATTGTATTGTATTGTATGTTTGTTCGAAGTTTGAAGGTCCAAAACAAAAGAATGTTTAAAAACGTATTTTTTTTTTTAAATTAGTTTAAAGTTCAATATTGAGCAGGCATTATACATATATCCGTTGCAAAATGTGTAGCTGTAAATCGGAGTTGAGCGTATTTTACGAAAGAAGATTTCATCGTATATCCCATAAAAATCATTTCTCTCTTTTATACGTTTTACTCTTTCAAAACGAAGGCCCGTAGAATTTTTCTTTAAACTTCCACAACGATTGAAGCATTATTGTTTGTGTTAGTCTAACATTTCGAAAATATTAATATTCTTATTCTCAATATTTCAGTCATTTGGGTTTATGTTTTGCAACATAAAATAAAAGAGCAAATTGACCATTGATACTTTAATATATTCTTCGTTTAAAAATGACGTTCTGTTGAAACTCTTAAAAGATTGATGAACATCATTTTTTGTATTTTTCATTTATACAGTTTATGTTCTTTTTAGGTCTTAAAACGAATTGAATAACAAAGCCTGTCTTACTGAAGATGTTTTCAAAGCGCACAAAGGTGTTTAATGTGTATTTGTTATTTGAGTGACGATAGCAATACTATACAAGAGTCAAGGTGGAAAAAATTACTTAAACTGAGTAGAGTCTATGGTTTATTCAAATATGGTTTATACAAAATAGAAGAATATATTTATTGAAAGCAATTATATGATTTAGAAATCTGACACCGTGGTATGAAGCACACGAATGTATTTTAATAGAGTTTCCTTACAAAAGCTGTTTATAAAAGCAAGCAATTAGAATATATGCTAGGCTCAGTTTATTTATCGAAGCTTTAAAACCACAGAAAAGAAGTATGGTATTCAAGAGATTCACGATTTGAGCCTTTGCCAAATTGTAAACTTTATAATTTATTCTCCGAGATCGATCGTGTCAATTTAAAAGTAAATATCAGTTTATGTTAAGGACTGGGGATTTACAAGTCCTCTCTTGAAAGAAAACGAAAATATAAACAGGTATTCAACTGATCCGTAAAGTATTAATGCATATTGTTTGCAATCTCATATTAATTAAAATCAAGGCCCAAAAGAAAACAATGATGTAGTTTTCCTCGATTAATATGGTCTATAAAATAATGAAGATAATAAAGAAAACAATGATACATAATTTGAATTCATTTAGACAACGGTATATTTAATGCACAACTATATTGTTCATAGTCATATACCTTCAATTTAGTATGAAAGTGCATATCCATTGCTCGGTCATTGCTCGGTCTTAATATTATATGAAAAAACACAAAACGTGTGACAAGAAAGTAGGCGTTTGGACGTCAGCAAATTACATAATATTCAGTTTTTTTACCGTATGGACAATAGTTTTGCTGGTGAAGTGTTAGTTTAATCAATATAAACAAATACACATACACAGTAAGAACTTGAGAAAAAAACTAAAATTAAACAATGATATCTCTTTTCATATTGACATTATACATCCGTATATGCGCAAGGCAGGTAAGTAGAAGGTACATTCATACTTACCCGAAAACACGGTTATCTCCCATTTATAATCAATCGAAAAGAAAATACGGACTAAGCTTGTATACAGTGATAAAGGTTTTAATCACGTTTGCTATATACGTTAAAGATATAGAACCACGAAGAGCTATATGACAATGGGACGTATCGACATGTTTCACTTAATCATAGTACAGATGGTTTATAAAATTATTGTTACAAGACATAAGGATGTCCTGATGAGTTTGCTGCATTTTTCTATACACTAACTTTAACATGTTTCAGGGTGAGCGCGAAGACAAGGTTGTATGGGATGCACTGTATAAACAAGGTGTTTATATTGCCGGAGGTGTGGATGTGGAACCGGGCTTGTCTAGTATGTATGGAAGGTAGCGGAACAGGCCAAACGCCTCCGCACAAGACCCATTCACGGACTCGAGAATCAACATGTATCTTTAATTCGTCGACCACCTCATACAAGAGATGGAAACCAGTCTATTGAATGGACAGGGCAGGTTCATGGTTGAAAAGTTGATGCTCTTGAATGTGAAAAAACTGATCCGAGATGATACTGCCTTCATCTAGAATACGTATTGCCGCAATTTGTACGTTGATGAACCAAACTTTGTGAGGGAGGTGGACGGATGGAAGGTCATGTGGACATTAAAAAACAACAGGAAACACGACCGAAATAAATGGCTACACTGAATACTATCAACAGAGATTTATATCTTAACAATTATATGTGTATTGCTATTTTGCTGTGTATGCCAGTCACAACAACCATCACAGAGAGGTCGTTTAGCACATTGCGTCAAGACACACCTAGAGCAATGATAAAAACTTATGTATTTTTCATTTTATGCCTTAAAGGATGAAAAACTGAGGTTTCCCGTAAAGGCGCGCCCAATCGTATATGAAAATGACGTCATATTGTGTAATATCTTAGTTGGAATTTTGTCCCAACCCCGTGCGCGTTGACGTTCGATTTTGAAGTCATAGTGGGCTGTGAAAACTGGCCAACTGATATATCTTTGGTTTGAAACAGTGAAATATCATTATTTTTTATTGTTCATATCTTGTATATATACGTGAGTATCAATTATTATGAACAACACATAACTGTGCAATTGGAAATACTATTGTACTTTAGAATCAAATACATGAACCATTTGTTTTTATTTAAAAGCAATATGTTTTATAAGTTGCGCATCGGTTGAATATATGTGTATAATTATGTATTATTTCATGAGAAAACATGTGTATGCCCTTATTGTGAACTTTGTTTGTTTGTCGTCCTTTTTTATTGCAAAGATCGATTTCGTGGAGTGAACTGTTATATGACTTTTAACATACACACCGTATATGGAGTTCGCAAATGGTAAGTATTGTGCTCAATGCGGGTCATCGGTAAACTTTTTTTTGAATTGTAAATGTCTGCAATTTGAAATTCCGCGTGAGCTCGGGTTAGGACATTTCACAGATTTTAGACAAAAAATAAAAGGTATCGCAAAATACACAAAAAATGTGAAGGAATTAGTTTGAATCCAAATATTAAATTGACTGGCCCATTACCACAGACTGTATGTATCGTAACAGCTTTGCTCTGCTATACAGTTTATGTAATGAAGCTCTATTCAAACTTATTATTGTGTTTCAAACCATGGTGTCATATTTCCAAATCATTGATTTTCTTTTAATGAATGTATTTATTTTATTTTGTATAAAACCTTAAACACTCACGATGGTCAGTTTAAGGTAGATTTATTACGATTACGGTCAAATAAATATCTAATCAACTCCCTCGCTTACTGACAAATTTAATGAACTCGTTTAATAAAATCTTGTATTAAATGACAACTCGTGTCAGATCCTATATATCCTAGTCCACTTAAGATGTTTCGAGAAATTGGACATAGCAATGTATAAATGTTATATCTGATTTCAGCAATTTTGATATACTTGTTAATTCATTAATGAATATGACAAACCACAAATATTTCTTCAACTTATCCAGTCATTGGCGCGACAAAAAAATAAGAATTTGAATTAAATCGGGTTGTAAGATATGAATATGTTGAAATAAATTTAAACAATTAATCGCTCTATTTTGAAGTTATAGAAACTGTTCAGGGTGAATTCCATCAGGTTAACAATCCAGGTTACATTTGTGTTTATATAGCGTATTATCAACAGAGTATTGCAATTGATATACCCTTATTTTGTTATTTCAAAAGGGTTATCATAGGGTTATTGTTTGTTTAAGTCTTGATCGCAATATATTTCAGCGAATGAGCACCAAATGCAATATCTCACGATTTTACTTTCGGTGATAACGAGGTGAAATATATTGCAATCTTACACTTACAATTTAACATTATTTTTCTATGTTATGCTTAAAAGCCGTGTACGTGCTGAGGTTTGAATTAAATGAGAGAACTGGCTCAAATGTCAAAATGTTTTTTCTCACCTGAAACAGTGAAATATTAATTTTATTTCACTGAGACATATCTATGGGAAAGCGCACAATCAAAGGACATTTATAAGATAAATACAGGCCAAGTATAATAAGATAACGTTTTTCTTAAAATGAGTATTTCATTTTTACAGAATACTCACACAAACAGCAAATGTATTCCGATCGTCAGTTAAAAGTGGCACTTCAGTATTAAGGAGCTGTTCGTTATGCAGTTAAGATATCATTTGAAAAACGCTTATTAATTTTGTTGATAGAAAAAAAACATTGCTGTTGAATAAACAGAGTATTATAAATGGTCTTAACTCAACTGTGTAAACAAATAATCACGTTAGTGGAGTTTAACAACAATGCTAATTAACCCAAAGATCGCTTTTACAGAAGAGAAAGACAATCGTTGTAAATTTTGTATGGTGATGACCCTATTGGGCGTTGTTGAACTATGTTACGGCTCTGGTTATAGCTGAGCCGAAAATATCTGTAATATCTTTATTTCTAATGTACCTTTTGTCATTAATTCAGCATGTAAGTAGTCAGCTAGCAATACCCATTTAAATAACACCAAAATTGTTAAGGGTATCCAGGCATCAAAACTTTACATGATCGTTAATGGGATATGACAGGACAGCTTATTTGTAGGATTTCTAAAAAGCCTGCCATGTAAGTAGTATGCATGTGACCATGCGCAAAATAAACTTAGAACCTTACAAAAAAAAAAATATATATCGCATCTGCATTAGGTTCAGTCAAAGCTATTTAGAGGTGTTGCTTTTTGTTTTCCCGCTTAGAGCGTATGCGCTGCGATGCAACAGAGATGAACAACAAAATTGTTTGCGCACGTGAGCGACTGTTAGCGGTATCTGTACTTGGAACTGATTTAAATATACATCTTAAAGATATTAGTCTGGTGAATGGGCCCACGGTTTGTGCAGCTGCTTCGATGACCTCGGGATCTGTATCATTGCCTACCTGGAAACGTAATGCACTTTAAATATTAAACCGTTGTTCATTCATAGAAAGAAAATATATAATTCTCAACTGCTGAATAATCGCCTTCAAAACAAACTCCAGTACCACACTTGCCGGAATGTTACTGTATTCTAAATTGTTTACCAGAAATTTATATGAACGAATTAATCCTTCTTCACTGTACAACTATTAAATTTATCGCAAAAATATATTTAGAAAACGTTATTTTAGATCAGAAGGGGATAATTTCAATGCCTACAAAATAAGTTATTTAACGAGTCATGTAATAGTCTAAAACTCTTTCGCTTTCGATTTCAAATTTAGACTATAGTGAATGGGATGTAAATCGACATAATTATATTGGACAACGGCTTGATTAAATGGAAGGGTACCCCCCCCCCCTTCCATTCGACGCAGCATTGTTAGAAGGGGTCGATATCATTTCATGTTAACATGAAGAATTATGCAATGTATTTTAGATGAACATATTGTATAATGTAGTGAAATGTATAATTGTAATCGCTACTTACTGTATGTAAATGTCTGAAATATATTAGAATGTTTGATTGTAAGATCGAATTTAATATAACTAGACATTCCTACGTACAGGGTACAGAAGGTAGAAAATTCAGCTCTCTATAAGCTTATTAAATAATGCTCACCATGAGCCATTTTCTGACAACTGTGCGCAAAAGTGTAGATGATGAACTACATGAATGAAAACAACCTTACATAACCTGTATAACTTATTGATAATTCCTGACTAGATCTGACAAACAACATATTAGGTTGTACATATCAAGTATTTGAAGATATCATTATGTCATTTTGTTTGTCCATAACTTGTAATTAATTGCATATCTTGTATGTATTGAAAAGTTCAAATCCTGGACCATATTGATCTTATTTGAACAAATAATGTGAATAATATCATTTCTGAATAAAAAAAAACTTAGTATATGGCCAAATATATCTAATAGTAATGCAAGAGTGTGAAGCAGAAACTTTCTGAATACGATTTTGAACGAATGGTACCCTACTGTCAAATCTTAAAGTTAATGTGTGCATTATACAATTATGGTTAAATATTGTTTGAAGAATAATCCTTTTTATAAAAAAAAGCCAATATCGATAAATAATTCTAGAATATTTAAATCAAGAAACAACCATTTGCTAGTCGGAATAGGTAGTGGGTGACATATATACTTAATTGACAGGAAATGTTATTTCCGTGAAGATAATCGTGTTGGGTTCGATTCCCGGCCAAGGCGTATGTGAGTATATGGTCACCAAGTCGGACAAGTGGGTTTCCTACGAGTATTCCGAATTCCCCCACAACACAAGACCACACTCTCGCGCAACATCGTGCCAACGAGAGTGATTACTATAAGTTGTAAAAGCTTGTTTCACAATCGTTCTAAACAAAATAAAGTTTAAGTTTAAACTAAACTAATCGTAGGTTCATTATTTGCTAGAGTGTAGTCATTTCAGTAACGGGAGACGACGTTTCATTAACAAGTTTAAGTATAAAGCACCAATATATTATCATTTGAACTTGCTATGAATTCGATTTCAATGTTTTAAAAGTTGTGTATAGATATAACATTTAATGTTCGCACATTTCGCAATAATATTTAATGTTTGTATGCTTGTTTTTGTGGTATTACCTATTATATATGGTTCAAGTTTATTGTCGAACACTCTTTATAAGCATTGCATGTTCAATACAACGATCATTTTTTCATTCATAGAAATGAATATATATATTAGTTAAACTGTATTTCAAAACAATAGCCAACCTTGATGGTTATAAGTGTATATATCCTATATATTTTACTGTTATTTATGTTATCCAATCAGTTAAATATCAGTAGCTCTACCCCAGTCTTTTTGTATAAGAGCATACGCTGTTATGAACGGTAAGCAATTTTTTTAATATCATGAGGAAATGAATCATTTACAACCCCACGAAAACGGTTCTTCTGATACATACTCGAATGTGTAGAAGAAAATAATACAATGATTACAGGGCATATTACTCATTATATCCATTTTTTTACATACAATCTAGTTTCCTCCCTTTACACTTTATTTCTAAACGAGATACTTTTTACTCGTTTTACTCTTTACCCGCTTGTCTAGTGTAAATATGAAACAGATAGGTAAATATTCTTTACATTTAACTTGCGAGATCACGTTCTAGGGTGTAACATTACAAGTGTATGTAAGTATGCTCAAACTACGGTATGACCTTTCCTTGTTTATATTTGTAACGTTTAACATAAAAGGAATTATGTCTTATATTTAATACTGACTTTGATATAAACCTTTGTTTAAGATATTCAATGTCAGATTAGCTATTATGCTAATTAGTATAATGTTTTAAATGAACTGTATTAAGCCATAGCGACTTACCTTAGTTTTGTTGTGTCGGCTATTGAACTGTATCTTGTCATACCGACTAACCCTGGTTTTCTTATGTAGTCGGTTACGGACATGTATAAGGCCAAACCGACTTAACTTAGTATCTTTAAACCTAAGCAGTAGTGGCCTCTTTTTATCTTTCTCTTTTCATCACTTACGTTATATTATTTTCCTTTTTATATGTTGCCCTATCCCTGAAGTTTTTACATATGTATGCTATCACTAACCTGTATAGGTCCCTGATGTAGTTTATGAGTGTTCTATTCAAATGTGTAATCATTCAATATTTCGTGAAAAAACGAAGCTAAAATGTCATACTTTATTTTAGAATTTGCCCATTTCAAATGGTTGTGTAAAAAGGAGCCATTTCTCGGTTGTTAAAGTTTTTTTCAGGATTTATGAGTCTTAGCATTGACGAGTATCTACGTCTACATTCTTAAACAATTATGCTCAGTTCCATTGATTAACTGTACTAACTAAACACTAGTTTTATATTTATGTGTCCATTGCAGCACTATTGTGAGTATATATAACCTTTTGCAAAGGGAGTAGCATGATTTGTTGATTGACTTTAAAACGTGATGCTACCAATATTTTCAATAAATGTAATAATCCATTATCTTAGTATGAGTCCCTGTGGGCGATTGAATAATAGATCAGTTTTCTAACTTTTCTTACCTGTACCTGCTACAATTTTGGTATGAACGAGTCAAATAATTATAAGTGTTTTTAGATGCATTACGGGGAACATTATTTTAGATGCCAAAACATGAGCGCGTTCCTTTAAACGGCAATGTTTTGGCAGATACACAGTTGATCATAACTTTATAAATCAGAGCTTTAAAACGTTGTGTACAGAGTACGTTTATATTTCACACGAAATTGTTTATTTCGATATTTGATACCATAAAACTGGCCAATTATGACTCAACAATCGCATTACAAGTACCAGAGGCGTAGCCAGAAATGGACGTTAGAGGGTGCGTAACTTAGAAACAAAACATTTTGACATTATAACCGCCCTCAGCTCCAAATATTAAATTGTTTAAAATGTTGACAGAGGTAATCCCCGAGCATTTTTAACAATTTCCAGACTTAAATTATACATGTTCTGATTATTTTATTACCCTTTTATCCCATATTGACATTGAAAAAATATGGATGGTGTAGGGATAGGAGTGGAGGGCAATGGTAGCGGCCCCTGCACCGAATCCGCTAGCGAGATCATGCATTAATACCGTAACTGTGACCTAGTGGTTAAGCCGTCCGCCTACAAAGCGGAAGGTCGTGGGTTCGATCCGTGGCCGCACCATACCGAAATACGTTGACAACGTTTGGCATTCAAAGGGCAGTGCATGGAAAAGTAGTTTATTCAGTACTGATTAAATCCAGGTAAGTAGTTCACCGGGTATCGGTGATTTACAGCAAGAAAGCTAAAGAATAAAGGGGTATCTTCGAAAAGAACTAGAGTATCGCACCCGGACTATCTTGCATCCCACCACTGTTCCTTCCGCTTGCTCTTCCTATAGTAAATAAATGGCACGGGCGGATCCAGGAAATGGCGCTACAGGGGCGAAACGTAGGGGCATAACCTTTTCACATTGCCCCTCACTCCGAACCGAAATTAAATAAATAATAGTATAATATATTGGCAAGGGGGTTCGGGTTTTACAATTTCTAGTCCGGAATTATGCATTTTGAGCGCGTTTCATATTTTTCACTGAAATTTACATATATTGAAAAGTTGGGCGATTTTAGGGGCTTTGCGTGCCGGGTGCACTTACTCAGGCCTTAGATCCGCTAGTGCAAAGGACCCTGTTATAAACAAGTGCTTGTTCTTTCATGTTTTTCCCTGACCGCAAAATCTAAAGATATTGTACATTTATTATCCTCTAAATTATAATCAATTTAATTTTAGAAGCGAGTATACCAGGACGTTGATTAACAATTCAAAACTCACAGCAAGAAGTTTACTTTTTTTAAATTTGTAAGTTAAATGAGCAACAGTTGAAAGAAAACAGATAAGAAGAACATACATCTCACTCAGTTGTTTGCATTGAAACTGGTTTAGGTTGCACACGAGTTAAAACGCCGATGGAATACGCGAAATCAGGTTACAGCTTACTTTTTTATAAAATTAAATAATTCAGTACTAAAAATTGAATATAATTATTATTTTCCAAATTCAAATATTTCATAATTTTTTCCATATATTGATTATATCTCCAATTTCAGCTCATATTAAAAAATCTCCGAAATCCCGCGGGAAACAAAAATCCAATTAGTGGCTGACGGGAGAAAGTAATTTTGGAATAAATTTTTTCATAGATATTAAAACATTTCTTTGGAATCTACTGATTGTTTTATATTTTCCATGCACTATTTACTTTGTCCTTACTATTTGCCACTTTTGAAGATAATATCTTAAATAATAAAAAACTTACACCGGATGCTGTTAACATGAAACTGCAAATCTGAAATAGAAACCTGCGTGACTTGCCTAGCGTGAGGCATTGATTTAGGACACAAGGGTAAGACGCAGTAGCTTTATCAAACAAGAGTACACAGAGCACTAAAATGTTCACATAAATGAAAGAAATATAAAGGCCAAACATATTTTGACTTAGTTTTTAATATTAACTCTCATTTTTGCAGAATAGTTCTAAGTATATATTACTTAATATAATGAGGAACATGACATAGCGATATACAGGTATATCAAAATCATTAAAACACATAATTCTTTATTTGACATGAGGTGTATTTATTTCGGAAATACCTGGTTAGACAACATACCTGGTGAATAGAGACCGATTACACGAACACAATTTTTTCAGCACACTTGAGTGTTTTACTCTCAATTGATTAAAACTGGTAAATCGTTTGGTTTGGTCAAAATGAGCAGAAACATTTATTGATTGGTCAATATGTATACAATAATCATTATTAACTGTTTGAAACTATACCATCTTTCTGATTCTAGCCATTAGCTTATAATTTCATACTTACTAATGCGTCTACAATGCGTAAAAGTAGGAGATAACCAATTGAATTGGAAAGAGCCAGCTTTCAATGTTTGTAGGGAACTGAATTCTAAAATAGCACTTCTAAAACAAATTAATTACCTCTTAATTTAAACATATTTTATTCAACAAATACAAACAAACTACACAGAATATGCACACACACAAAAGTAGTCAGTCTACAATATTGAAATGGATTGGAACGAAAACATAGCTAATAGAGTTCTTTCCTGTAGGAATAAGCTACTCATTTACCAAAAAAACGCGTATGATTGACGTTTGGACGATACACATGTTTTATGCGAGAAAGAATGTTACTAATGTTAAAAATATAACCATGTCATGGTATTACGATTGCAAAAACATCTATTTAATATCACCAGGGAATTTTACGCACGAAAACGGATCTAGTTTTCTAAGAGTACCTGCTCAGGTGCACTTAAATATCGGCCCACGTTATTAGAATAATTTATATAAGGTTATAGAAAACTAACTGGGTCGTATTTTGATACCATGATTGCATGCCCGTTTACGACAAAGGAGATCAGGTGACATTTAATGCGTTTAAGTATTTCAGCAGTTTGGACAAAAACAGCTTATTTACATGTTCATGGAGAATGATCGGATACCACGACCATGACATTATCGTCTGCATATTGCGACAAAACGTGCCTAGTTAAGTAAATATGACATTGAATGAGTTGAAGGAAACGCAATATAACATATGAGAACTTATGGTAATAACTTTAATGCGGTGCCTCTCATATTGCATGCACCTAACTTATGCACATAAACAGCGCATGCAGACTATGCATGTGAATTATTAAACAAAACTATTAATATATATATATATATATATATATATATATATATATATATATATAAATATATATATGGACCATGCATTAGAAAGGACCTACTGCGTACACTCCTCGATACTGCCCTGAACTATAACATTTTCAACTCGATTTTGTTCGTTCTAATTTTTATAGCTTTGATAGCATACAAAGATATTATATCAAAGTTCTTAAACTTTACTTGAGACATTAAATAGAGTATCTAGCACTCAACATGATCGTAGGCAGATAAATTCATTGGTACCCCGACTTAAATATACCTTTTGTGTAGTAAGTGATGATCTTTTTTTCGATTGAAATAGGGTAATAACCTTTTCATATGTCTTATCATCGGCGGTGGTTCAGACTACGCTTTATTGCAATAAAAGAAACATAGTCTTTAAGTGTGTAATAAACACGACAAAACATTTTAAGGCTATTTGCTCGCGGAGTGGGGATGGTAATTAAGCTTACCCGTCGCCGTAGACCGTCAACAAAAGAATCAATGTGTCCGCTAACACCTGAAATATTTCGATGGTCACTTTTAAACTTGATAATAAAGTCTAAATTAACTTTAGTAACGGCCTTAAATAGCATACCTTTCATCATCATTTAAAATTTGTAAGTCTGTTTACAATTTCATGATAAACGGATATAATCAAGTACTAGTACGTGTTTTAGTTCAACGTAGTTGAGTTTCTAAGCATGAAGGTTACCATTGTTACACACCCGAATTGTATTGTTAACTTTACAGCAAACATATCAAACATGTATGATACACATACACCGAAAAGAAACTGCGTAATAAACGTCAAGCAGTGAACTTCTGCTGCGTTTTTGTTTCAGTGTTTTCTTTTTAATACGGCTCAACATCGACACTTCATACATTCTGGATAGAAATTAGCAATTGATGTGTTTTTTTCTAACTCTTGACATGGAAACTTCTAGAAGGGTATGGAAGCAAATATTACATCTTGCGTTCTGACTTGTACATCTTGCATTTTGACTTGTACACCTTGCGTTCTGACTTGCACATCTTACGTTCTGACTTGTAAATCATGCCTTCTGACTTGCACATCCTGCGTTCTGACTTGCACATCTTGCGTTCTGACTTGAACCGCTTGCGTTCTGACTTGAACACCTTGGGTTCTGACTTTCACATCTTCCCTTCTGAATGGTACATCTTGCGTTTTGACTCGTAAATCATGCCTTCTGACTTGTACATTCTGCATTCTGACTTGTTGCCTTTGTCGAGGACAGCTTGCGTTCGGACTTGTAGATATTGCGTTCTAACTTGTAAATATTGTGTTCTTACCATTAGATCTTGCGTTCTGACTTGTAGAACTTGCTTTCTGACTTTTACACCTTGCCTTCTGACTAGTACATATTGCGTTCTGACTTGTACATCTAGTGTTCTGACTTGTACATTTTACGTTCTGAATTGTATATCTAGTGTTCTGATTTGTACATTTTACGTTCTGAATTGTACATCTAGTGTTCTGAATTGTACATTTTACGTTCTGAATTGTACATCTAATGTTCTAACTTGTACATTTTACGTTCTGACATGGACATCTGCTTTTAACACAATTACATGTTGCACTTGCTCTTACTCAAATAGTTTGCGATGTGTTGCGTATCATATAATTCAGTATTCAAAAAGGCGTCTATGTTACACCATCACATATTTGCTCATGTTTTCATATAAGCTGTTGAAAACACTTTTTATTTCAATTTAGTGTGGCATTATAATTTCATTCACAAAACAAGATAACACGGATAATGAGAATTAATAAAAGTAAAGCAAAATACTACTTCCAGCAATGAGGCCACGATTAACATTAATGTTGAAGAGTACAAGTGTTGTACATTTATAATCACTGTGTCTATCAAACAGGTAATGTTTTTTATGTATTGGACATAATATATAGGCCAATACAAATTCAACTATGAGCTGGAGTAACGTTTTGCAAGCAAATCAATGAAATAAATGGCTTCAGTAAAATAAATTTGAAAACGAAGTATAAACCTTTATCAATGGCGAAATTTAGTATTACATTAAGGTAGAACGGCTAGACACGAACGTTTATAATAGGGTCGTTTAAGCACAGTGTCGGTGGCCTGGTCAAGGCCATCATCTTGTGCATGTTTCAGCTGATGTGCGCATTTGCTAAATAGGTTTTTCGAACAATAAAGAATTATCTAAAAGTAGAACGCCAATATATGAACGTTCATAGAATGTTCGTACAGGAACAATGTCGGCGACCATGTTAAGGTTAAAATCGTGTGCACGTTTTATCCCCATGTGCGCATTTGCTAAATAGTTCAAATCATTGAAGTAATTTAACCATACTATTAAAAAGGTCTTTTTAAATAACTTCTCCTAAAGTACTCCATTAAACTGCAATATTCATGATAAAAGTGTGTGTTATATAACATGCAATAGGAAGTTTCATTGTAAACTCAATCATCGGTTAGACATAAAATGACGTGCTTTTTTATAATTTTAAAGGCAGATCTTGCCTATGCTAGGCTTGCTGTTTGTATCTTTGTTAAGTTCAGTTCTTTTTCCAATTTTGAGTTTTCCTTTTAATTCTCTAAGTATCTAAGTCTCTAGGTATACTTTTCACGTCAACTATTTCAAACTAAGCGCTGAGGTTTGCATTGCGAACAAGACTGTAAAAAACTGCGCTCGATATTTAGTAGTATTTGCATTCTAGAAATAATCGCTTTTTGACATTACTTTAAATGACACAAATAATACAATTGTGTATACAATTGTATGCAATTATATATATAAAAACTCATAGATTGTAATAACAAGGCAAATCATATAAGCCTTCCCCTTATGCATGCTCCTGGCAATTAACTCATTCTTCAATACTCCAAAAATGTTACAAGATTAACGTTATGATTAATGCTTTACTATAAATTCTGTTTGGTAACATTCCTTTATAACATTTTAACATGCTAAATGATTTATGTTATGACGTATACATTGTTTACTGTTTGATAACACTCCTTTTATACATTTTCACTTGTTACATGATTAATTTATTACAGCAAATGCTGTTTAAAAGATGCCTTCATTACATTTCCAAATATTAAATGATTTATGTTATGATGTATATACTGGTTACCAGAGAGAGGTTCATCTTTTAGCTGTTTCCCCAATCGAGCTTAAGGACATTAGTATCTACAAGGAGAATCTTTTAACATGGCAGCATTAAGGTTCTCTTTCTTGACCTACCTCCTTTTTTACTTTGTAATGCATTTGCTTTAAGAAAGAGCTATCCACTGAACTGAATTTTCACACGCTCTTTTAATTCGATTTTTTTTACAGAAATAAATGAGGGTTTTACTCTCCCCCCACCCCCAGCCCCCGGTTGTGTAGTCAGCAAACCGAACAATGCCGAGTTTTGTTCGTTTTTCTGAGTACAAGGTATTTATATTTGAGGTACTCAGTACTCATGTCCCTTATTTTTAGCCTCTTTCGATTCAAAAGAGTGTTTCTAGTTTCCTGATAACTGGAACTGTTATACCGTTATTGTTTAGCTTAACGTATACGAGGTCATAAATAGTTATAAATAAAATGAACAGACTGGTCGGCTTATTACATATATGCCAAAGAATCGTTTTAAACCCCAACCGCGAGTTGAGATTCGCAATATGAATTTGCTATCCTTTGAACACACAAATGTCATTTAAGACACCCGATTCTGGTTTTGTAGTGTGTATTACTGCTGTCAGCTTTAAGCAGTACCGTCCCTCAGCACTTTCAGTGCTTTGATGTTGTGTGTATTGATAATAGCCCAACCGCGGGTTGAGATAATCAATGTGAAAAAATTATTTTTCATGCAACCAATCCAACATCTTATTTTGTAAGTGTATTAATATATGATAAACGTATTTCTTTCATGCTTTACGATGAAATATGGGGTTTTAACATTGAAATAACAACAGTGAAAATATCAATTTGATATTTTCACTGCAAAATAAGGAGTGAAATATCAACTTTCAGAACTACATTAAAATTACTTTGTTGTTACATGTACTTGCCTTGATCAAAACAGAACACTGGACTTCAGTAAATTATGTCAAAAAATGTTAAAAAAAATGAAAAAATGTTTTATAAATTTAAAAAAAATTATAATTGGAAATTAACAACTTACCGTTTATTACCGGTTATCCCGTTTATCAAACATTTTACTGATCTTTGAAGCTGAATGTTCGAACATTTGCTTTCATACCAAACTAATTACAGATTAAAAACAACTGTTAGAACATAAATACAATTTTGTATTGTTCAAAAGTATTTTGAACTGTTAACCGTTGTAGTACGTAAAATGAGCTTCCTGGAGAATTCACACAACAATATACAGATAGATCCGATATTTTTTACCACACCTCAAAATGTGTCAACAAACAAGCGTGGCATTTACTCTTTATCTGGAAAACAAACATTTTAAAGCGAAACAGACTGGTCTCTGACAGTAAGATGTCTGAATATTAACTTACTATAAAAACACGCGTACATGCAGTCTTAAACTAAGAAGAGTGGTTAAAATCCAATGAGTATCCACATTTGTTTTGCTAACACATTTGACCTTCCAAATTTTCATTCTTTAAATAGCGGCGTAGTAATTTGGTTATGTATTCATGCCCATCTTAAAATAAAAAGTGTTTTCATTATTTTTTGGAACATATGTGCACTAATAAAACTTTATTGTTTACTGTTCATAAAGCTTAGCAATAAAAAAAAAACAAGCGAATATTAAGCTATAAAAATGAATAACAGAGAACTATTTCTCAGCAAACCGAAAGTAGAAATGTTGACAACTATAATTATGCATGAGGGGCGCCCCACGGGTGGCGGCGTAAAGCCCACCCTTTTCAAAAAGGGGGTAATTCAGAAATACATAAAAAACAAATAAAACTCCGAAAATAAGCATAACAGAGACAGAAAATTTGTTTATTTCAGTGTAAGATCGTATTTAATTTCACTCGTGATAAAAAAACAAACTACATTTTCACTCGTGGCTTCGCCACTCGTAAAAATATGTTTTTCTATGACACTCGTGAAATAGAATACGATCTTACACTGAAATAAACAAATATCCTCTATATCTTTTGTGTTTATTGAGCGATTTCGTTACCGTAAATCCAGATAAAAATAGCGCCGTGGAACTGTGGAAACACGATTTACACATAGTTTTACAATAAAAATAGAAGAGAGGAATCCCGACAATCCTAAACTGTTTTGATGCAATGCTGCATAGAGATAAGCTACTATTTGAATTCATTTGTAAAATGTATTTGAAGTCAACAATGATAATCTTTGTAATATAACTTTATTAAAACTTCTAGTATATACATCATACAGAATTATTATACCGAGTATAATCATTACAATTAATTGAGAAAAGTACATATGAAATAAATTAAATGGATTTTTAAATCAAATGTCGGCGATTTGTACACATATTTACATACCGTTATAATAAAGAGTATAGAATAACAAAAAATATACAAACACTTAATCTGATACACACTGTTTGCATTAAGATAAGTGAATGGTGTTCGAATCAAGCAATTGTCTGGTATCGTCATCGAGTTCACCTTCGAAGTATTTTGTACACTGTGCACAATAAATACATTGTATCATATTCCTAAACCGAAAGCATGATTAACATCTATTCCTTTCATCAATTCAACCATTTCAATTCAATCGTCAACCATTCATTTTAATTTGCAACACCAAATTATCTCGTGTGGTCGGTTTTGATGTTAAACTGTTATTTCCGACTCAAACTATATATTCTTAAAGAAAATCGAGCGTTGCCTGTAATTCTTCACCTAAGCTTTTGTTGTAAACTTTAACTGTAAACTCAGTTTCTCCCACAATCAGGTGATGTTCAAACTCCAGTAAATCAGGCCAGCCACCAGGTGGAGGATTCATGATCACTCTTCCAACAAACTTACATCCCTCCTCGTCCGTGATATACTTTGGGTCTTCTTTGGTGGAGCGAAATAAAGCAGTGGAAAATTGTTTTTTCTTTGATTTAGCTTGTTTCAGTTCGTTTGAAGAAGAGAATTTAAAAGTTTGGTTGTAGGTTAGCATTTGACCTTTCGTTATCATTTTTTCAAATATACTAGAACATTTAACTCTTCCATCACTTAAGACTTTTAAATGTTCAGGATGAACACCTTCAATGAAAGGAATTCTAATTCGAAACCCATAGGTAAACCTGGACCTTCTCTGTACAATGTTCTTCTCTTCCAGGCCCATCATAACGCTGCCCTTGATCACAGCCAACTTTGCATCTTCTACTAACACAAGGTCGAGGGTCGGAAATGCTTCTCTGACTTTGTTTCTCAAATATTGAGACTCCGCATATCCGCCAACCAAAAGAATTTGGTTCAATTCATCATCTGCACATTCCTCGATGATCGTCTTTACCTTTGTTATAATACTCTGTACAGAACCATTGTAAAATGCTTCTATCACGGGTGTATTGAATGTCATACGACCGCTATCATCATCATACTTCACTTTTGTACTGAAATCTGATTCATGGATTGCATTTTGTAAACTTTTCCCAGATTTTGTTTCGAAACGTTTCATCAGAATAGGATCGAGCCTAATTTTGACGTTTCTCTCAGTGCCTTTAAACGTTTTCTTTCTTTCTTCAAAATCCCTCATCTGCGTAAAAAATCGCTCGTAACACGTCTTCTGTAAATCATCAACAACATCTCTTCCGAATAAGGATGCCAAGAAACCCTCAAACTGCACGTTGACTTTCGTTCCACCCGCGTCCTCACCTGTAGCTCTATACAGTTCTTTCAAATGACCGTCTTCTAAAATCTCATGCACGCATATGTCAATCGTCCCCCCCTCCCAAATCAGCGATGATATATTTCTGTCCTTCAGCAAACGTTCTTCTCCCAGAATTCGTAAGGACTATTTTCTGTTTCCGGCAAAACAAGGATGCGGCCTCGGGCTCAAGTACCAATCGGACGCGGTCATTTGGAATTCCTGCGCCGTCGGCAGCCTCTCGCATGAATTGACGCGCAGAATCTGTCCATATTGCAGGAATGGTGATCATCCATTGAATTGACTTGCTAATATCTTAATATTTGTCTATTTGATGGTGCTCATCAATTCTCTGCAAGACTATGCATTTCAAACCTGAAATTGCAAGTTGAAATACTAATTTGGCTGGCAGTGTTTTCCCCTTTTCATCCTCTATCTCGATATCTCTAGACAAATTCCGGTTCTCGTATAATGCCATTTTAAAATTTCTATAGAAATAAACAGCTTCTCGTTCGTCATTGTCCATATCGATGTTTTCGTCTAAAGCTTGACTGCCAAAGGAATGGAAACTCTTGTTTTCGTTTAACAAAACACACGTCGGAACCTTTTCTTCTCTTGGATTGGTATAGATTGTGAGTTCATTTTGAGGATCAATATTTTCCCGGGAAATGCCAGTCCGTATCCAGAGTATGTGGTTCCAAAATCCAATGAAACAATGATATTTGGAATAGTTTTACACTTATTTCTCGACGCCATTTTGATCGTCTTATCCCCTATGAAGAAAACACAAAATGATTCAGTCGTGCCCAAATTGATAATGCGAATTTCTTAAAGGCTCTATATCGCGTTTTCTGGGTTTTGCTTAATAAACAGCCTATCATGGTTTAAATATTAAAGTTTTAGCATTATCATGTCTAATGCCGTGATCGTTCTTTGTCTTCAGTGAGAAATGTTCACAGATAACTACTGTTTGTGTTTTGACCTTTATAATTCCTTTTTAGTCTAAATAATTATAATTGGTTTCGCGTGAATGTCTGTATTGGCGATGTTCGTCTGCTATGTTTTATTCGTGCCTGATACGTATTCATAACTCATAGTCAAATATCTACACATAGCAGTTGCAATTATTCTTTCTTATTTACTAGGATATATTCTATAATTATAACTAAAAAGACAATATTGATTTACTAGTTTCAAATTCACAATTTATTTGGTCCGTTACAACCTATACCAAACGAGCAAATACACTACATAAATTTTTAAATATAGTTGATTTCCGTGTAGTTTGTTTTGCTTCTTTAAAAACAACAACAACTGGACATGTTGACTCTTATATAAGCTTGTTGAAACAGGTCGTCTACAAGTTTTTGTATTCTTCATTTATTTAGTAAATGTACATACCTCTTAAAACAAATTTTAAAAATGGCGGACATAACGCGGTGTCGAAGCGCACAAAGGTTGCTTTATGCGAGCTTGTTATTGAAGAGACGAAAGAAAATCAATACTAAAGCTTAAGTCGAAAAACTACCTTTAAGATAATATAGTCGAAAGGTTTTATCGACCAATACGAGAGCAATGCTTTTGAAAATATGACACCATGGTTTTACGACATTTGCATGGATTTAAATATAGTTTTAGTTCAAAGAACAGTGCCGATACATGTCCTTACAAATTAATAACGTTTCAAGGTAAACATTTTTAAACTATTCAGTAGTATATTTAATAAAACGCCGAGCTTAAAAACACACAAATGAATGATTAACAGGGAATCAAGAATTTCACGGTTTCTATGTTGGTTTAGATTAGGGACATTAGAAATCTGTTACTTAATAGTTCTCCAAATCTTCAATATAACAGTTTGCCTATAATCTCATATATGAAATGAGAACAATCTGTTTCGCACAAAAAATACAATGTTCGCATTTACCCCCTATATAAACAGTCTATTGAATAATAAAAATAAAAAAAAACAAAAACAACTGGTGCATATATTCAATTTTCTAAGACAATGGTATTTCAAAATGCATGGTTGCAATCTCCTTCATAATAATAAATGTAATGAAAATGCATATATATTAAAAAATGACCGAGCATACGTGCTTATAAACTCCAAAAACCTTTAACACATATAAAAGAAAGAATGGTATGGTGAAAACTTGTAAGACAATTCTCCAGAGTAAGTGAAGAAAACAAATTGTTCGTTACACAATGGTACGTACCATTTTTAGTTTTTTTGTCTACCAACATAAGCGTGTAGTTAAGAGTAAACGACACGCAATTTAAATTTATTAATAGCTGATTGATAGGGTTTCGTGTGATATACCCAGGTATTGTACTTCGATGTCATACCTAATGAATATTGATTACCCTTTGAGATCTTTAAACCGTATTTTAAGTTGAGTCCCCCCCCCATTTTTAAGCGAAGAAAATAATAAGTACCAAGCTTGTACACACTTATACAATTAATTTGTTTTATTATCACGGTTTCTATGTTGTTCATTATTATTTTATTGCGTTTGCCTAATTTATAGTATACGTTACATATAACTCACAAAGTGTTATATAACAATGCGATGTATCAACAAACAAAAGCCCTGCTTAATCATGGGACAGATGGACGGGAAAGTATATGTAGTTGTTGTTACAAGATGGATGGACGTCCTCGTGGATCAGCTTTTTTAAACAATCGGTCTTTAAGTTTGAGGCCCTTTAAGTTTTATTTCAGAATTGCTTTAATAAATAAATTGACATACATGTTTCACTCTCAGTGCTGGTATACATATATATATATATATATATATATATATATATATATATATATATATATATATATATATATATATATATATATATATATATATATATATATATATATATATATATATATATATATATATATATATATATGCACAAACCAATTTCTGTTTTACAGAGTAAACGTATATCAGAAAAAAATACAACAGTAAAGGTTCAATAGGCCAAACGTGAAACAGACTAAACGTATAACAAAGTAAACTTATTAGACGGTAAATGAATAACAGGGTAAACGTTAAACAGGTTAAACGTATACCAGAGTAAACTTATAACAAGGTAAATGTATAACAGGGTAAACGTTTGACATGATAAACGTTTAACAGAATAAACTTATTACAGATAAAACATTTCGCCTACAATTTTTGCTTTTTTATTTATACAGTTCATGTTCTTTTTAGCTCTTAAAAAAATAAATAAATAACAAAGCATGTCTTATTAAAGATGTTTTCAAAGCGGACAAAGGTGTTTAATATGTACTTGTTTTTTGAGCGACCATAGCAATACCATACAAGAGACAAGGTCGAAAAACAATTAAACTGATCAGATTCTATGGTTTATTCAAATATGGTTTGTTCTAAATAGAAGAATGTATTCATTGAAACCAAATATATGAATTAGAAATATGACACCGTGAAATGAAGCACACTTATGGATTTTAATAGAATGTCCTTACAAAATCTGAATATAATAGCTAGCAGTAAGATTACAGGCTAGACTCAAATTATTTATCAAAGCTTGAAAAACACAGTAAAAGAAGTGTATGACAGGGTATTCAAGAGATTCACGATTTGAACCTTTGCCAAATTGTAAACTTTATAATTTATTCTTCGAGATCGATCGTGTCAATTAAGAAGTAAATATCAGTTCATGTAAAGGACTGGAGATATACATGTCCTCTCTTGAAATAAAACGAAATTATATACAGTTAGTTATTCAATTGATGCGCAAGGTATTAATGCATATTGTTTGAAATCTCATATGAATAAAAACAAGGCCCAAAAGAAAACAATTATTTAGTTTTCTTCGATTAATATGGTCTATACAATTAAAGTTAAAGAAAATAAAGAAAACAATGGTACATATTTTGAAGTTCTTCAGACTACGGTATATTTAATGCACAACAATATTGTTCATAATCATTGACCTTCAATTTAGTATGAAAGTGCATATCCATAGCTCGGTCATTGCTCGGTCTTAATTTTATATGAAAAAGCACAATACGTGTGACAAGAAAGTAGGCGTTTGGACGTCAGCAAATTACATAATCTTCAGTTTTTTTACCGTATGGACGATAGTTTTGCTGGTGAAGTGTTATTTTAAGCAATATAAACATATACACATACACAGTAAGAACTTGAGGAAAAAACTCAAATTAAACAATGATATCTCTTTTCGTATTGATATTATACGTCCGTATATGCGCAAAACACGGTTATCCCCCATTTATAATCAATCGAAAAGAAAATACGGACTAAGCTTGTATACAATGATAAAGGTTTTAATCACGTTTGCTATATACGTTAAAGATATAGAACCACGAAGAGCTATATGACAATGGGACGTATCAGCATATTTCACTTAATCATAGTACAGATGGTTTATATAATTATTGTTACAAGACATAAGGATGTCCTGATGAGTTTGCTGCATTTTTCTATACACTAACTTTAACATGTTTCAGGGTGAGCGCGAGTACAAGGTTGTATAGGATGCACTGTATAACCAAGGTGTTTAAATCGCCAGAGGTGTGGATGTTGAACCGGGCTTGTCTAGTCTGTATGGGAGGCACTGTATAACCAAGGTGTTTATACCGCCGGATGTGTGGATGTGGAACCGGGCTTGCCTAGTCTGTATGGGAAGCACTATATAACCAATGTGTTTATATCGCCAGAGGTGTGGATGTGGAACCGGGCTTGCCTAGTCTGTATGGGAGGCACTGTATCACCAAGGTGTTTATATCGCCAGAGGTGTGGATGTGGAACCAGGCTTGCCTAGTCTGTATGGAAGCACTGTATCACCAAGGTGTTTATATCGCCAGAGGTGTGGATGTAGAACCGGGCTTGCCTAGTCTGTATGGGAGGCACTGTATAACCAAGGTGTTTTTATCGCCAGAGGTGTGGATGTGGAACCGGGCTTGCTTAGTCCGTATGGGAGGCACTGTATAACCAAGGTGTTTATATCGCCAGAGGTGTGAATGTGGAACCGGGCTTGCCTAGTCTGTATGGAAGTACTGTATAACCAAGGTGTTTTTATCGCCAGAGGCGTGAATGTGGAACCGGGCTTGCCTAGTCTGTATGGAAGCACTGTATAACCAAGGTGTTTTTATCGCCAGAGGCGTGGATGTGGAACCGGGCTTGCCTAGTCTGTATGGGAGGCACTGTATAACCAAGGTGTTTATATCGCCAGAGGTGTGAATGTGGAACCGGGCTTGCCTAGTCTGTATGGAAGCACTGTATAACCAAGGTGTTTTTATCGCCAGAGGTGTGGATGTGGAACCGGGCTTGCCTAGTCTGTATGGGAGGCACTGTATAACCAAGGTGTTTATATCGCCAGAGGTGTGGATGTGGAACTGGGCTTGCTTAGTCCGTATGGGAGGCACTGTATAACCAAGGTGTTTATATCGCCAGAGGTGTGAATGTGGAACCGGGCTTGCCTAGTCTGTATGGGAGGCACTGTATAACCAAGGTGTTTATATCGCCAGAGGTGTGAATGTGGAACCGGGCTTGTCTAGTCTGTATGGAAGCACTGTATAACCAAGGTGTTTATATCGCCAGAGGTGTGAATGTGGAACCGGGCTTGCCTAGTCTGTATGGGAGGCACTGTATAACCAAGGTGTTTTTATCGCCAGAGGTGTGAATGTGGAACCGGGCTTGCCTAGTCTGTATGGAAGCACTATATAACCAATGTCTTTATATCGCCAGAGGTGTGAATGTGGAACCGGGCTTGCCTAGTCCGTATGGGAGGCACTGTATAACCAAGGTGTTTATATCGCCAGAGGTGTGGATGTGGAACCGGGCTTGTCTAGTCCGTATGGGAGACACTGTATAACCAAGGTGTTTATATCGCCAGAGGTGTGAATGTGGAACCGGGCTTGCCTAGTCCGTATGGGAGACACTGTATAACCAAGGTGTTTTTACCGCCAGAGGTGTGGATGTGGAACCGGGCTTGCCTAGTCCGTATGGGAGACACTGTATAACCAAGGTGCTTATACCGCCAGAGGTGTGGATGTGGAACCGGGCTTGCCTAGTCCGTATGGGAGACACTGTATAGCCAAGGTGCTTATATCGCCAGAGGTGTGGATGTGGAACTGGGCTTGCCTAGTCCGTATGGGAGACACTGTATAACCAAGGTGTTTTTATCGCCAGAGGTGTGAATGTGGAACCGGGCTTGCCTAGTCTGTATGGGAGGCACTGTATAACCAAGGTGTTTTTATCGCCAGAGGTGTGAATGTGGAACCGGGCTTGCCTAGTCTGTATGGAAGCACTATATAACCAATGTGTTTATATCGCCAGAGGTGTGAATGTGGAACCGGGCTTGCCTAGTCCGTATGGGAGACACTGTATAACCAAGGTGTTTATATCGCCAGAGGTGTGGATGTGGAACCGGGCTTGTCTAGTCCGTATGGGAGACACTGTATAACCAAGGTGTTTATATCGCCAGAGGTGTGAATGTGGAACCGGGCTTGCCTAGTCCGTATGGGAGACACTGTATAACCAAGGTGTTTATACCGCCAGAGGTGTGGATGTGGAACCGGGCTTGCCTAGTCCGTATGAGAGACACTGTATAACCAAGGTGCTTATACCGCCAGAGGTGTGGATGTGGAACCGGGCTTGCCTAGTCCGTATGGGAGACACTGTATAGCCAAGGTGCTTATATCGCCAGAGGTGTGGATGTGGAACCGGGCTTGCCTAGTCCGTATGGGAGACACTGTATTACCAAGGTGCTTATACCGCCAGAGGTGTGGATGTGGAACCGGGCTTGCCTAGTCCGTATGGGAGACACTGTATAACCAAGGTGTTTATATCGCAAGAGGTGTGGATGTGGAGCCGGGCTTGTCTAGTCTGTATGGGAGGCACTGTATAACCAAGGTGTTTATATCGCAAGAGGTGTGGATGTGGAGCCGGGCTTGTCTAGTCTATATGGGAGGCACTATATAAAGAGACATCTCTATGGGAAAGCGCACAATCAAAGGACATTAATAAGATATATACAGGTCAAGTGTAATAAGATAACGTTTATCTTAAAATTAGTATTTCATTTTTACAGAAATCTCACACAAACAGCAAATGTATCCCGATCGTCAGTTAAAAGTGGCACTTAAGTATTAAGGAGCTGTCCGTTATGCAGTTAAGATATCATTTGAAAAACGCTTATTAATTTTGTTGATAAAAACAACATTGCTGTTGAATAAACAGAGTATTATAAATGGTCTTAACTCAACTGTGTAAACAAATATTCACGTTAATGGAGTTAAACAACAATGCTAATTAACCCAAAGATCGCTTTTACAGAAGAGAAAGATAATCGTTGTTAATTTTGTATGGTCACTTAAATGATGATAACTTAATGAATTAGTTGACCATTTTACGTACTTAGCAATCAAACTTAACTACAATGGTACCTTCAAATAACACTATAAAAACTTTATATGTTGGGTGTCCGTCAGAAAACGGTTGTTTTAAGTGAAATTCTCATTATATGTTTACGAGGGAGCTTACGTTTTGATGTAAAGTATCGAATTCCCCGAAATCTTCTATTAAATCAGTACATAATAATGCTATAAGAGGCAACTCATTTTCAAACGTCAATGAAATAAAGGACTTAAAGCTGTTGAATGACTACTTGATGGAATAGGATTTAGTTATATTTTTGGGTAAAGTGTAACAATGAAACATTTTCTTTTCACATGCTTTAACAAGGACTTCTTCGTCAGTGTGTTTAAATATGGTTTGATATTGTAAATTTACAGAGTAAATCAACATCCAACGTAACTTTTAAAACGAAATTTAAATTTGCAAAATATATTTCAATTATTGATAAAGAATATCTTCTATAACTGCTTTTTCAAGATTTAATTTGTGTGCACATAAGCACAAAACGCTCTAAATAATTGTAAAATTGACCTACACGAGTTTGATCGTTGAGTGCTGAACTACTTACCGTCGATTATACTCAGATCATAGCCCTAAGCCGATCCTAAATTTGGTGTTGAGCGTTGTTGAAATATGTTACAGCTACGCTTCTAACTGAGCCGAAAATATCTGTAACATCTTTATTTATAATGTATGATTTAGCGTGTGCGTAATCAGCTAGCAATACCCATTTAAATAAAACCAAAGTTGTAAAGGGTATCCAGGCATCCAAACTTTACATAATGGCTAATGGGATATTACACGACAACTTAGTTGTAGGTAGAATTCCTAAATATCCTGCCATGTCAGAAGTATACCTGTGACCATGCACAAAACAAATACTTAGAATCTTACAAAAAATAACAAGTATCGCATCTGCCCTAGGTTCAGTAAAAGCTATTTAGAGGTGTTGCTATTTGGTTCCCCGCTTGCAGCGTATGTGCTGCGATGCAACAGAGATGTAAAACAAAACTGTTTGCGCACGTGAGCGACCGTTATCGGTATCTGTACTTAGAAGTGATTTAAATATAAATGCTCATGTTAACAGTCTAGTGAATGGGTCCACGGTTTGTGCACCTGCTTCGATGATCTGGGGATCTGTATCATTGCATACCTGGCACCTTGCGTCATCTTTAGGCAGAACGCTGCGTAGTTTGTGGTAGGGTTTTGTAAACATGTTGTCAAGGATATTCTACAAAAGGTATTTACATCTGCGTGAATGTGTAAAACATATACCAACATATAATTAAAAAAACTTAAACAATTGACATTATTACCAATGACTCGATCAATAGCAAGCTCATATGTACACCGGATACAATTAAGGCGCGTAGTAGTTTGTTTGACAGTGTAATTTCATCTGTATTATTGAATAACGTTATGTTGGATATAGGCTTTAATTAGATTTGTCTCATAGAATTAGATATTAAATCCTTCGTTTTTTGCATTACTTTTCGAAACAACACTGAAATTGAGAAATATCATAAAACTCTTAAAATATGTCGTTACTTTGTTTCGATATATTTCCAGTTTTTGAATTGTCTGTATCACTTTTAAAATGAAAATTTGATTTTGACGTAAGAACGGGCTAATATTTAGATAACGAAAATTGAGACACTGTTTGATATACTGAAATATCAATTGTTTTCACTGATACATCTCTATCTTTTACTGAAAAGCATATAATAATTATGTTTATTTAAGTAAATCTTTAATATTTTCTGTTATATTACCTTATTAATGTTTTAGGTAAAGATGATTTTATTCCAATCCTGAACGCCATTGCGACTATCAGCGTGCGAGGAAAGATTACATTCTCTTTACCTTATCAATATGTTGCAGTTCTAGTCTACTTTATTCAAATCCTTAACGTCATTGAGGTTGTCATTGTGAGAGGGAACATAATGTTCCCCTTGCCCTATAAATATGTTTCTGGTCTAGTCTACTTTATCCCCTTCCTGAACCTCATTGAGGCTGTTCGTGTGAGAGGGAAGATTGTTTTCTTTACCTTTACAATATGGTGCATGTGTAGTCTACGTTATACCCACTCTGAACTTCATTAAGGCTGTAAGTCTGATAGGGAAGATGATATTATCTGTACCTTTGTAATATGTTTCAGGTCTCGTCTATTTTATTCCTATCCTGAACCTCATTGAGGCTGTAAGTTTGAGAGGGAAGATTATGTATCTGTACCTTATTAATATATTTCAGGTCTTGTCTACTTTATTCCCATCCTGAACCTGATCGAGGCTGTAAGTGGGAGAGGGAAGATTAGAGAACAGGGGGAATAGATGGTACCTCGTGCCACGACTGCTTTACCATTGCATTCTGTCCCTTTTGCGCTTGCGTACAGGAAGCTATGGAAATACAGAACACTCCTGTAATTATGTCGATGGCAAGGGAATACACCCAAGGGATCCGATTGACAATTATGTTAATATTAGATGCCTTGTGGTGACAATGGTTTTATGAATACAGAAGGAATGTATAAAAAAAATAGAGATAATTCTATCACATCAGGTGCATTTGGAAATGAAAGACTGCAATTGGCCGCTCAAATTCAGTTCACACACTGTCATAACAATTATATTTCGAGACTCTTGAAGGCGAAGCTTCACTGAAAACGTTCGTCAACATGGAACGGGTTTGGTCTTTCTGTCAATTTCGAGTTGATATCAATAAAATATATATATAGTAAGTTTAGTTGTATTACTTGTATAATTTGCATTCATCAGTTCCAATAGAAAATGATATTATCTCAAAGCAGCGGCCACAAACGATCGACAAAATAATTTTTAACAAATGAAAAAACAAACAAACTTAGATATCCATCTAAAAGAACAGTGTTTTATACAATTTTGTCAACCTGCAGGATAAACGCCTTGGTGAATGGATTACTAATACTAAAGTCATAGTTGAATCAAGATGTTCTCTGCACAATGAAACTGTCGTCAAGCCCACCAGTATGTTGACCTTCATCACGTCCATCTTTTCATAATTTACTAGCATAAGCATAGGATCGGAAAGGTTTCTATTATTTATTCTTTTTAAAAAATGTGACTCCGTATATTCACTAAAAGTTATCGATTTCAGCTCAATATTTGAATTATCCTTGATAATTATTTGTATCTTGATAAATCTAGCGATCCATTGTAAATCTGTTTGCACACTAATGTGGCGAATGTCATTCGGCCACCTTTTTTTCGCAAAATTTAAAAAAGAAACATTATATCTTAATTACAACTGATATACAGATTAAAGCTTTTACTGTTATCGCTTTGTTATTTATAAAATTATACGCAAATATGCTTTAGGGAAAACTGTCGTAAACAATGCTCCACTGTTACACACTTATCATCTCGGTAATCCAAACTACTTGCGAAGGATATCACTAAGCGCATTCATGGATTTTGTCAGTGACAAATGGCAATTTAAAAAAAAAAATGCCGTACGCGGTTGGTTTTTCGACCGAGATCTAAATCGAAGTTGGAGGCGTAAGTTAAACAGCCAATAACCGATCGAATAATATTAATTCTGTTAAAAGACATGCTTTGACCAAATTGAAAGCGCATTGTGTACATAAATATAACCATTACCAGTTCGAAACCAATATATTAGTCAGCTACCAAAGCAGGTCTTGCTTCTCTTTAAACGCACATGCATCTAATCAAAGGTCAAAGTAGAGGTCTCTCTATTTATTTGATCTTGAAAATTCCTTTCTTTTTGTTCTGCCAAATTGCTCGGTTTTGAAAACACTCCTGTTTGTACATCAAATATAGTCAATATGATTCCTTAAGATTAATTATCGTTTAATATTCGTTAAAGTAATATTAAAATGTAAAATTGCACCGTAGACGTTTTAAAACTTTGTTTGCAATGTGTTAAACTCAGCTAATTGATTCTGATTTTTTTAAACATATCAATTGCTAAAAGAATGGATCACTCAGATGCATGACGTTTTAAGGTTGAATTACATGCTTTCGGGTGAGTCAGTGAAGTAAGAATGATATTGCACTGTTTTAAACAGTAGAAAAACAATTTAATAACTTTAGCCCGCTGCCATTTTAAAAACCGAACGTTAGTGTACACATGGCTTCAACGACATAATTTCCGAAATGACGTTACTTTGCCATACAGCGTTGCACGCTGTTTTGAATAACCACAAACTATTGTCATTTTTATATCCATTTAGGAATATCATTAAAAATATGTTTATTTCAATCGAAAATCACATTAAGATTCATCTTATCTACATGAAATGTATATATTAAACTCATCCCTAGCTTTTGATGGTTGTTCGGTGCACTATATTTCGATCTTATACCGCAACAAACACGTTTGGACATTAGCTTAAAGATTAGCCAGACTTTAAGCAAATGTCTAAAGGATGCAAACAAATGTTGTTGAACAAAACGAAATAAACTGTCATAGGAACAAAGTTAAACTGGCATGTAGTTAACAAATAAAACAGTAAGTAATTGGAAACCGAAAGGGAAACTACATAAAATGTCTAAAGGATCAGAACAAATGTTGTTAAACAAAAGAAAAACGAAGGAAAAAAAGTTGATCAGATAAAACAATAAAATAGAACATCAATTGGAAAACAAACTTGTAAATAATAACTATTAAAACAAAGACATATTTAAAACACACACACTAATAGTCCTTTTATACATAGAATATTGTCTGGTTTACTTTTAGCAAATTATTGACATCTAAGCCTCACATTTTCTTCGCATGCAATGTTGAACACACCTATCAGAGCCGTTTTATCTCCTATTATATTATTAAAAGTATAATCAGACGTTAAAAAATCCAAATGATTGTACACCATGGTGAAATGAGAATAATACTTTTTGGGACAAACAAAAATACATAAAAAGGTTGAATCACTTAAGTTTGAATGTCTTTACACTATGTCGATTATAGGGAATGGTAAGGTGATCATTTGTTAGACAAGACCGAGTAATGTTGAATAAATCAGCATGTTCGCAGTTCAAGTTTTATAATAGCTGATAGAGTTAACGATTGAATGCTATCATGCTTTTGCGTATCTATGTACATCTTCGACGCCCCACATCTTGCGATGTAAAGATCTTTTAACTATATGTTGAGTTGAGATTTAAGCTGTCTTAAATCTAAAACGCATACTTATATCGGTACGCCCGTATATGCACAAGGCAAGTAAGCAGAATATACATTCATACTTAAATGAAAGCATGGTTATCATCCATTCACTTTAATCGAAGAAAATAAACTAAGAGTGTCTACACTGATACAATTAATAGGAACTTCCATCATGTTTAAGCTACAACAAATGCTGACGGGAACGAAAGCAGATACATTTTTTTGCAGGTTTGATAATTGCAATTAACAATGTATGGCACTAGACTGTTCATGTGTTTTGTTTTATTCGAATATGTGTCAGCCTAACACTCAAGAGCTTATGTGTGAAGTCTAATACGGTACGTGTTTTCCGCCGGTGAAAAACAACAGAGCTGATTTACTTCCTTCAGAATCTAGCTAAAGTATATAAAGTGATTATTTTAATAGGTACGCCAATTTAAGCTATTTGTTTAGTTAATATACCAAATTTGTGGACATGCCTAATTGTGGCATTCAGTCCAGCTGTATGACGAAAACTGTTCATTTCACAGAACAATTGTATCAATGTTGTCAGTACAAAAAATGCAAAAAAAACTTAAACTATGAAAACATCATGTTTCATGAATTAAATACCCAAAATTGATTTTAACTTATTCGAAAAGAAACTGCATCTTATACAGACAAGGCATAAAATACAGTGTAAATCACTCCCTCCATACTCGAATAGCTCCTACTTGTCTGGCACCCGCCCCCTCTCCTTATGTTACAAATACCCAATAATTTCCTTCATTAGTTTTGCTTAAAACACTTTATGTCTATTCTGCGAGCCAAATAATGCCAAATTTTTTATTTTTTTTGCTTACAGCGTTACGACCCTTTGAATTCTAAGTACCCATTCAATAATCAAAATACCGCATACAAAAGGGGATGGCTCAGTGTCATAAGGTGATTACTCAAAAGTGTAGCGTACGGAGCTATCTACTTATATCCTACTATCACTTTGAATTGTTCCACTTTAACCCTAATTGCTTAACATAAGTTAAACGTGCTCATTAACAATTTTAAATTTAATGAAACTAAATGGATCTTATATTAGCCTACGGATGAATACAGGATTAAACGCACTTGAAATACCATGATAATACGAAATCACGGATATTGCCTTCCCGTTATAGTCAGTAATGGTTGAACGAAAGGGCAGGCAAAATTTCGAAGATATTCGAAGTTCACTTTTCATATTGACTGTCGTTTTTCCTTATAGGTTCATTCGCGAATATGAAGGAAGCTGGAAAGTTCGGCTTCTTATTTTATTTAAGTAATGAAATTTGCTCTGGAAATGTAACAGTCCTATAGGCAGAAAACAGTTTCTTTTCGCAAGTGTCCAAGAATGATGTGTAATTGACAAAATACTTAATAAAAATTAACCTTCATTCACCGTATATGTTTCCTGATAAATGCGAAATATAAAAACAACTTATTGCTTATTCATTCATTTGGAAGTAACTATGACTTGAACGATTTTCTCCGTATACACTAAACAAAAAATTCCTAACCGGCCACTTAGTAAAGTAACCTTCTTGAAAAGTGCATTAAGTATAATCAATAAAAAGTTCAGTATTCGATATCCGCCATCTCGTGGCAATATTCTTTGAAAAATTCAGCTAAATCGAAGCATAAACGGCAGAGAAAACACAGTTCATATGCGGTTACTCCTAAATCCAAAAGTCACAAGGAAAAGAAATAACTATGCAAATTCCATAGTGAATCAAAATTTTCATTGTTTTTGTATTTTTAGCAATCTTTTGATTCAGGCTCTGTTTCATATAGATGGTAATGTTAAAGTTGAACATTTATTTGAACTAATTAAGCCGTTGATGACTGTGTTTCAGTCTCACATATGTTGTAATACCATTTTAAAGTGACTAAGGGTGGTATTTTTATTTTTCTTCCTTTACACGCTATGTTAGATTTTATGACTTTTATGATTGAGGGTGTTCTGTATCTTTTTGACAACGCGAAATATGTGAACCAAGTTTTCACAGCATGTGTACGATGAAATGGTCTTTTCGTGAAACTAATTTGTAATTAGGCGTATTTCACAGGGAAAAGAATATTAGAAGATTACTTAGGTGGACGGTTAGGAATTTTGTTTAGTGTATACCTCCAAAACACAAAGTCATAAATGCAATCACTTATCTGAATCAGCGTTTAAAAGGCAACCGCCGGTTGAGAATTGCAATAGGAATATAAAGGCAAATATTCTATCATTATATGAAGCATAAACATTAGCAGGTATTTGCATTCACTCGTAAGCTGTATTAAATGTACGAATAAAACATTTTGTTCGATTATTTTATTTAAGTAACAATACATCACACATAATTATTTTACAAAACATCTTATTACATCTAATTTCGAAAGATATTATATTTTAACCAAACGACGGCGGTTAGTTCACCGCGTTTAAAGTACTTGTTATGACAAAGTTTTAAATAACAAGATCCGTTAATACATTGAGTTGGATTGCAATCGTCTTGTATTCAGTAAACAATATTGTTAGTGTATATTTTTTCTGAAACCAATAGTTAACATATTATATACATCACTACTTTTTATAACGTCATCCATTCATTCATTCATTCGTTCACAGTCTACACATTTCTCCACATATATTCTTCGTTTTTGTTTCTTATTCTTCTGGCTGATTCTAAACGAGTTTTTTTTCAAAGAAAATCAAGCGTTGCCTGTAATTCTTCGCCCGAGTATTTGTTGTAAGTTTTAACAGTAAACTCAGTTTCTCCCACAATCAGATGATCGTCAATCTCCAGTAAATCGGGCCAACCATTAGGTGGTGGATATTTGACCAATCTCCCAACAAGCTCACATCCCTCCTCTTCCGTGCAATACTTTGGGTCTTCTTTGGTGGAGCGATATAAAGCAGTGATAAATGCTACTTTCTTTGATTCAGCTTGTTCCAGTTTCTTTGACGAAGAGTTTTTGAATTTTTGATTGTAGGTAAGCATTTGTCCTTTCGTTATCAATTTGTCAAATATTTTTTTACAAGAAAGATCTCCGTCCCTAATGCACTTAAAATGTTCTGGATGAAAACCTTCAATGAATGGTTTTGCAGTACGAAATCCGTAAGTAAATCGTGACCTTCTCTGTACAATATTCCTTTCCTCTAGGCCCATCATAACACTGCCCTTTATCACAGCCAATTTTGCATCTTCTACTAACACAAGGTCTATGGTCGGAAATGCTTCTCTAATCTTGTCTCTCAAGTAGTGAGACTCCGCATATCCACCAACCAAAAGAAACGTTTTGAGCTCATCATCTGCACATTCTTGGACAATCGTCTGCAATTTTGCTATAATACACTGTACAGAACCATCGAAAAATTGTTTAATCACTGAAGTGTCGAATGTCATACGACCGCTATCATCATCATATTTTACTTTTGTTTCAAGATTTGAATCTTCAATTGCCTTTTGTAAACTTTTCCCAGATTTTGTCTCGAAACGTTTCATCAGAATAGGATCAAGTCTAATTTTGATGTTCCTTTCGGTGCCTTTAAACGTTTTCTTTCTTTCTTCAAAATCCCTCATCTGCGTGATGAATCGTTCATAACATGTCTTGCGTAAATCATCAACAACATCTCTTCCGAATAAGGATGCCAAGAAACATTCGAACGCAGCGTTGACTTTCGTTCCTCCCGCGTCTTCGCCTGTAGCTCTATATAATTCTTTCAAATGGCCATTTTCAGTAATCTCATGCACGCAAATATCTATTGTCCCTCCGCCTAAATCTGCGACGACGTACTTCTGTCCATCTGCAAATCGATGTCTTGCACCGGAGTCTGTAAGAATAAGTTTCTGTTGACGGCAATACAATGATGCAGCCTCTGGCTCTAGGACCAATCTTATTCGGTCGTGTTGTATTCCGGCTCCTTCGGCGGCTTCTCTCATGAACTGTCGTGCTGAGTCACTCCATATCGCCGGAATTGTAATCATCCATTCAATCGCTTTGCTGACATTTTGCAGATTTTCTATTTTATGATGCTGTTTAATTCTACCCATGACAATATCCTTTAAACCTGACATTGCAAGCTGAAATACTAATTTTGCAGACATCTGCTTTCCTTTTTCGTCTTGTACTTCGATATCTCTTGATAATTTCCGATTTTTGTATAATGCCATTTTAAAATTTCTGAAGAAATAAACAGTTTCTCGTTCGTCATTGTCCATATCGATGTATTCGTCTAACGCCTGACTGCCAAAGGAATGGAAACTCTTGTCCTCGTTTAACAAAACACATGTAGGAACCTTTTCTTCTCTTGGATTGGTGTAAATTGTCAGTTCAGTTTGAGGATCAATCTTTTCCTCAGGAAAAGCCAGTCCGTATCCAGAGTATGTGGTTCCAAAATCCAATGAAACAATGATATTTGGAATAGTTTTACTTGTATTTCTCGAAGCCATTTTGATCGTTGTATTTTCTTTAAAAAAGGCACATTGTAATTCAGCGTTGATCAAAACTAGTAATACGAACCTCTTAAAGTCCGTGCTTCGCGCTTTCTTTTGTTACGAACAATCGTGATCTTAATTTCAATGTCGTGGCATCACCCTGTTAAATTTCATGACCATTGTTTGTCTTTAATGAGAAATTTGCAATCCCTCTTTGATATATTATGGTTGATTGAAATGAAATTGAAACTGGATTGTTGTAAATGTCTTTATTCATGATATCTGTCTGATATTTTATCTACAAAACGATGTCGAATAAAATTCATTAACTGAATTATTGTTCTCAATTCGGTAGATTAAAAAAGACGTTTTGACATCTAAAAAACTACTTACTATAGAAACCTCAACAAAGAGTAGATTTACCGGGTAATATGTAGGAGCATGCTTCATTTAAAAAAAACGTTTACACATTCTTCAAACTTATATAAGGTTGTTAAAACATTGTAGTTTACGATTGTTAATATGTTTCATTTTGTATCGTATATATCGAGAGGTGAATGCGAAAAGGCTCTTAGTGACATTGAATAAAGAAGATGATAGAACCTCTTCGCACGCACCTCTCAATATGTACAAAATTTAAAGGCAATAATTGTCAGATTAAATAGTTGCCAGAGCTCATAAAGGTACATGTTATTGAAAAGACAAAAGAAAATCTATTCCAGAGACACAGTAGAATAACTACCTTAAAATTAGTCAACGAGTATATGGGGCAAATGTTTAATTCAAAATCGAAATTTACATTCACCTATTATAGCAAATCAATGATTTGGAAAATTGACACCGTGGAATGACAAAATAGAATGGTTTAGAATATAGTTTTACGTGCTAGTCTTTGTTAAATATTATTCAATTGTTTCTTTGTTAAAGCATAAGTTTGAAGTACAATTAATCAATATAGTCAAGTCGGAATGCTCAACCACTATGAATATATTACATGTATGCCTTTCATGTTTCCGTATATTTGATAGCTTACCAAATTTTATGAAGAAAGATTTTAAAAGGATTAACTTCAATCGGTATTTAAATGGAAACAAAAATGTGCTACAATAGTATGATCTTTTTTCAGATGCCTCTACACTGTCCAGTCCGAGGAATACTGCTGGTGGCTTCATGTTGAAGAAAGATACTTGCAGTTGTAACCAGAAAACTAACTCAAGTCACTATTGATTCAACATCTTTTTTATTTTGGGAATATCATCCAGCAGCAAAAAATTTTTTTGATAAGAATAATCAGAAACATTTTGAAGCAAAAATATATTCATATTGTCGATTTACCTTTCCATTTTCTTTTCAAACAAAGCATACGAAAATGTATGGTGTGTTTTATATGTTAAGGGATTAAGACACTGTTTCCACGGACAAGAAACAATTATTGGTTTAGCATTCCCTCACTCATAGCTATGAATTAAATAATTCAAACAATGATGCGAGTATTATACTTCAAGATTTATTCATAGTTAACACATTAAAATACTATAATACATATGTTACTAATAATAGTAACATTTTACTATAGAATATCGATTATGGCATAATTGCCTGACGAAGACGAGAACGTGCATACTGACGTCATTGTCACAAAAATAAAAACGGCCGCCGTACACTTGGTAGGCAAACATTTAAACATTATTCAAAACTGTAAAGGGATTAAAATAAAACTATCGGTGCAATAATAGTAAAATTAGTTTTACAAATAATGACACCTTCCGTGTTTTAGTAACGAGCACTACCCGAAACGGTACCGGATGTTTACATTCGGTAAAGGTCATAAAGCAGTGAGACAAGGAAATGTTTTGTTGAAACGTTTTGTTTTTAAAACTTCATTCGCTTAGAAATGTTAATTATTCCAGCAAAATTGCTAGGGTCATTCAAGACATGATTCTTATGAAACTGCTCCTAGGCTTGATCGACCCTAGCTGTGCTCACCTATTGAAATGAACATCACAATCAGCCGATGTAAAACAGGAAATATATGTAGAATGGAAAAATTGCATGCTTGTTCTGAAAATACGTACGAAAAGGTTTGCTATTTTGATTTCCAGTCACTCGATATTTTTCGCAGCTGATGCCGTTCAAACCCATTTCGTTATATCTCTTTTTTCTTCAGACTACATGCTAATTACATATCGTTCATTATTCCACAAAATCATATATTTAAATCCATTTGAAATCAATGACAAATGACAAAACATATGTATTATACAGGATAAGACATGGTTGACCATGGATTTCGGTTGATAAAAGCCCTCGGGCAATTATTCCATCCAAAAGCCATGGTCAACCACGTTTAATCCTATAAAAAAAGCATACTGTATTAGGGTTCGCAACATGTCGAAAACATTTTCTCATGTGTAAGCCTTGCCTGGATAAACAAATTGTACCAAGGAACAATTGCAAGAAAACAGAAACCAAGTAAGCAAAATCGCAAAAGAAGACCATTGAAGCTCTACTGTCAGAGAAGTGACTGCCACATATGCGTCTCTGTTAGGGAAGGAAACATACAAACCTTAAATAAGTGTTAAAATCCACGAACACGCTACTGTAAGTGGGAGGGAGGGGTTGTTTAATGGTACGCCCTAAAGAGATGTTAGCGAAGCCCACTATCATTCCAAATGTCACAGAGGACAACTGTCATGCATGCAAAAAAATAAACGAAATGCTTAAGCATCACATTAATGGAAGTTTACCCTTAACCACTATACTTGACGCGAAGTTCACAAATATATCACAGTTAGGGAAGCGAGGACCACTTACACCCAAACATAACGGAAGGCGAAGTTCACCTACGCGCCACAGTAAAGGAAGCAAAGACCACTTATCCCCAAACATGAGGAAATGCGAAATTCACTCACGCGCCACAGTAAGGGAAGCGAGGACCACTTGACCCCAAACATGACGGAAGGCGAAGTTCACTTACGCGCCACAGTAAGGGAAGCGAGGACCACTTGACCACAAACATGAGGAAAGGCGAAGTTCACCTACGCGCCACAGTAAGGGAAGCGAAGACCACTTATCCCCAAACATGAGAAAAGTTCACTAATGGACAACAGTAAGGGAAGTGAATACAACTATCTCACGCGAAGGCGAAAACAACTTATGCACCACAACAAAAAGGTGGATACAAGTAACGTACCGCGTTTGCATTGGGAATAACAGTTTTTGTTCGTTATATTCAAGAAATGTCAGCAGGTCTTTAGAAGTCTATCAGGCGTATCGGTAATAATAGGAAATAGTTATACTCCATGCTATGTTGGTATGATTTGAAAATATGTTATGTACGCATGTTAAAACTGATAGCTATTGTTGAAAGAAAAATTTAAAACTCATGTAAGGCAAAAGGGTCTGATTAAGAAAAAGATACCCATGATACTTTATACTCAGTTACTGAGTTACTTATATATTTATTAAAATTGTAGTGAGTGTAATGGAGTAACATATATTCCATAACGTAAATAATCATAATCAGTGTTATGTGTTATGGAGTATCGAACCATTAAAATAATGAAATTATAAAGTACATAAAACAAATTTACGGTTTAGATATTAAGTAACTATTGATGAAACACATGGAAACAAAAACAACGCACAGTGCGATTTACAGCCAATCTCCCTATAACAAATATATCAGGAAGTCATCCGCTGTAAGAAATGAACTTTCAAATAGGTCATACAGACATGGCTATCATACGAAACTAGCTAAGTTAACATAGCTCAATTCTCAACCCAAAAGAACTTTCTGTCATTTGAGTCATATAGAGTCAAATCAAAACTCTATTTTACGTAAAATAACGATCATGAACTTCAATCACAAGGGGATTATTAAAGTGTTTTATTAAAGGTTGGTTTTATGCTGCTAACGATCGTTAAGGATTACCCTTTGTCTTGTATTTAAAACAATGGTTTAACATTATTTCACTATTAACAACTAACACGAATGACTGGTTATCAAAAAGAATCGTCTATTGACATACAATACACTGATCTTATTAGGATGACAATGCTATTGTTTATATATGCCCTATTGAAATGAATACTGTCAAACAAAGAACCTGACGAACCCGTTATCCCGCCATTGCGGGATAAAAATGGCTGCGAGTATTCTCCCTTTACACTGTGTATGTACAAGATGCATTAATGTGTACAATACCTTCGCTAGTGTTTAGATAATACTGAAACATTGGCATTTGTGCATACATGCGTAAGATAATCATGTTTATATTATAGCAAATAACAGAGTAGATGGATAACAGAGTCGTTTAACAGAGTAAACGTATAACATAGTTCACCGTATAGCAGGGTTAACAAATAACAGAGTAGACGGAAAACAGAGTCGCTTTACAGAGTTAACGGATAACATGGTAAATGTTTAACAGGGTAAACGTATAACATAGTAAACGGGTAACATGGTAGACGGATAACATGGTAAATGTGTAACAGAGTAAACGTATAACATATTAAACGGATAACAGGGTAAACGGATAACATGGTAAATGTGTAACAGAGTAAACGTATAACATAGTAAACGGATAACAGGGTAAACGGATAACATGGTAAATGTGTAACATAGTAAACGTATAACATAGTAAACGGATAACATGGTAAATGTGTAACAGGATAAACGTATAACAGAGTAAACAGGTAATAGGGTAAACGTGTACAACCGGAAAAGCTATAACAGGGTAAAAATATGAACAGGATAGAAGTATAACTGACTAAACGTGTAACAGGATAAATGAATAACAGGGTAAATGTATAACAGGGTAAAACTATAACAGAGTGAACATATCACAGGGTAAACGAATTACAGGGTAAACGTTTAACAAGGGTAATGTATAACAGGGTAAACAAATAACAGGGTAGACAGATAATTAGATAAACGTATAACATATTAAACGTATAACATATTAAACGTATAACAAAGTAAACGTAGAAAGAATTTAACGTAAAACAGAGCAAACGTATAGCATGGTAAACGTATCACACGTATAAAAGAGTAAACGTATAACATGGTAAACGTATCACACGTATAAAAGAGTAAACGTATAACATGGTAAACGTATCACAGGTTAAAATATATCAGAGTAAACGTATAACAGGTTTAACGTATAACAAAGTAAACTTATAGCAGAGGAAACGTATCACAAACGTATAACAGAGTTAACGTATAACAGGGTAAACGTATCACGGGGTAAACGTTTCACAGGGTATACGCATGAAAGGTTAAATGTTTAACAGAGTAAACGTTAAGCGGATTAAACGCATAACCAGGTAAACCTATAACAGAGTAAATGTATATCAGAGTAAACGTATAACAGAGTAAACGTATGACAGAGTAGACGAATACCAGAGTAAACGGATAACAGGGTAAACGTATAACAGAGTATACGCTTGAAAGGTTAAATGTTTAACAGGGTATACGCATGAAAGGTTAAATGTATAACAGAGTATACGCATGAAAGGTTAAATGTTTAACAGAGTAAACGTTAAGCGAAGTAAACGCATAACCAGGTAAAACTATAACAGAGTAAACGTATAACAGAGTAAACGTATAACAGAGTAAACGTATAACAGAGTAAACGTATAATAGGGTAAACCTATAACAGGGTAAACCTATAACAGAGTAAACGTATAACGGAGTAAACCTATAACAGGGTAAACCTATAACAGAGTAAACGTATAACAGAGTAAACGTATAACAGAGTAAACGTATAACAGGGCAAACGTATAACAGAGTAAACGTATAACAGAGTCAACGGATAACAGGGTAAACGTATAACAGAGTAAACGTATAAAAGAGTAAACGTATAACCTAGTAAACGTATAACAGAGTAAACGTATAACAGAGTCAACGGATAACAGGGTAAACGTATAACAGAGTAAACCTATAAAAGAGTAAACGTATAACAGAGTAAACGCATAACAGAGAAGACGAATACCAGAGTAAACGGATAACAGGGTAAACGTATAACAGAGTAAATCTATAAAAGAGTAAACGTATAAAAAAGAAAACGTATAACAGAGTAAACGTATAACAGAGTCAACGGATAACAGGGTAAACGTTTAACAGAGTAAACCTATAAAAGAGTAAACGTATAACAGAGTAAACGTATAACAGAGAAGACGAATACCAGAGTAAACGGATAACAGGGTAAACGTATAACAGAGTTAAACCGAAAACAGATAAAACGTTTAACAGAGTAAGCGTATAGCAAAATAAACGAATCACACGTATGACAGAGTAAATGTTAAATAGGGTAAACGTATAACAGATTAAACGTATGACGAATATAATAATATTATAATATTATCATATTATTTGTAATATTAAGTTAATTCTTTTTACAAAATATTCACACATACAACAGATATATCTAGATCGTCAGTTAAATGTGTCACTTTAATTTTTAGGTGCTGTTCGTTACGCAGTTTAGATATCATAAAAAAACGTTCGGGACGTTTATTTATGTTGTTGACAACAAAACACATTCTCATTGAATAAACAAAGTATTGTAAACAGTCTCAGCTCAATTGTATTATCATATACAATACATTAAACAAAATAACGTTTTGTTCAGAAGAGAAACACATGATAATTTCATTTAAATGATGATAACTTGATAAATTAGTTGGCCGTTTTACGAAATTAGCACTCAAATTTAACTTTAATGGTACTTTCAAGGATTCTGTTTAAACACTTTATTGAAAAGTCTTAAACGTGTTTAACAATATCTTATCGATATTAAGCAGTTTTGTTAACTTGATTGCGTCCAATTATATGTTTTATGTTACGAGAGAGCTCTTAAGTTTTTGTGTATTTAAAAGTAACGAATTTCCCGACCACTTTTATTACATTTGTACATGCGAAAATATTAGAGGCAACTCAATTTTAAACGTAAATGTATTAAGGACTTAAATTGGGTGACATAATTAAGCTATACACCTACCTCGGTCATATCACGTGATACCACCGACTAGCCAATCACGCATAAAGAATGAATTCTACCCAGTAATCTTTTTTAATGGAAAAATACGAAATAACTGCAAAACTTAAATAAATTGTAAACTATGTGGTACTTCAGTAAATAAGTTTCAATGCATTGTGCATGTCCGTTTTCGACAATTTTTTTTTCGCTATTTTATCATACGGCGACAGCCCCTTTAAGCTTCGCCGCATTTACGTGGTCGTCGCACAAACGAAAATAAACACGTTTATGCGGCGATACTGCAGCAGCGGATCCAGGACTTTTGCAATGGGGGGGGGGAACTTTTTTTGAATGCATTTTTGTAATCATATAATGACATGGAATTAACAGTTGTCTTCACTGTCAATAATTTTTGGCAGCTAAATTGAATTAAAATGATATTATTTACTGAGATAAACCTTTCATAAAACAACAAAGGTATCTAGCCGTTTTAAGGAATCGTACCAGGGTCGACGGTTTAACAGGCAAATCATTAACCCCTCGTCCACCGGAGACACACATAATAATGCTTTAAAATTAGTGCTATATAAAGCTGTACACTACAGTATATTGATTGCACTCAACAATACTGTAGGTACTTTGGATGTCATTGTTATAAATTTAAAGTAACTGAACTAAAAAGGCCGAAATGGAAAGTTTCAAAGCGGCAACGTTTTGAATTTAAACTTTTGTTAAATGCACGTCATGCACATACATATCTTGTTGGCACACAATGACATTATTAAAAGCAATGACGAACATATAATGTGCACATATTAACAGTTTAAAACAACTTATATTTCCTGTGGCGTAGCTACATATAGGTCTTGTAGGCCTGGGGCCTACAACTTTTTAAAAAAATGACAAAATCTAAATATAAACCCAATGATGCAATAACAACTAATTTTAGTTTTAACTAAAGGTTGGTGTTTATTGAAAATACGTACTGTATGTATTGCATGATTTTATTGTAATCATTTTAATATAATTAATTGTGTGTAATGCACATAGAAAAGTCCCCAATCTCAAAAAGAACCTTCGGGCCTACAATATTTTTAGGCTTAGCCACGCCCCTGTATAATTTTCTGGTATATGATATATTCTGAAAACAGTAAACTTACGCGTTTAACTGCAGCCATATTTGTCTACTTTTGACCAGCTGTCTGTGTCAAATGCGGCGCCGAAAATCGTTTTGTATACAGTACTGTATTATCCTCGATAACCAGGTTGTTTATTTGCTCAAACGCTTATATAAAATTTAAATTGTGACAAAACAACTTATTTGTACAGTTAAATCAATATGCCCTATGCGCCCCCCCCCGTAAGACCCTTCACTGGTCACGGGCCTTATGTGCCCCCACCCCGGTAGACCCGTCACTGGGCACGGGCCCTATGTGCCCCCCGGTAGATCCGCCACTGGGCACGGGCCCTATGTGCCCCCCGGTAGATCCGCCACTGGGCACGGGCCCTATGTGCCCCCCGGTAGATCCGCCACTGGGCACGGGCCCTATGTGCCCCCCCCCCTCCGGTATAACCGCCACTGGGCACGGACCCTATGTGCCCCCCCCTCCGGTATATCCACCACTGGGCACGGGCCCTATGTGCCCCCCGGAAGTCCGCCACTGGGCACGAGCCCTATGGGCCCCCGCACTTGAGCAGTATAATTGATGTAATCCGTGCCGGACCAGCGCGTCCACACTCTCAGTGGAAGTATCGAAACAAAATAGGCTCAAATGCATTCTAGCCCCTGGACATGTGTACGTATAGGTGTGAATGCATGGAGCGATACATTCAGCCTTGCATTTACATTGGTCAGGTCAAAGTGGGAGCCGAGTCAAGACGAACGTTTCGCAATAGTTGTGTATTCTGGACTGCAGGTATGTGGTGTGTTTTACATGCACTTTGCTTGCTGCTAATTTTAATGAGTTGTACGAATATCCGGAACTGTTTTTACTGATTTTATTCTGCTATTGTTTGCTTTCAATTGTTGTCAAACGGCAAAAAGCAAAATGTCCACAAGTGTGTTACCTTTATTCATTTATCATGAGATCTCTAAAGAGTTTGTTTAAAGTGTGTGTGTGTGTGTGTGTGTGTGTGTGTGCGTGCGTGCGTGCGTGCGTGCGTGCGTGCGTGTGTGTCAACGAGATGACCGAAGGCCCTAAATGGCACGATGCGACTCGTAGATTATACTAGATCTTACTTCGGTGTTATATCTTTTAAAATGATGCTAGTTAAGTGTTATTCATATGAACTCTTATGTCGACATTTTTGAAAATATTTATTGGTTCAATGTTTCAGCGCCAACGGTAAGAGAAGTGTCGCTCCCTCCAACCGGAAGTGAAACCTTTCCCATAGAGTTGGCTGAAGAGACGCAATAAGAGACACAACATTGGTGGCGCAATGGTCGATACTTAAGGTTGGTTTTTTATATGGAAGAACTGGTTCAACAATAAGTTCAATGGTTCAATAATGGTTCGATTGTTCAGAACTTTGTTAAAGTTATTAAATGTGATTAACTACTTCGTTGCTAACTTTTAACGTGAAGTAGTTGAATGTTCGAGACGACCTGCAATTTGTGTTTGCAAATCCCAGATTTCGCAAACTCGAGTACCCTTTATTAACGCTGTAATCGAATACTGGCCTACATGATTTTGGTGTTTTTGATATGCGAATTGTTTTTGAAAGTTTGTCTAATTGACCCGCCATCTTCGGGCCCCAGCGTTTTTTTTTTGCAGAAAAACACGGGTTTTTTCCACACTCCCGCGGGGTTTTCTTCAGCTTTTTTAAAAGCTGGGGGAAAATCCCAATGGGTTTGAATTTTACAAGATTTAAGTTATTTTAGCCCAAAACAACATCTTATACCAAAAGGAGCATTATGTTTCGACACCGGAAATGAAATAACGTGAAACAAAAAAAAAACAGCTTTTCATTCCTGCGGGATAAAATTCCCAGACATTACCGATAATGCACAATCCATAAAAACGCCTACTTCTGAGCAATTAAATTCTTGTTATGATGTTACTTATCACATGGGTAAGTATTTTGAATTGCATTTTTTCATTAAATAAAACAAAAACAAAACAGAAATTAATTGTTTTTTTATAGTCATTCTAAAATGCCGTCAAGGCGTTTTTTATGATGGTCCAACCATCAGTAAAAAAAGCCTGTACGGCATTTTAGAATGACTACTGAATACAGTAGTCTTTTTTTACAGGAGAAAAAACAACAGTAAAAACCGTTTTGACAATTTATTATTTTAATCGCGTATTTTGCACTTCATTTAAAGCAAAAACAAATGTTTTACATAAATACCTCACTTGTATAATATAACATTCAAGTAAATTATTTCATTGTTATTATTAAAGACCATTTGACTACTTTCGAAACTTATGAAGTAGTGTAATGTAACCTTGGTGCTGTTTTTTTAAATTCTTTTCCTCTTTTTAACCGACTTTAAAAATGCTGCATGGAAGAAAATTATGAGCGACGTTAATGAGTTGTACTGTAACATTAACATGTCAATATTGAGTAAAAATTGTTTTGTTATTGGTACTTGAATGTGACTTTAAACCGGTTTAACACAAACATACAGTAATCAATACTGCTGGGAAATAACGAATGTGTCAGACGAAATATTTTGTGTTTCATCGAAGATAAACAAAATCACTGAGCTTTACAGAACGATAAATGACACTAAATTTTGCTAAATGGATATCCCAAACACCCACTGGGTAAGTCATATATTTTATTCATTTAAAATTGTGTGTGGCTTGTTGATTAAGGTAGAAGAATGACAACTCGTTATGCACAAGTCAACTGCATGTCAATGGCTGTGGAGAGGAATGTCACACATCCCCTGCGTGTGAGGGAGGGGCAGTAGTCAAAAGCATACACACCTATGTTATGCCCCCTCTTATGTCAAAATCTGGACCCATAGACCATCTGCTAATCCCTTAATATCTAGACAGGTTATAGTCCACCTAAATGGTCGCAACAAGTCTTGAGGTGTTTTCTATGGCAGACCCAAGACAGGGATACAAAAGTTCAAAGTTGAACACAGTTTCATTCAATCACAATGGTATTAAAATGACATTTTATCTTAACAAATTTAGTGTTTGAAATCAACAGTAGCCTGATCGCCTGAGGCGCAGAATGAGATGACCCAGGCTACGCTGTGATTTTTTTTGGTGCATTTTACTGCCTTCTAAAGGCTGTTTCCCCTTGCGAAAAACTGTCCATTTTCCCAAAGTTCAAGAATATTTCCCAATTTTATAAAAGCCGATTATGTTAATGAATAAAAAAGCAATGAATTTCTTGAAATACAAACAAAATCTTGACAAGACTACCTCTTTCACAGCATAATGTATGCATAAAAAGGGTAAATCATGTTTATTTGCCAAATTATAAATATTACCGGTAGCTATTTTGGCATGATTATGTTGTTTTCCCAAAATCAACTTTTTTCCCAATTTTAAGTTACTTTGCTAGGCTGATAGCCGGTAAAAATAATTCCCAAAAATGTCACTGCTACGAAAAATTAATTGATTGGCGATGAAATCATCGGCCTTAAAGAAAAAAAATAATATGACATTTATTAGGTGATACATAAGGTTTTTTAGTACATCATTTTATCATCAGTGGTGATAATGATGATGATTGATTAATTGATTGATTGATTGATTAATTGATTGATTTAATATGATGATGATGATGATGATGATGATGATGATGATGATGATGATGATGATGATGATGATGATGATGATGTTATTTACAATGCTCTCAATACATTGAGAAGCGAGGGTAACTGAGAGTGCACGTTTGAGGATTAAAAATCAATGACGGATTGGTACAAATTCATTCGATAAAAATCATCATGTATACAAAATGATGGACAGCAACTATCATTTCATGACCCAGACGGAACCGGTACATTTTTGAATGTGAATAACGACTCACTTGACAAATTTAATCCAGTTTAGATCACTGTTAAGTATATGTATTGAAAAATTGTGTCATTATTATTCATTATTGATGCGTAAATTACTAATATTAGGTCTCTACTATTTATATATCTTTTGACCAGTGTTAATGCTGCACTCTAACAGATTGAACATTTTGACAACTTTTTTATTCTTTTGTTTTTGAACGAGCCTATTTTTGCAAAATTTTGTAACATGGAAGGCAGTTATATTAGACTGCTGACAAAATATTAGAACGCAGAATTACTCTAACTAGGTGTTAGATGATCTTAAAGCTGCACTCTCACAGATATACCATTTTGACAACTTTCTTATTGTTGGTCTTGGAAAGAGCAAATTTCTGCATTAATATCTGCAGGGCTTCTAAAAAACGGTAATTTGCCGGTCTGGACTGATTTTGACCAGGCCAGACCGATTTCAGTTTTAAAAAGTGTAAAAAAAATCGGTCCGAAATTTTGTCATTTTTTTATAATTTCAGTCCAAAACGACTAGGCCAGTAAAAGTTGCAGAAATTGTAATACACAAATATTCATGGGTCATTCACACATTCAAAACTACCCCCAATTGGTCATAAAAGTGTCTTAGTTACCATGTGACTAATGCGACCAGCTGCTTTTTCCGCAACACTGATCACTCTATAGCCTATCTGTTAATTAGCAGACGCTTGCAATCGGTCGAATCACGTGTATTGATAGGTCGCAGAAGACACAATTAAACAAACTATGTGTTAATTGTGTGCTTGCAGCTATCCTGATTAAGTGTTAAAATCGGTCCATATTTTCACATGGCAATATGAATGTGCTATGTCGTCGTCGATCATTACATGATATATCCTTTTGTTGATAACCAAACTGTTAAATTTAAATTGTTCTTTTAAATGTGCATATGTCATTGTTAATCCAAACCTAGTCATAGGTAATTTATTTGATCATGATGTGGAACTTCTTATTAACATGACTAAAAAATCAAACAAAAAGCGCAAGGATAGGAATAGTAGTGGAAATGATAGTGATTCAACAAACAATAGAAAACTCGCAAAACAAAGAGGCCCTTCAGAGGAACAATCTATTGACATTTCTGTCAGTGAAATTCTTGGTCAAACTAATTATGTTTTATATGCAGAGGATAATGTTAACACTGCAGTAGATACTAGTGTATTTTGTGCGGACTCTGAGGTGAACGTTACCCCACCCATCAGCTCCAATATGGCAGAAGGTAGTAAGGAACCCACCAACTCTTATATTGTGAAGCTACTCGAAAGCATAAATGGCAGGTTGGGTCAAGTGGAAAATAAGCTGGGGGCACTCGATAAGCTTGAGGAAAGAATGGGGAATTTTGAGAAGGAACTGAAAAGTATGTGGGTTGTGGTGGACGAGCGGAACAAACGGACGGACGAGCGCGTTGCCAGGGTGGAAGAAAAGGTAGATGGCATGGACATTGAGACGGGGCTGCTGCAAAACAGAATCTCAGACCTTAAGAAAGATAGAGCCAGTTTGCGGGACGATGTTGCGTATTTGAAATCCCAATCAATGCGCAACAACCTTGTGTTTACTGGGATTCAAGAGGACGCCGGTCACGAATCTATTGAGGCAACAGAGAAAAAGCTGCGCAAGCACATCCAGGAGGCGATGAAGATTGCGAAAGAAACCGCCGAGGGCTTCCGGTTCGAGCGCGTTCACCGCTCCCCGAGCGCACCGACTCCAGGCAAGACGAGGTCTATTGTGGCCAAGTTTACCTATTTTAAGGATAGGGAGCTTGTACGTAGGCAATACAAAGAGCTTATCGGTACGTCCTTCAATGTGTTCGAACAATTTCCCCCGGAGTGGTTGCCAAGCGCCGCAAGCTCGTACCGAAGATGAAGGAAGCACGAAGACTTGGTAAGACTTCCTGGATAGCCTACGATACGCTATATGTTAACGGTGTCGCTGTAAGGGACTAGGGATGCGTGGAGGATGAACTCCGTGTGCTCTCCTGGAATGTTCAGGGACTTACTGCTATTAAGCAAAATAGTGCCGATTTTGTAAATATTATTTCATCTCATGATATTTGTTTTCTTTTTGAATCATGGAGTAATTCTAACAGTAAGATTAATTTGAATGGTTATGTTTCGCATAATTTATATAGAAAATTCCAGCATAGGAATGCTCGTAGAAATAGTGGTGGCGTTTTAATATATTACAAAGATCATTTAAAAGATGGTATTACAGTTGTTAAAAATAATTTAGACACTATTGTTTGGTTTAAACTCGATAAAACATTTTTTAATATGGACGATGATGTATATATTTGTGGTGCTTATATATGGGGAGAAGACTCACCAGCATATAATACTATTAATGTTGATCTTTTTGAATTGTTAGAAAATGATGTATCTTTTTTTGAGGAACTAGGGAAAGTCTTTGTTTTTGGTGATTTAAATAGCCGCGTTGGCAATAAGCGTGACTTTATTACTCACGATCATTTTAATTCTTCCATCGATGATATAGATTATGAGCCTGATTTTGCTTCTATTAGGGCCTCAATCGACCCTAGAGTTAACAATCATGGTATACGTTTATTAGATATTTGTAAATCTAAATGTTTACGCATATTAAACGGTCGAGTAGGCAATACGAACCAATATACTTATGTTTCCCATAACGGCTCTTCTGCTATAGATTATCTTTTAGCACATGAGCGAAATTTTTCATTGTTAAAGTATTTTACAATCGGATCATTTAATGAGTGGAGTGATCACGCCCCGTTATATTTTTCAATACATTGTAACAATAAAACACCTAAGCTTAATAAATACAATGATGTTAAGTATAGATGGAATAGTAATTGTAAAGCTCAGTTTCGAGCAGGAATTATTTCTATGTTACTACAATTTAATACTGTTGTTAGTCAAATTGATTGTACAAATAAGGAATCCGTTAATAATGTTGTAAATTCGTTCACAAATATTGTTCGGAGTGTGGCGGATCCTTTATTCTCCAAACAATGTACGTTTAGTGATGTACCTGTATTTGACAACGATGATTGTATGAGAAATGCAGATTGGTTTGATGTGGATTGTATAAATGCACGCACTTGTTATTTAGATGCTTTGAAATTGTATAATGCTAATAAGAATGATGAAAGTCGTTTGATATTATGTCAAAAGAGAAAGTTATATAAAGATTTGATCCGTAGAAAAAAAGGCCAAATGTATAGACGTAAAATGCAGGAAATAGAAAATTTGAAGACACACTCGCCAAAAGATTTTTGGAAGTATTTTAAAACTAAAAAAAAGAGTGCAAAGAACAATATTTCGTTAGATGAGTTCAAATTGTTTTTTGAAAATCTTAGTAATAATAAAGTAGATTGTTCCAATGAAGAAGCAGAATCGTTTTGTAATAATAATGACTTCAGCCAGCCTAATATTGTATACCCTGAATTAGATAATCCGATTAGTATTGATGAGGTGAAGAAAGCTATTAAAGCATTAAAACGTTGTAAATCTAATGGTAATGATTGCATGTTAAATGAATATTTTATTGAATGTGCCGACATACTTGCTGCACACATATGTGATATATTTAACTGTATTTTGAACTCCGGTTGTTATCCGGATAAATGGACAGTAGGGATTATTGTACCATTGCATAAAAAAGGCGGTGTAAATGATGTTAACAATTATAGGGGTATTACTCTAGTTAGTTGCTTTTCAAAATTGTTTACGACTGTATTAAATAAACGCATTGAATTTATATGCGATAACAATAATATTATTTCGGACGCACAATTCGGATTTCGTAAAGGTCGATCGACTGTCGACGCTATATTTTTACTTACGTCATTAGTGCAAAAATATATGAACGAAAATAAACGATTGTACGTTATATTTGTCGATATGATGAAGTGTTTTGATACTATTTATAGAAATGCGCTGTGGCTGAAATTATATAAATGTGGTATTCAAGGGAAAATATTGAATGTTATGAAAGATATGTATCAAAATGTTAAATCTTGTGTAAAATCATGTTCATCATACTTAGAATACTTTAGTTATGCAGTTGGCTTACGACAAGGGGAGGTAATGTCCCCAATATTATTTTCACTATTTGTCGAAGACCTAGAATTGTTTTTACAAGATAGCGTTAATTCTGGTATAAACATAGATGACGTTATATTAATTATGTTACTGTTTGCCGATGATATGGCCATTTTAGGAAAGACACCGGCTGAAACTCAACATCAATTGGATTTACTTAATACTTATTGTAATACTTTGGGTCTTAGAGTAAATACAAATAAAACTAAAATTATGGTATTTCGTAAGCGCGGACGTTTATTACCGCATGAAAGCTGGACCTATGATGGCCAAAACATCGAAGTCGTTAGCGATTTTAACTACCTAGGAACTGTTTTTAACTATACTGGTAATTATGCATTAAACCAAGAATATTTAGCTGGAAAAGCTTTAAAGGCTTTAAATGTGTTACTGTATAAATGTAAAGAGTATGATCTAAAGCCTCATATATTTTGTCAGTTGTTTGACGCCTTTGTAGGGTCTATATTAAACTATTCATGTGAAATATGGGGTTATACTAAATCGAAAGAAATAGAACGTATTCATTTGAAGTTCTGTAAAAGATTATTACATGTTAAAATCAACACTTGTACTGCTAGTGTATACGGAGAATTAGGTAGATATCCTTTATATATTTCTAGATACATACGTATAATTAAGTACTGGTTGAAAATGGCTAACACTAATAATATATTGATTAGTGTTGTATATCTGCAAGCAGTAGCTGATAGTAATAAAGGATATTCCAATTGGGTTACCAATGTTAAAAAACTTCTTAATGATTATGGTTTTACACATATATTTGATAATGTACAAAATGTAAACGTAAATACATTTGTTCACGAATTTAAATGTAGAGTTATAGATACATTTAAGCAGGAATGGCATGGTTCATTATCTAATAGCTCTGTTCTTGATATGTATAAGGTATTTAAAAATGCATTCCAGTATGAAGAATATCTGAATATACTACCAAGGAAATACCGACTTTATATTTGTAGATTACGATTATCTGTACATCCATTAAGGATACAAACTGGACGATATGCCAGAAATAATACACCGCGCAATGAACGCTACTGTATGTGTTGTAACCATCTTGATATTGAAGATGAATACCATTTTGTATGTATATGCCCATGTTATTTAGTTATAAGACAGAAATACATTAAACGTCATTATTATGTTCGCCCCTCCGTGTTTAAATATCACCAACTATTAAACTCTGTTAATAGATTTGAGCTTATTAAGCTCTGTAAATACGTTAAGGAATCACTATGTATCCGTAACTGTATTCTAAACAATGATACATAATTCTGTTCATCCTCTTTTATAGCCTGTTTATGAAGCTGTTACACTACTGCGTTTACATATTTATACCTTATAGTAGATAATAATAATTGCATAACGCTCCTGTAACACAACTATTTGTTCAACTTTTAAACTTACCTTGTACAAACACATGACATATTTAAGTGAATTATTATATGTGATTAGACAATGTACATTAGTATAAGTCTTAATAAAATGTCTGTTCTGTTCTGTTCTGTTCATATATAGGATATCAACAGTGACACGCTTGATTAAATACTTAGTCTGGAAGCTGAGTGCGCCGCTTACGTCATTTTAATTCGCAGTAATGAAAAAATCGTTGTCGATATCACACTTATAGCTTGAAGCCCCGATTATAAATCTAGGTTTATAGTATTATTCAAGAGTATCAGTTGAATGTTGACCCACTGTAGATGCATTAAGCAAATAAATCTTACTACTGTTTCACTTTTTGTCGTCTGACCACTTTTCGACAGCAACAGTTATTTAAGATCGCAGTCGTTCTTACTAGAAATGCCGCAGAACTCGATGAGAATCTGATTTGAATTAAGCTTGTATCAATGATTATCTGAATCGGCTATGCGGCTCTAGAACCCTCTTAGGAATTGCGACATCGCAAATAAATATTGACAGAAAAAACGTCGCGAAAATGTGTGACAATTCTAAGTAATCGGACTTTTGAACAGGTCTGGACGATGATGTATATATTTGTGGTGCTTATATATGGGGAGAAGACTCACCAGCATATAATACTATTAATGTTGATCTTTTTGAATTGTTAGAAAATGATGTATCTTTTTTTGAGGAACTAGGGAAAGTCTTTGTTTTTGGTGATTTAAATAGCCGCGTTGGCAATAAGCGTGACTTTATTACTCACGATCATTTTAATTCTTCCATTGATGATATAGATTATGAGCCTGATTTTGCTTCTATTAGGGCCTCAATCGACCCTAGAGTTAACAATCATGGTATACGTTTATTAGATATTTGTAAATCTAAATGTTTACGCATATTAAACGGTCGAGTAGGCAATACGAACCAATATACTTATGTTTCCCATAACGGCTCTTCTGCTATAGATTATCTTTTAGCACATGAGCGAAATTTTTCATTGTTAAAGTATTTTACAATCGGATCATTTAATGAGTGGAGTGATCACGCCCCGTTATATTTTTCAATACATTGTAACAATAAAACACCTAAGCTTAATAAATACAATGATGTTAAGTATAGATGGAATAGTAATTGTAAAGCTCAGTTTCGAGCAGGAATTATTTCTATGTTACCACAATTTAATACTGTTGTTAGTCAAATTGATTGTACAAATAAGGAATCCGTTAATAATGTTGTAAATTCGTTCACAAATATTGTTCGGAGTGTGGCGGATCCTTTATTCTCCAAACAATGTACGTTTAGTGATGTACCTGTATTTGACAACGATGATTGTATGAGAAATGCAGATTGGTTTGATGTGGATTGTATAAATGCACGCACTTGTTATTTAGATGCTTTGAAATTGTATAATGCTAATAAGAATGATGAAAGTCGTTTGATATTATGTCAAAAGAGAAAGTTATATAAAGATTTGATCCGTAGAAAAAAAGGCCAAATGTATAGACGTAAAATGCAGGAAATAGAAAATTTGAAGACACACTCGCCAAAAGATTTTTGGAAGTATTTTAAAACTAAAAAAAAGAGTGCAAAGAACAATATTTCGTTAGATGAGTTCAAATTGTTTTTTGAAAATCTTAGTAATAATAAAGTAGATTGTTCCAATGAAGAAGCAGAATCGTTTTGTAATAATAATGACTTCAGCCAGCCTAATATTGTATACCCTGAATTAGATAATCCGATTAGTATTGATGAGGTGAAGAAAGCTATTAAAGCATTAAAACGTTGTAAATCTAATGGTAATGATTGCATGTTAAATGAATATTTTATTGAATGTGCCGACATACTTGCTGCACACATATGTGATATATTTAACTGTATTTTGAACTCCGGTTGTTATCCGGATAAATGGACAGTAGGGATTATTGTACCATTGCATAAAAAAGGCGGTGTAAATGATGTTAACAATTATAGGGGTATTACTCTAGTTAGTTGCTTTTCAAAATTGTTTACGACTGTATTAAATAAACGCATTGAATTTATATGCGATAACAATAATATTATTTAGGACGCACAATTCGGATTTCGTAAAGGTCGATCGACTGTCGACGCTATATTTTTACTTACGTTATTAGTGCAAAAATATATGAACGAAAATAAACGATTGTACGTTATATTTGTCGATATGATGAAGTGTTTTGATACTATTTATAGAAATGCGCTGTGGCTGAAATTATATAAATGTGGTATTCAAGGGAAAATATTGAATGTTATGAAAGATATGTATCAAAATGTTAAATCTTGTGTAAAATCATGTTCATCATACTCAGAATACTTTAGTTATGCAGTTGGCTTACGACAAGGGGAGGTAATGTCCCCAATATTATTTTCACTATTTGTCGAAGACCTAGAATTGTTTTTACAAGATAGCGTTAATTCTGGTATAAACATAGATGACGTTATATTAATTATGTTACTGTTTGCCGATGATATGGCCATTTTAGGAAAGACACCGGCTGAAACTCAACATCAATTGGATTTACTTAATACTTATTGTAATACTTGGGGTCTTAGAGTAAATACAAATAAAACTAAAATTATGGTATTTCGTAAGCGCGGACGTTTATTACCGCATGAAAGCTGGACCTATGATGGCCAAAACATCGAAGTCGTTAGCGATTTTAACTACCTAGGAACTGTTTTTAACTATACTGGTAATTATGCATTAAACCAAGAATATTTAGCTGGAAAAGCTTTAAAGGCTTTAAATGTGTTACTGTATAAATGTTAAGAGTATGATCTAAAGCCTCATATATTTTGTCAGTTGTTTGACGCCTTTGTAGGGTCTATATTAAACTATTCATGTGAAATATAGGGTTATACTAAATCGAAAGAAATAGAACGTATTCATTTGAAGTTCTGTAAAAGATTATTACATGTTAAAATCAACACTTGTACTGCTAGTGTATACGGAGAATTAGGTAGATATCCTTTATATATTTCTAGATACATACGTATAATTAAGTACTGGTTGAAAATAGCTAACACTAATAATATATTGATTAGTGTTGTATATCTGCAAGCAGTAGCTGATAGTAATAAAGGATATTCCAATTGGGTTACCAATGTTAAAAAACTTCTTAATGATTATGGTTTTACACATATATTTGATAATGTACAAAATGTAAACGTAAATACATTTGTTCACGAATTTAAATGTAGAGTTATAGATACATTTAAGCAGGAATGGCATGGTTCATTATCTAATAGCTCTGTTCTTGATATGTATAAGGTATTTAAAAATGCATTCCAGTATGAAGAATATCTGAATATACTACCAAGGAAATACCGACTTTATATTTGTAGATTACGATTATCTGTACATCCATTAAGGATACAAACTGGACGATATGCCAGAAATAATACACCGCGCAATGAACGCTACTGTATGTGTTGTAACCATCTTGATATTGAAGATGAATACCATTTTGTATGTATATGCCCATGTTATTTAGTTATAAGACAGAAATACATTAAACGTCATTATTATGTTCGCCCCTCCGTGTTTAAATATCACTAAACTCTGTTAATAGATTTGAGCTTATTAAGCTCTGTAAATACGTTAAGGAATCACTATGTATCCGTAACTGTATTCTAAACAATGATACATAATTCTGTTCATCCTCTTTTATAGCCTGTTTATGAAGCTGTTACACTACTGCGTTTACATATTTATACCTTATAGTAGATAATAATAATTGCATAACGCTCCTGTAACACAACTATTTGTTCAACTTTTAAACTTACCTTGTACAAACACATGACATATTTAAGTGAATTATTATATGTGATTAGACAATGTACATTAGTATAAGTCTTAATAAAATGTCTGTTCTGTTCTGTTCTGTTCATATATAGGATATCAACAGTGACACGCTTGATTAAATACTTAGTCTGGAAGCTGAGTGCGCCGCTTACGTCATTTTAATTCGCAGTAATGAAAAAATCGTTGTCGATATCACACTTATAGCTTGAAGCCCCGATTATAAATCTAGGTTTATAGTATTATTCAAGAGTATCAGTTGAATGTTGACCCACTGTAGATGCATTAAGCAAATAAATCTTACTACTGTTTCACTTTTTGTCGTCTGACCACTTTTCGACAGCAACAGTTATTTAAGATCGCAGTCGTTCTTACTAGAAATGCCGCAGAACTCGATGAGAATCTGATTTGAATTAAGCTTGTATCAATGATTATCTGAATCGGCTATGCGGCTCTAGAACCCTCTTAGGAATTGCGACATCGCAAATAAATATTGACAGAAAAAACGTCGCGAAAATGTGTGACAATTCTAAGTAATCGGACTTTTGAACAGGTCTTTCTTTTTTCGGGAGGGGGGGGGGGGGGGTTGTCGCCGGGTCAAGACCGATTGTCGCCGAGTTCAGACCGATTGAGTTTCCAAAGTTTTAGAAGCCCTGAATATCTGCAAACAAATTTATGATATGTAAGATTACTGACAAAAATCAGATCATAGATTTTCATATTTCTGTTTGAAAATTAATGTTTTATATATATAAATGGCTTAAACCGTTACTTACTGTTTAAGGAAAATGCATATAATAGCATTTTTTGAACTTAAACAGTCATCGAAATTAGACCTTTGGATGAACAAGCCTGAATTCTTATACTATTACTTGGCATTAGATATTTGAACAAGCCCTGCTATGTAAAACTCAAAATTTGAGCAAGCCCGGAAGATATTTTACCAGCGCAGGACTTGCGGGCTTGTGCTTATTACCACTAAAAATCTGCGAACTGATTTTTTGTCAGCAGTCTTTTATAACTTGTTTCCATGGATTTTTGCAAAATTTGGCTGGTTCCAAGACAAACAATAAAAAAGTTGTCAAAACGGTCAATCTGTGAGAGTGCAGCTTTAAGTACACCATCTGATAAAAATATTGAAAAATACTAACCCAAATCATGTTTCAACAATTGTGAAAAAACCCCAATAATTCTAGTTTTGTTTAGCTTTTCTCACTCAAAAAGAAACTAATTTTTAATCAAACAAAATGCATGAAAACTGCATTTCCAGAATATTCTTGAAATAATGTCAAATGTACAATAAAAAACATCTGAATTAATTAACAATTAGCAATTTTAGCAAAATAAAGGTTTATACATTTAAAATATTCACATAAAATTCGCCTCAATTTTCCCCTGCGAGGAATTCTAGAATTATTCTAGAACAGATTCTAGAAAATAGTTCTAGAATAGTAACTGAACTCTAACTGGCAGTTCTAGAACTAAATGTTCAAGAACTTTCTCTAGAACTTCTTGAACCAAATTTTAGAACTTATGAAAATTTGTTCTAGAACCCAGTTCTAGAATATAGAACCCAGTTCTAGAATAGTAATTGAACTCTTAATAGATGAGTTCAAGAACTTGTTCTAGAAGTTCTGGAAAAAGTTCTTGAATATCTAAGAGGCCATTTGTTGTTCAAGAACTAGTTCTTGAACATTTGTCCTCAAGCACTCCAAGTTCTAGAACTGTTCTATTAGTTCTTGAAGAACTCCCAAGTTCTAGAACAGTTCCAGAACAACAAATTGCCTGAAATACCCCAGTAAAAATGTCAGTGGAAAACCAGCTGTATGCTGGTGGTATACCAATGGTATATAGTGGAATACCACTAGAATCTGTGACATTAATTAGAAACAATATCCATATTACATGTTACAACATATTTACTTCCAGGTTTAATCAACAACATTACAGAACAAACTCTTAAATAACAAAAACATTTGAAATTAAAAAAACTAAGTAATGCAATTAAACACATATTAATTTATAAAACTAATTCATTAAATTTTAATAATGGTTTAAGAAGTTATAATGAAACAAGACTAATCATTAGAAAATATGACAGTTCTATGGTTTTGTCAGGGAGTCGTCCATTTATAACACTTCCACATTTTATAACACATAACACTGTTGTGAGTATATACACATTGCAAAATGATTACATCATTGTATATGATGATGGTTCATCTTTAGGGTTGATGTGTAAGTTTGTAATTTATTTAATCACAGCAACTTGCAAGAAAATTTTTAGCATCTAGTTAGTGTAAACAAGTCCTTCACTATACAGGAACGGTTTTTACTTCTGCATTAGTTGAGATAGAGTAACTCTTATTTTTGAACAGTTTTCGAAATTGCATCTGTATCAATGTTGATGCCCACAGCAACAAACATGGAGTTGGTAGATGATTTGATTCTATACTGTGCACAGTGCAGTAATATGTATCGCCCATGTACTCCTTTTCTTTCTCAAATGGCAGTTGTCTTCTTCTATTTTAAGTCCGTTTTCCCTGAAAAATATATGACATTGAATTTAGATTTTAATAATAAGAAGCAAGTTTAAAATAAAGTCTTCTTTCTTTAAATAAGGCCAATTGTAAATTATTTGAAAACAAGATTATAGAATTGATGAGATTTTAAGTTGTTCACATTGAAGTTTTACTTTGCGGTTGAAACAAAATTCACTAATATTAATTGTAGGTACAGGGCGATTTACATAAGCCTCAAAGTAAAAGTAAACTATTTGCAATCTACTGTCAAGTCGTATGACAGTTAACAGGCATTGTTCTCGTAGTAGAATGACTATGTTTGAGAGAAATGGGTCCTCCCAGAAAAAAAAACATAAATGTACGACTTTGTATTTACAGCTACACTCACTTCTGTTAAATATTTATTTGGTTCCATTAAAATCCACTATGACGCTTTCATGACAAGAAATAACTTCATAAATTTTAAAATTATCTTAACTCAAATCCTTACCAATAACTCTGGTGTCGTAAACAAGTGAACACCTGCAGAAATTGTACAGGACATGTTGGTGGGTTGGGGAGTCTGTACGGTGTCCAAGTGATCAGGGGTCAGGCGTACCGAAAACAGGGAAAATTATCATCCTCACTTGAACGGTCTGGTTGTGTATTACTCGTCTCCATTGAGTCTAAAATGGACAAATATTTCAGTGAATATCATAAACAATTATGAGTAACACATGGTTTCTTTACCCAATCACCCAAGAACATTAAATGAATTGTTGGTATGAAATGTGCAGAAATGGGAGATTTCCTATTTTATTAATTGTTATTCATTTAATCTTGCATATCAGTCCAAAGATTTTTGTCATATTATGCTAAAGTGTCATATGGTTTTAACAGTCGGTTGCATTATAACTGTAAAAGTTCGATATCAAACATTTAATCATTCTTTAACTGGTCAAGAGTACATGCATGTTATTTTTGTATAAGTAAACCTAATTTAAACAGCTTACAACTGAGATCTTGGCAAATCATTATATTTGTCATAAGGACCCCATTGGAAATAAGTTGAATAACTTTAATGGGTTATCCTGTGTTATATATTTGTCACATTGAATTAAATCTTTGATAACGCACGTATGTATCCAAAGCATTCTAATGATGTTGTGCTTTAGTATAGATATCATCACTAATACTTTGTTAATCAGTCTGTGTGATAACTTTATGAGGTATTTGGTTTGTTACTATGACATATATATGCACAAATAAATCTATCTAATGCAGTCAAAAATCATGAAGTCTAAACTGTCACATATTTTCGCGACTGCTTTAAATTGTCTCTTTTCCGATCAAATGAAAGTATTACACAAGTAAAACCATTTCAAAGCGATGAAACGAAATTGCATTAAGTGCTTATGATTTTTTTTGTAAAAATAAATAAATATTTAATTCTAAGAATTTGAATTAATTAAAAGAAAATTCAAACTGACGATTGACATTGTCTTTCCAGAAATTAGTCACTTTATATTGTCATTGAATAATTTTGTACATTAAGTAAGGAGTCAAAACCAATTTAGTTCAACAATAGTCTACAAGTGATAGTTAAAAACTCACCAGTTTGCCATCGTGGTCAAATAAACGACACAAAAATTGAAAGCTTCATCCATTATCGTCTGCAGAAGTGTACTTCCGGTTCAATTCAAAATGGCGGCTTATTGTTGTTATTCAGTAGCTTGTACACATTTTGTCAGTGATTAAGACAACTAATGGACTTTGAATTGCTCTAGAGGATAGAAATCACATAGATTAATGATCTTAGCAGCTATCAGCCAATGTGTTACATTTTCACGCTGTCTAATAGTGGAGATTAAAAACTACTGTTTGGTACATTGACGTCATGGCAAACCAAAGACTCCAGACATTTGCTTAAACAAAACGTAAGTCCATTGTGAAGTTTAAAAGTCATATAAACGACTATAAATGCCTATCAGTTATATATGTACAGCATGGTCACTAAAACAGAAGTTGTATGAGAAAACTATTTCTTAACCGATTAAAAAAAAATATTTTAGAACCAGTTGTTTGCGTTTATGAAAAAATCTTCTGTAAACGAAGTTGATAAACAAGAAAGGTAAAAACATCCCCTCTCAATCCCTGGTGTACCGGGGTGGGGGAGGGGGGGGCGTGGTTAGAATTGTCTGACTGGTACATTAACAACTAGAAAAGCTATGTTTAAATGTAATCTTCGAACCTTAAAATGCATATTTCCCACAAGCTTCAAATGGGCCATCCGCCCTTCGCCTACTAACAGAGTACAAAAGGGCCTGTCCCCCATCGACCCACAGAATAGCATGTATGAATAATGTAACCAGAATCCAAACTAACCCTTAAATCTTATCTTACATTTAGCACAACCTGATTTAATTTCATTTATTATTTTAATATTAATCCAGTCCACTGGGTGACTGGCTCTGCTTGGGTTTCAGGACTAATTCTAGCTTAGACATTCTCTCTTCTAGATTGCGGTATTAATGTGCCTCAGAGATCTATAGTCATCTTCTAACCTGTTCAGTCTCTCGCTTAAAAGAGGAAATACAAACTCACTTAACTGTTAACGTTACAAAATAAATTCTTTGTTTTTTTCTTTGAGTTACAGTTCTTGAAGAAGATTGAATAACTTTTTAGTTCTAGAACTGATGTTCTAGAACATGAAAGGTTCTTGAACAAGATCGAAGAACTTTGAGTTCTTGAACCCGAGTTCTAGAACCATTTGTGTACTAGAACGCCAGTTCAAGAACTAAAAACAGTAGTTCAAGAACAGTTCTTAAGGTTCTAGAACAGTTCTTGAACGTTCAAGAACTTGATGCTAGTTCTAGAACTTTTCTCGCAGGGGTTCCTTTCCACATAATTATATATATATATATATTTCCTCTTTGCTATTAGCTTTAATCAACATGACCATAAGCAATTATATTAATCTGTGAAATGCTACATTGTCCTTAAACATATTATACCATTAATTATAAGGATATTAACTTTTTGTAAGAAATTTGTGTTTAATTCTAAATTGACAGTCATGTATTTCTCCAATATTCTAAGGATTTATATTTTTAGCTCACAAGGGCACGAAGAGCTCAAGGTGAGCTATTGTGATCGTACTTTGTCAGACGTTGGGCTGTCCGTCCGTCCGTCCGTCCGTCAGTCAGTCAGTCAAAACAAGCTTTTCAGTGTCCTGCAAAAATCTAATGAAGAAATTATCAAATATTAGTTCATTTTCCCTTTCATAAAACCGAACATGACTGAAATATCAATCCTTTGGGTGTATTAATATCTTTTGCAATTAATCATGACAGATAATATTTCATACTGATCTCTGAATGTGATGAAAATTAATGTTTCTGAATTCAATTATCTCATAAACTTTACGTAACATAACTTATTAGGATGTTGAATGTACCAGCTAAAAAGACTTTCATAAAAAAATATTTTTTTTACTACTGGTTGGGATTTTTTTCTTTAGATTGGGAAAATATCATATATTTTGCGTTGGTAATAGGTCGATAGTCGGACCCCTGGGTACTTTAGAAAAAGCCCTGATTATTTACTATCAAATGTACAATATGAAATAAATAAACTATAAAAGGATATAATCAGACGAGTGTTTAGCATCCGCAGGCAGTGCTCTTGTCTTATGTCAAATGTGCTGGTATGGACAAGTACCAGTTTTTGTGAGGAATTGAAAGTTTCCTTTCCTAAATGAAATTAGGCTAACTTCAATGGAGGAGACAGTGTAATGGCAAAAAGAGGATAATTTTAAAACAGAGGAGGGATATATGTAAATAGTGTTCTGAGGCTAGGATATCAGATTCTATTTCACGAGGGGGGGGGGGGTTACAGTTTTCGAGAATTATTAACATACATGTATATAAATATATATATGGTAGGAATTTGTTTGCATTGTTAACTGTTTATTAAACTTGAATATTTAGTTCTTGTGTCAGCCTGTGTTTATCTTAAATATTTAATGACATACTATTGGTTTTTTGATAAACATGATATATAACTATTAAATATATATATATATATATATATATATATATATATATATATATATATATATATATATATATATATATATATATATATATATATAATATATTATATATATATATATAATATATTATATATATATATATATATATATATATATGGCAACGTTTTTACATAAAAACATTGTAAATCAGTTTAACTTATATAAGATAATTTATTGTTAATATGATATATATATATTTTAGGACACATATTTCTTTTATTCTTGAATCTATTTTTTTATATATATAAATCAAAAATAATTTTCATGCATGTGGGTTTTTGATAGTTTGTCACTCTCAGAAAAATTAAATCAACTTGTGTTCAAATTAATTTGCTAGTCTGAGACTGGGCTAATATTACCAATTGAATATGAGAACGATATTTACAGCTTATCCGATTACTGACCAAAATACTGAATTAAAGGGACTGTACTCCATATGATGAAAAAGATTACTGGGTATGTCTCTACCTAGTAGAATTCATCCCTAATGCGTGATTGGCTAGTCAATGTTATTTCATGATATTACGGAGTTAGGTGTACAAAGCTTAATTAGATCACCTATTTAAAGTAAGCCTTCGTAGCTCAGTGGATACAAAGCTGGACTGCAATTTTGGCGGCACAGGTTCGAACCCGGTTTTTGACACATTTTTAGCTAGACTATTCGAAAAATATGGTGAGTTATTCTACTAACCAATGCGTCAGTGTCGGTGGTGTTGGCGTCACACCTTGGTTAAGGTTTTGAGTGCACGCACACATAGATTATTATCTCAGCAACTACTTAAGGTATTGCATTGAGACTTGATACAATGGTACTCAACCATCCAACCTACTTAATTAACCAAGTAAGATAACTCTAGCTTGCATTTAATGCAAATAATAGGCTTTTATTATTCGACTTAGAAATTCTAGTTAAGGTTTTGCCTGCAAGCACACATGGGTTAATATCTCAGCAACTACTTGAGGTATTGCATTGAGACTTTATACAATGGTACTCAACCATCCAATCTACTTAATTTCACAATGTTAGATAACTCTACTTTGGATTTAATGCAAAAATAGACATTTATTATTCTACTTAGAAATTCTGGTTAAGGTTTCGCATGCAAGCACACATAGGTCAGTATCTCAGCTACTACTTGATGTATTGCATTGAAACTTTATACAATGGTATTCAACCACCCAATGTAATTGAATAACCAAGATAGATAACTGTATTTTGCAAATAATTGCCCTTTATTATTAGACTTAAAAATTCTGGATGAATTTACATTTGTGTTTATATCCCAGCACATCGGCATTGTATTGCATTGAAATCTAATCTAACAGTGATCCATGCATGTTTTGCCAAAACTTTCCAATCCTTACACTGAAAAGCGGCGGAAAAGTCGAGCGTGCTGTCTCTGACACAGCTCTTGGAATTTGGTATTCTTTTTTACAATTATGATATCAACGGGTAAAACATTGTAGAATATTCTAATACTATAAACTGGGAAACCATTATGTGCTATTTTTTAAAGATAATGATGCCTGAGAAAGACAGTGATGAAATCTTTTACACACGTTAAATGATGTAGTATCAGTCTCGTAATAGTAAGTATTGATTCGGCTAGGCTTGTTTTGAGGTAATACTGAATATCTCGTTTTTGGATCATCTTGTGTCTATGTCCCTTTAATGTGTGTCTGGTGGGATCAGCCACTGGGACTGAGTAGGGGTCAATGCTAGTGCAATTTCTATCAAGGGTTTAATCCTCATATTGGGTGCACTTATCCATTAAGTTTTACCAACCCTTTAACAGTTGGTATAAAACTGTGTGAACACAGGGTATAGATTTCCAAAGTATTACATTAGTATTAAATTGGTTGGGTATGGGGGGGGGGAGTACTTTACCATTGAATTGCATTTTTGTATCATTTGGTTATGCAAAACAAATTGTAGTCATTAATGGTATTTAACCTAGACAATAAAATCATTCTAGATAATTTCTAAAGCTGCACTCTCACAGATTGAACGTTTTGACAACATTTGGTTATGGAACATGTAAATGCATTCAAACCATTCAAAATAAGACTGCTGACAAACAAGAGTCACAGATTTTTTAGAAGTTAATTTTTTTATGTTTAATGCATTTTTCTTAAACAGTAAGTTACGCTAAAAAGAGATAAAATATTAGTTTTCGAACTGAAATTTAAAAATCTGCAACCTTATTTTTTTGTCAGTAGTCTTTGATCACTGATTTGCAGATATTTACGCAAAAATTTGCTAATTCGAACAACAAATAAAAAAGCTGTTAAAATGGCAAATCTGTGAGAGAGAGTGAAGCTTTCGAATGTTTAGTGGTAATGGAGGGGAGGCGGGAGGGTGTGTGTGTGTGTGTGGGGGGGGTAGTTATCCATTATTTAAACGAGATTATATATCACTTTTAAAGCCTTTAATGAAAGTTATCATCTAGGCAATTAATAAACTGGAAGATCACTGATTGTGACCAGGCCATAACATAACTTGATTTTACGATGTCTGTATATATATCGACGATGCAGTTGGTTACATACAACTAATTATTAAAATCTGAAGTTACAAATTTATATGAATAATACATGTTAACTTTATATCATTTACTCAATATAAATATGTTTAAGTTGTATTTTAAAGTGCATTTATTGTGCTGTTTTTCTTTAAATGGCATATTGATTATTGCTGGGTCTTTCTCCCGTAAAATATGCATTAAATTCATAGAATTCTCAAATGAAAGAAATGACTCTTAACTAGTCCATCAAAGAAGCTATTTACTTAAAAGTAATGCAAATAATCTCAAAAGCATAAGGCCTTGATTGATTTCGTTTTTTTTATACCCCTGACAAACAAAGATTGAAGGGGGTATATTGGAGTCACCCTGCGGTCAGTTTGTCGGTTGGTCGGTCGGTCCATTGCAATTTACCTTGTCCGGAGCATAACTTAAAAACTACTGGATGGAATGGGATTAAACTTCATACAATGGTAGAGCATAATGAGAGGAAGTGCAGTGTACAATAACCATAACTATATTATTGCTTATTACTGAGTTATTGCCCTTTGTTACCTTTTTGTCCGGAGTATAACTTGAAAAATACTTGATGGAATTAATTGGAACTTCATACAATGGTAAAGCACAGTGAGAGGAAGTGCAGTGTTTAAGAACCATGACTCTACCTAAACTAATTACTAAGTTATTGCCCTTTATTTGATTTTTGCTCTCAATTATTTTTCCAGACAAAATTTGCAAACTACTTGATGGAATTTATCAAAAACTTCATATAATGGTAAAGCACAATGAGAGGGAGTGCAGTGCACAATAATCATAACTCTATTTAAGCTTATTACAGAGTTAGTGCCCTTTGTTATTTTTTCTTGTCAGGAGCATAACTTGAAAACTATTGGATGGAATTTAATAAAACTCATACAATGGTAAAGCACAATGAGGGGAAGAGCAGTGCACAAGAACCATAACTCTATTTCAGCTTATTACTGAGTTATTGCCCTTTGGTACTTTTTTTTCCGGTCCGGACAGTAACTTGAAAACTACTAGATGGAATAGCATAAAACTTCATACAATGATAAATCATAATGAGAGGCGGCATTCTGGGGGATTAATCACCTTCAGTGATAGCTCTAGTTTTTGCTGAAATTGAGGATTTTTTTGCAGGAAAGGCTGTTTTATTTCAATTCCAGTGTCGAAGCATAATGCTCCTTTTGGTATAAAATGTTTTGAAATAAAATAACTTAAATCTTGTATTATTGAAGCCTCGTGGGATTTTTCCCCAACTTAACAAAAGCTGGGGAAAAATCCTGCGGGAGGTTGAAAAACCCCATGTTTTTCTGCAAAAACCCCAATGGGGCTCGGAGTTGGCGGGTCAATTATACAAACTTCCAAAAACATTTCGCAAACAAAAAACACCAAAATCATGAAGCCTTCTAAGTAAGTTTTAGGCCAGTATTCGATTACAGCGTTTTAAAAGGGTACTTGAGTTTGCGAAATCTGGGATTTGCAAACACAAATTGGAGGTAACTTCAGTAGAACTACTTCAGCTGAAACAGCTGCCCCAAAGCTTGATACAAAAATCGTAAAAAGGGTATTGATCTTGTTATTGTTTGTGTTGTGGCAGTAGGTCCCATAAAATCTAAATCAACATTTTAGAAAGTGTTAATTTATTCTATTTTAAATGTATGTTGCCATAAGGCGAAAGGTGTCATGGAAGTTATGTCTTTATAAATTTAAATGTGCAATGGTGGTTCTTGTTATAGTAATGTGAGGTTACTGCATTATGTGACGTTTATTTTTTATTACAGTAACCATTGAATAATATAAGGTAATCAACACTAAATATGTTTAATATGTTTTTGTTTGATAAAGCTACTTGTTATAATTTTACATATAAACTCTTTATTGAAATAAATGACTGCATCTCAGTTCAATGTTTCAGTGCCCACTGAGCGGGGAAATGCCCAACTGTCCACTTGAAGTGATGACACATGCATTCTGGTTGGTTATGGGCGATAACTCACTGATGACAGCAGCTTGAAAGCTGGATTGAAGCGGGTGATCAAAGTGTATGAAATCAAGCACCTTTAGGTAAATATATAGATAATGCTTGTATTGATGACAAAAAGTGATCTAAGTGAATGAAACTTTACATTTTTTAGTTTTGGTAAAATTGTATAGATAATGAAATTCTAAATGGCTCATGAATATACAATAAAAGAAAAAAAAATATAACTATTATTTTTCAAAAAGATACATGATTTGATACTTGTTTTGATTATGCATACATTCTTAACTAAAATAAGAGACTCCAGCTGTTTCACTTTTTCAGCTACTGAACGCTACTAGACGTGTTTAACCATCCAACCGTAAAAGATGCCTCTTGCAGTGACGTTGGCTATGGGTGTACAGGCAATGAAGACGCAACAGCTGAACTTGACCAGGTTAACAAAGTCAATACAATGAGAATGAAATGGATTGTGATTTTGGTATTGCATTTAGCTGATGATTGTAATGTTGATGATTATGATGCTGATGGTGCTGGTGGTTGTTGTGATGATGGTGGTGGTGGATGTGCTTATGGTGGTGAGCTCGGTGTTGGTGGATGTGCTTATGCTGGGAAGCACGGTGGTGGTGGATGTGCTTATGCTGGGAAGCACGGTGGTGGTGGATTTGCTGATGCTGGGAAGCACCGTGGTGGTGGATGTGCTTATGCTGGGGAGCACAGTGGTGGTGGGTGTGCTTATGCTGGGGAGCACGGTGTTGGTGGGTGTGCTTATGGTGGTAAGCACGGTGGTGGTGGATGTGCTTATGGTGGTAAGCACTGTGGTGGTGGATGTGCTGATGCTGGGATGCACGGTGGTGGTGGATATGCTTATGGTGGTAAGCACTGTGATGGTGGATGTGCTGATGCTGGGAAGCACGGTGGTGGTTGATGTGCTTATGGTGGTAAGCACGGTGGTGGTAAATGTGCTGATGGTGGTAAGCACAGTGGTGCCACCACAGCGCGGTGGTTGTGGTGGTGGTCATGATGGTGGTGGTCATGTTGGTGATGAGCAAGATGGTAGTGGTGATTGTCATTATGGTTATGAGCACGGTGATAGTGGTGATGGTGATAAGCATGGTGATTGTGGTGGTGGTGGTAATGATGGTGGCGGTCATGATGGTGGTGGTCATGATGGTGATGAGCAAGATGGTAGTGGTGATTGTCATGATGATTATGAGCACGCTGATGGTGGTGATGGTGATGATGGTGATAAACACGGTGATGGTGATGGTGGTGGTCATGATTGTGGTGATTATGATGATGATGAGCAAGATTGTAGTGTAACACATTTATTAATATAATTTATGTGATATTTGCCTCTTTAATTATGATATTTATTTTAATTATATATAAGAGTTTTATGAGAATTAGTGACTGCATTGGTTCCATGTTTCAGTGACTGATGGTGGTGAGCACGGTAGTGGTGCTGGTGGATGTGCTGATGCTGGGGAGCACAGTGGTGGTGGATGTGCTGATGGTGGTGAGCATGGTGATGGTGGATGTGCTGCTGGTGGTGAGCACAGTTGTGGTGGTTGTGCTGCTGGTGGTGAGAACGGTGGTGGTTGATGTGCTGATGGTGGTGAGCATGGTGGTGGTGGATGTGCTGAAGCTGGGCAGCACGTTGGTGGTGGATGTGCTAATGGTGATGAGCAAGATGGTAGTGGTTATTGTCATGATGGTTATGAGCACATTGATGGTGGTGGTGATGGTCAAGATGGTGATGAGCAAGATGGTAGTGGTGACTGTCATGAGGGTTATGAACATGGTGATGGTGGTAATAAGCACGGTGATGGTTGTGGTGGAGGTCATGATGGTGATAACAAGATGGTAGTGGTGATTGTCATGAGGGTTATGAGCACGGTGATGGTGGTGAAGGTGATAAGCACGGCAATGGTGGTGGTGGTGGGCATGATGCTGATGAGCAAGATGGTAGTGGTGACTGTAATGATGGTTATGAGCACGATGATGGTGGTGATGATGATGATGGTGATAAGCACCGTGATGGTGGTGGTCATGATGGTGATTAACAAGATGGTAGTGGTGATTGTAATAATGGTTATGGGCATGGTGATGGTGGTGATGGTGATGATAGCTATAAGCACGGTGATGATGTTGGTCATGATGGTGATGAGCAAGATGGTAGTGGTGATTGTCATGATGGTTATGAGCACGGTGATGGTGATGATGGTGATAAGCATGGTGATGGTGATGGTCATGATTGTGATGAGCAAGAATGGTAGTGGTGATTGTCATGATGGTTATGAGCACGGTGATGGTGATGATGGTGATAAGCATGGTGATGGTGGTGGCCATAATGGTGATGAACAAGATGGTAGTGGTGATTGTCTTGATGGTTTTGAGTTAGGTGATGGTGGTGGTGGTGGTCATGATGGTGATGAGTACAATGGTGGTGGATCTCATGATGGTGATAGATACAATGGTGGTGGTGCTCATGATGGTGATAAGTACGATGGTGGGCGTGCTCATGATGAGGATAAGTACGGTGGTGGTGGTGTTGATAAGAATGCTGCTGATGGGGGTGGTCATGATGGTGATAAGAACGATGGTGATGGTGCTCATGATGGTGATAAGTACGATGGTGGTTGTGCTCATGAAAATGATAAGCATGGTGGTGGTGAGGGTGGTGATGGTTGAGATAGTGATATGTACGATGATGGTTGTACTTATGATGGTGATAAGCACGGTAGTGATGGTGGTGGTAATGGTGGTTGTAGTGGGGATGGTGGTGGTAACGGTGGTGGTGGTGGGTGTGATGGTGGTGGTGTGGTGATGGTGATAAGTACGATGGTGGTTGTGCTCATGATGGTGATAAGCGAGGTGGTGGTGGTGATAAGTATAATGGTTGTTGTGCTCATGAAGGTGATAAGTACAATGGTGGTTGTGCTCATGATGGTGATGAGCAAAGTGGTGGTGGAGGTGTTCATGATGGGGATAAGTACGACGATGGTTGTGCTCATGATGGTAATAAGCACGGTGGTGCTGGTGATGATGGTGGTGATGGTGATAAGCACGGTGGTGGTGGTTGTGGTGACGATAAGTACAATGGTTGTTGTGCTCATGATGGGGTTAAGTACAGTGGTGATGGTGCTCATGATAATGAGAAGGATGGTGATGCTGCTTATTATGGTGATAAGTACGATGGTGGTTGTGCTCATGATGGTGATAAGTTCGATGATGGGCGTGTATGGTGGTGATGATGGTGGTGGTGGTGATGATGATAAGTACGATGGTGGTGGTGGTGGTCATAATGGTGATAAGTACGATGGTGGGTGTGCTCATGATGGTTATAAGTACGATGGTGGTGATGGTGCTCATGATAGTGATAAGTGCAATGGTGGTTGTGCTCATGATGGTAATAAGTACGATGGTGATGGTGCTCATGATGGTGATAAGTACGATGGTGGCTGTGCTCATGATGGTGATGAGTACAATGGTGGTTGTCCTCATGATGGTGATGAGCAATGTGGTGGTGGAGGTGTTCATGACGGGGATTAGTATGACGATGGTTGTGCTCATTATCGTGATAAGCACGGTGGTGCTGGTATGATGGTGATAAGCACGGTGGTGGTGGTGGTGGTGGTGGTGGTGTCGATAAGTACAATGGTGGTTGTGCTTAGGATGGTGATAAGTACAATGGTGATGATGCTCATTATGGTGATAAGGACGATAGTGGTGGTGCTTATGATGATGATTAGTACGATGGTGGGTGTGCTCAAGATGGTGATAAGTACGATGGTGGTGCTGCTCATGCTGGTGATAAGTATGATTGTGGGCGTGCTCATGGAGATGATAAGCACGGTGGTGGTGGTTGTGTTGGTGGTGATAGTGGTGATGGTGGTGGTGGTGGTGATAAGTACGATGCTGGTGGTGGTGGTCATGATGGTGATAAATACGATGGTGGTTGTGCTCATGATGATGATAAGTACAATGGTAATGGTGCTCATTATGATGATAAAGACGATGGTGGGTGTGCTCATGATGGTGATAAGTACAATGGTGGTTGTGTCATGATGGTGATGAGCATATGGTGGTGGAGGTTTCATGATGGGGATAAGTACGACGATGGTTGTGCTCATGATGGTGATAAGCACGGTGGTGCTGGTGGTGATAGTGATGGTGGTGATGGTGATAAGCACGGTGGTGGTGGTGATGATTGTTGTGATGGTGATAATCACGGTGGTGATGGTGGTGGTGGTTGTGATAATGGTGGTGGTTGTTGTGGTGATGGTGGTGGTGGTGATGATTGTGATAAGCACGGTGGTGGTGATGGTGGTTGTGCGTATGATGGTGATAAGTACGGTTAAAAAATATATATTAAACGGAAAAAGGTATCGGCGATACTAGTTACCATTTCCTACCTTCTTTTGAATGGACAAAGTGAGTCTGTGGCCAAACAATTGCTTCATTGCTAATTGCTGCATGTTTGAAGGTGAACTAAGTAGATTTTGCATAGATCATATGCGAAATAAGTCTACAGAGTTTACAAGCCTGACTGGTGGTTTAAGTGCATGTTGTTGATTGCGGACATCCTTTCGTTACTGATCGGACTATGCGGCTGATGCACCCGATACTTGCTTCAGTATATCCCTTCATGTATCTTTATCATCAGTTTGGCGTTATACCCCAAAAATACCAGTGTGGCCCCGTAAAAATAATCCGAGAGGCCCAGTACTACTACTCGCTAGGACTTCTACAGTAGATAAACCAGCCTGGGAGGGCTCTTAAGGGTGCTGGCAAGTAATGGTGTGTAACATTTTCTTCTCCTTTGTCAAGTGTTTAACCTGACCTAAGCCAGTCACAAGTCTGGTTGAAAAACAGGGAGTGACCACTTTCATGGCAAAAAACACCGCTTTATAAAACAAGAGCTGTCGTAAGACAGCGCGCTAGACAACACCGCTTTTACTTAAATATTTACAATAACGATGTTATACATATGTCAAAAGCAATAAAAAATCAAATTAAAGAATGGAACGAGAATCGTAATGTGCCCGGGTTTTAAATGATTGGTAGTAGAGATTCAGTTTCAACTGCTTTCTTATATTTTTTGTAACAGTGACCTTGAACCTAAAGGGCCCCAAACACAAACCCATGGAAGTCCTCCTTAAACTCTTCCTACTTATCAAGTTTGGTCATAGTATGTCAACCATAACTTAAGTTATTCAGTACCAAACAGTAATTTATTTTTAGTTACAGTGGCTAATACTAACCATATGTTTATATTTAGCAAAAGTGACCTTTACCTAGACCATAACTGTTTGGGCCCAAACACACAATCTCAGGAAAGGTCTCTATAAACTCTTCCTATATATATTTGGTCTCAGTATATAGACCCTTACTTGCGTTATTCAATACCAACAATTTTTCTATTAATAGTAACTTTGACCTTGACCTTGATCCAAGGTGCCTAAAAGACATTCCCATGACAGGTCTTCGTAAACTCCTCATATATACCAAGTTTGTTCACTTTAAGTCAAACCTAACTAAAACTATTGTAGATAAGGTGACTTTGACGCTGCACTCCCACCAGCCCGCCCCGAACAATGACGCAAGTCATTCTTAACACTTGTTTTCCCTTTATGAAAACCTGGTTAAGAATATTAAAATGTGCCTAAAAATCAATGAAATCAATCAAGGGTCATTATTTAGGGTTAAAATGGAGTTATGTGAACTTATTGCAAGATGGTCGTCATTAACCGGCGTAGTATTAAGTGTTTTTTATTAAAATCCTAACTTGCAGATAGACTTTATGAATTACTTGGATTTTATTTAAACCGTGGATATAAAGGCAATATTTTGAAGAGCACTTGCCTTCTTGTATTTGAAGATGAATACCTGAAACAAAATATTGGGTTGAATATAGCATCCTTTCATAACTAAACTTTCAGTGGTTTGATTTTAATGAAGATATTTGCTAATTCATGTTATCTTTAAAACCGTTTTTGGCGGACACGTGTTGACTGACTCCGAGTGTTTCGGCTGTGACTTAAATTTCTTCAAATATTTTACGTTTTCAAATCATTTGGAAGGAGAGAATAGCATAAACTAGTCGCTTTTATTTTTAATAATGTTTTTCTTTATTTGTTCCCAGTTTTAGTACAATGATGCTTTTTATTATGAAACTCTATGATCACACAGTTTTAAACCTTTTAAGGCAGACTATGTGTGAAGCTTTTGGTTTCTAACGATGACTGCATCGTATCTTTGAAAAGTATTTGCATTAGGTGCTCTGAATTGTTTCCCTCCTTACCTTTTCGTTTTTATTATTATTTGTTTTATTGATAAGTTTCCTCAAGTTAATGCACAATTTGATAAGATTTATCTTTTGCGTTTTATCTTTATTAAGAATTGTTGGGATAAGAGTGAGGTTTGTGCACATAAACTGGTTTAAACCCCCAGTAAATTTACATTTTACTGACCGTTCCAAGGCGGTACCTAACAATTCTTGATAAACATACCAATTATAATTATATATATATATATATATATATATATATATATATATATATATATATATATATATATATATATATAGTATTTATGCACTGTGCTGTTTGTAGAGTTGTGTGCTGTTCTATGTTTCTTGTTTGTGGATTTGTGTTCTATGTCTTTGGCGTTGCCCATTGCCACTAAACCGGGTTTATGTTTAAACTTTTTGCTACTGAGCATGTTTCTGTAGCTGCTTTTTGCATATATATTGCCCTGAAACTTTAACCGAAGTTTCTAAGTCAATCAGGGGCCATTACTTGTATTAAGGATAATATGGATTTGTGTAACCTCATTGTGTGATGGTCCTGAACAACTGTGTGAATTATTAAGTCTATTGAATGACAGGGTAAAGAAGTAATTAATAAATAGCCCAACATGCCTTAAAACATTGTCCTATATATGATAGTCAATCAGGGGCAATAATTTGTATAAAGAATACTATTGAGTTATCTAACCTCATTATGTTATGGCCCTGAACAACTGTGTAAAGTATTAAGTGAAATGAATGAAGGATATTGAAGTTAAAAGTGAAAATCCGAACTTACCCTAAAATTTAAACCGGACGCAGACGCTGTGGCGAGTAGTATGACCTCCTTATTCTTAGAATAGTCTTGCTAAAAACTATTCTCATATTTATTTACTTTGAAATTTTTGACATTTAGGTCTTGCATTTTTTGCTTCTGATTGTGTTTCATGAATCAAATTTCTTATACAAATGTATGTTGTTATGTTTTTATTGATTATGCATATTTGTACTTTGTAATCTGTTGCCTTCTTTTAAATAAATCTGAAACTGGAAATAGTTGTACATGTATATGAAAAATGACCATTTGTTATCCAACAACCGAGTGAAACAAAATGTTAAACATCATGAAAACTTTTGTCTTTTCAATTTGGAGTGATCACTTTACTTTAGCGAGAAAAGCGAAACAGAAACGAATGATATCGGTGTTCCTATTGCATTATAATTTTAAATTTAACCGATTTCATTCAGGAAACAACGGTGACACAGAGGCCTTAAGTTATAAAGTTGTTGCCACAAGTAACTAATATTTTTGCCACAATTTACTAAGTTGTGGCCTCAATTAACTAAGTTAATAAATTTGTAAATAAAGTGTTGCGGATGTCACCTCTGTTCGACCGTAGGAAACACGAACTGATACAATTATCTTTTTGGATGCTGCTAATGAAAAAAAAATACTTTGTGACTCTATTGCGAAGAATTAAAAGAATGATTTACAAAGTAACAAGAGTAAACTTCATAGAAAGAATTAGACGTGCAAAAGAGAACAGAATCGAAGGTTTGCAGTAGACTTTGACCACTTATACAGTTTGTATACTCTTTCTATAGACCAAGATTGGTCAAGATATGGCATTCCTAACTAAAGTTATTTAGTTTCAACCGTTTTTTTTAGAAACAGTGACTTTGACCTTGACCCTAGGGACCGCAATTGCAATCCCATAAAAGGTATCCAAAAATTCTTCCTATAGACCAAGTTTAGTCAAGATATGTCATCCCTAACTAAAGTTCTTCATTTTCAACCGTTTTTCTATTTTTAGCAACAGTGACCTTGACCTTGACCCTAGGGACCGCAATCGCAATTCCATGAAATGTCTTCATAAACTCTTCGTATAGACCAAGTGTAGTCAAGATATGTCATCCCTAACTAAAGTTATTCAGTTTCAACCGTTTTTCTATTTTTAGTAACAGTGAACTTGACCTTTTTTCTAGGCTCCCTAAACGCAAGTCCATGAAAGGTACCTATAAACTCTTTCTATAGACCAAGTTTGGTAAAGATATGTCAACCCTTACCAAAGTTATTCAGTTTCATAGGTGAGTTTGACGGCGCCCGCCCGCCCGCCCGCCCGAACAACGACATTCGTCATTCTAATAACCAGGTTTTACTTTGTGAAATCCTGGTTAAAAAACAGAGGATATTTTTCAGTAAAGCATGAGTTACGCTAGGATTAACACATTTCTTTTCACATACGTATCTGCATGTTGTTGGCAAGTCATCGATAAAAAGTTTATATGTTTGTAAAATAAAATATAGATCAGATTTTAAAACAAAAGCTGACAATCTTTGTGTCCCTTTAGAAATAAATAGTTATAAATAATATCAATAAGAACATAATTAATGTCAACTAAAATCTAAATTGTTTGAATTCCGTACAATTGTAGGCCTACATGATTACAAAATAAATAAAAACCAAAATAAGCAGCCAGTGTATTAATCATTTTTAAAGAGCAAAGACAACAGGTATGTTCCTACGTTGTCAATGACCCTTTATACACGTATGTTTCTAGTATGTCACTGTCCCTTTTCAAAGATTCATGCTTTCCAAAATAACTCATTCTGGGCACGAGTTATAAGCACAATACATATACACAAATTACGATTTGAAGTGTAAAGACATATTTCAGTATTGATGTTTTTCAAGAGTTCTTCTTCAAACAAGTATTTACATGTATATACATTTCAAACTTAAGCTCAACAGTTTAGTATATCCTGAAACGTTATTTACATTGATGTTAAAAAAATCTATCTTATGTAAGCGGCAACTTCAAAAGGCTTTAATCATGTTGGACTTTAAAGCAGCATTTTGGTTCGGTCAAATAAAATAGGTTTGGTAAGGGTTACATCCTTTTTAAAAAAAAAGGTAGGGTAGGTAGACATTAGGCTTTATATAAGAACTTTATTGTCATAATTGGAGAATTGATGTTAAAGTAATCTTCTGTTTAAAGCTTTAAGGTTTTAAACTCCATATTAATATATACACTGACTACCAACCGACTATACAATCGGTAGGGTCTGTGCCTATTTCGTATGTAGGGTCTGGTAACCCGAACCAAATGTATTTTAGACCTTATAGGGATATCTCAATGTTAAAACCATTGTAATATTCAAATACATTAACATAGCATGTTGTTATATGTAGTTTAATTGGAATGATGACATTTGCTTTATATCCAGATTAACAGTTCAAACATTATATTGTTTCCTTTCAGTGTTAATTAACATTTAAACATGAATACCTGACAAGTTAAGATTACAAAATGTCAAAACATTACCATACATGTAGAACTAACTAAGGTTAATACATGTTATTATATAACTTGACTAAACTTACTAAATAAGAAAACATTTCTATAGATAACAAAAGCAGATGTAAATAACAAAAACAAAAAGTCCCTCGGATTCAATTGCGAAAAAAAACTCAAAAAATTATTTTGGAAATGCCACCATTTTTTTCATACTGCAAAATAATCAATAAGGCATACTGTATCATAACGAGTCTGAACCACCTAGCACATCTTTCCCATTAGGAACATTATAAGATTCTACAAGATCATTTACCTTGACCAATCATTGTAGTGTTTGCTGAACCTTCAATGTCAGCATTGTCTAAAAAATGCTTATATCTATTCTGTATTGCATCACCTGTTTACACTTCAGCTTTTGTTTCAACACTTGAACAATTATTATCAGTGGCAAACCACTGTCTATTCTATTTTCTGCAAACTCTGTCTCGCCATTTTCTACCGTTCCCATTTCACTATCAAGAGCCTTTGAATTAACATATATCTAAACATTTTGATTAACATCATCTGTCCTTTCTTTACCATCAGATCTAGTTGCGGTATCTTCACTCGCTTCATTACTTTGTGCAACAGATTCACAATCATTATCACCAGCCCTTTCCAATACAATGTCTTCAATCCCTTTCTTACCTTCAGACCCTTCCTCTTTATGATCCTTCTCTAAACAATCATTTACATTTGTGTCCCAACTCTCTTTTAAAACGTCATCAACCCCTTTCTTATCTCCAGTTTCGTCAGCTTGTTGCTTGTCCTCAATAACATTGGTAACTGAGTCTCCTCTTTTACTGAAACTATGCCCAGTCTTGTCAGTTATTTTCTGGTCCTCTATGACATTGGTTCCCGTTCTCCGGGCCAGTTCAGTCCGATATTTCTCGGAAGTCATGTCTGCAAGCTTAGACTTCTTTTCATTGATCAGATTTTTCACATTCACATTGCTCACTGGTTTCCAGTCAGCATGCATGAATGATTTGGACTGAAATGTACGAAATGAGTACAGTTAAACAATCACATTGCAGACAGTTTCCAATCTGAATAAGACATTTGATGAACAACAAAGATAGTAGAATTTATGCAGTGATGAATTTGACATAATTTTGACATAATATTATAATAAGTTGAATAATCCAGCCAACAAAATTATGGAAAAAACTAGTGTTGAAAGTCAATTCCAGTTTGACTACCAATAATTGGTTCCAGCAACCGATTATCGAGAGTACAATCGTGTTTAAATAATATCTTAATTGTAGTTTTATTCTTGTACAATAACGAAACTAACTGAACTCTATGGAGAAAAACGGCAGGAAAAAAACAGATGCAAATAACGAGAAGAAAGAAGAAAAAACTACACATATATTGAATAGATGATCGATTATGACCAAATACAATCGATTGTCGCCGAAATCAGGCCCATATTATCAATTTTCGATTATAATCGTTCATCGGAAAATCAATTTGAAAAAATAGATGTAGAATCTTGGATAATCAAGTTCTCCATATTTTACCTTTTCGATGTGCACTATTTGAAGGAATCAAAAAGAGGAACTGTTTAGTATTTGAAATACCGGTACTATGAAACCATTTTATGTTGAAATGAACCATACAAAATCATTGATTCAAAATTATTTCATAACATAATTATCCATTAAATGACAAAAAAATTCTATTTAAATACCTTAAAGTTAGCATCACAGGCAGGTTTGCTGGTTGTCACTGACTTGGAGACAGCTTTGAGTGTATGTAGTATAGGGGTTGTGTTGACCACATTCATCTCTTTGTGAATGTCGATGGCTGTCTTTAGTATATCTATCTTGGAATTAGAAGGACTGTGGTAAAGACTGTGTCTCCTTTTGACTGATAAAAAATAAATCATCAAAAATAATTATGTTTGTTGCCGATTTTTAGCACCGATTTTGGCAAATTTCCACTGCGGTATAAAGCGTTTTAACACGTTTTTTTCACCATTGTTTTGCCTGCAACCCTTGTATGATAGCATCCGATAAACAATATGGTAACATTAGAACAGAAAAAAATAGATTACAACACAGTATACTGTCATAAATAAAATATGGGAGGAACTGTCTAATTTTGCTTTGCATGTGTAACGGGTTCTACCAACTCACTATGTCGGAAGTCTATAGTGTAGACTGTTGTGAACATGTAACTACATTTTCCCGTGCTAAAGAAGTTCATTACTTTTATTTGGATTATAATAAGTATGTTTTACAATGTATACTTCCTTCAATTACTCATAAAGTTTAAGTTATACTTTGTCTTATGGTTTTATATTCAGAGTTTACTGTCTGCTGTCAATTAATATCTGTATATGCAAATCTGGTTAGTTCCATTTTGTTCGTAAATGATTCATTGGGAAGTGTGTTTATTATGATATTAAATAGATTTCTTAGGGTAGCTGGTTTGGAATAAATTATATCATTAAAATGTTCTATAATTGGCAACCTATAGGCTTTGTATAAAGTTGTTTAGCTTTGTCTTTTGGTTGATTTTATAACCAAATAAAACTGTGCTACTGGTATTAATATTCATATTTTATAAACCATACTTGGATTTGTTTTATTTCTATTTAAAAACTGACTGAATCAGTTTCATTAAGTTATCTGTCCTCTGACGGTAACTTCACCCTTTTTACATTCTTGGACTCTGTCAAGGTAGTGTGTGGTTTCCCTGTGGGCCACTCACATTTTTCATATAGGTTTTTCAATTTAAAACTTGATTAATGTAACTGAGATGTGAAAGTTTTCTAAATTTTGATAATTAAAAATAAATGACTTGGAGTTTAGCTTTTTAAACTGTGTTTATCAATATTTGACACTCTACAGAATTGTTTTAACCTTACAACATAAAGTTGCATTATGGCTTGCCTGAGCAGCTAGGTGTAGCTAGGCATTTGTTAGTTTCATAGTTGTTTTTGTTTTACTGTGTTATTTCCATTTGAATATAATTAAAGATGCACTCTTACTCCCAAATAATATTTACCACAATTAATAATATTGTCTTAACAGTCCTTTAGGATGAATAAATGTGGAAAACAATGGTTCTTATGAAGAATACCGAATTTAATTTGAAGGAAATGTGCATAAAACATGGTATTTCTGCCTTAAAAATGTATAGTTAGATCACAGTAAATCTTTTAGCATTCACCAATCATCTAATATTTTTGCGATTTCTGCTGTTAAATACACGGTTACAATCTTGTTTTCAGTAATTAATATTTTCCATAATTGCATTATTTAGTAAGTAGTTGTAGATTTATCACTCAAAATTTATGTTTACTATACATGTGTATGTATTGATTTTGAATAAGTGTGTCACTTTAAGGAACTTAAATTCTTGAATAGCTTGTATAGAAAAATGAAAACATCTCGGTTGTTTTTCACGCCCAACCTCCCTGCCTTTGCCCTGTGTCGAACGTGAGGGTTTTTGTAACCGCCCGTGCGGCTTACTACCACTCGTTGAGGTTCGGTTACACATGTATGAATGACTTTAAATCGGTTTTCAAATAATGGATACATGTCAAGTTATTAAAACCTACATTTAAACACCGCTACTGTGAGCACGGTTTGTTTCAAATTATTGCTATTTCGAATTTATTCTTTATTCCCAATTTATATTTCTTTATATTTCTTTATGATCAAATTATTGTTTTTATAAATAATCTGAGATCAATATCTCGAAAGAATCGCTGTATCGAGGTAAAAATTACAGTCTCCTATTTGGTATTTCACACCCATATATCAATCCCTGTTTCAACGTGAATCTTTCATAGTTTTAACACCATACTGCGATTGTCAAATGTAAATAATGTAAATAAGAATCTTCCTGATTGATGGGTTTATCCCGGCCTCTAGGAGAATGTACACGAGCTCATCATTGTCTCTGTCAGCCGCCCAATGGATTGCTGTCGAGAACATCTGAAGAAATAATTATCAATATATCATTAATTTGGTTGTCCAGTTAGCCCAGTGGTTAGTGCTCTCACTTCACCAAAGCAATCGGGATTTCGATTCCGTGGGTCTGGGCTAAACTGGTTGGTGGTCGCTAAGCTTATGTAATAAAACATATCGTTTATAAGATTTGTTTGTAATGATCGAAATACTTTTAACTCACACCGCCGACAGCGTCGAGTTCACAGCCAGCATCAATGAGAGCCATGGCAACCTCCGGATGATTATGGAACGCAGCATACATAATAGCCCCGTCAGGTCGGCCAGCAAAAATCAGAGTGAGACATTCAAGCACCATACAGAATCTCTATTTTCTATATAAGTGAAATCTCGATTAACATACATTTTTATTTTATGATACGACACATGGTATCATAAAATGTTGACTTGTTTTTACAAAATAAAAACTGTACACAAGGGAAATGTTTGAAGATGCAAGTGCTATTATAAATATTTTTACAGACATCCAACATCCTACACAAAAACACTATTGCATGAAGAGCAATAAGCAATGTAATTAAAAGCAGGAATTCTTCAACAGTGGTAATGTAATACATATTTTTATTTTACGTTATTACATATACATTTTTTGCAGTTCATTTTTGAACTTAATAAAACCTTTCTGTTTAACATTTATATTGATATATACATATATACAATAAAGTTAATAATTGTAATAAAAAGGTTTACCAAAATAACTTTATTCCAGGTTGACATCCTTTCTCATATTCCTTAGGGGAATTTGAGGATACATACCGTATATATTTTAATAATTATGAGCACACTGAAATAACAGTGCATATAAAGGACTCACACTAAACCTGAATAGGTACAACCGTACAGGCTGTTCAGTTTGAATCATGTCAAGCCAACACTTTTACACACATGACCTAACTTATAGCTGCACTCTAACAGATTGACTGTTTTAACAACTTCTTTAATTTTTGTCTTGGAATAAGCCATTTTTTGCATTAATGTCTGGACACCAGTGACAAAAGACTGTTGACGAAATTTGTGTTTTATGGCTAAAAGCGTTTCTAACACTTTTTTCCGCAGTTTTCCAAATAGTTGAGATCTGTTCTTTAAATAGTTATCATAAAATACGGAATTATAGGCATTGGTGCCAAACTTAGCTGATTTTAGACCAAATATAATAGTCAAAACTGTCAATCTGTTAGTGCAGCTTTAACGCGTTGAACAGTGCAAATTGTTAGACGAGGAAACATGATGAAAGGGAGACAAAGAAGAAAGCAAGAGAGCAATCTAATTCAGATCACCTAACTCACCCAGTTACTGCTCTTGCTATTCACACTACACCCTGCCTTGATCTGAAAGCGTGCTATCTCTCCCAGCTGGACGTCAATCTCTTTTTGTGATCGTGCACACTCATGCAGGGCTGTACGCTCATCCTGAAGCATAGATGGCTGTCATACAGTCATTGTGAATAATAATCTTAACATAGTTGATGTAAATAAAGCGATTCACCAATTGATTTTTTTCAATTAACTAGACACTGTATGTCATTCAACCATTCCATTGCCGCCCAAAAAATATGGATAATTAGGATCGATCGCATTTGTTCTTGCAATTATGTTAGCGCTCTATGATCTACATAACTTACTATACAATTATGTATTACGATAAACAATCTTTTGAAGTGTTGGTTATATGACGTTGCTATAATCCTATTGGAGCGTAAATTTGAATTTGTATTCGAGGGGGACCCTTTTGACCGTGCTTTACACTGGTGCATGTAAAAGAACCAGGATAGCTCTTACCAAGGCTACATTGTGTCAGTGCACTATGCCCCAAAGAAAAATATATGACTAACAATCTTATCGAGCCACTTGCTGCATAGGCCATGCCGGAGTGTGAGAATAAATGAACTTTAAAACCACCACACCATTTATATAACAAAGTTGTTAAGTCAATGAAACTGATTTACATTGCAACGTATACATTGTTTTGTTTCTGTACGTCACAGCCAATTTTGAGCAGGACATTAACAATATCTGGTAGACACAAATATGCTGTGTTGTGCAGGGCAGTCCAACCTTTAAGAAAACTATAACATACATTTTAAGTAAGCCTTATTTAAAAATGAACAGTTATAATGAGAAATGGTGAACTTAAAACTAAAAACATGCCATGATTATGTGCTATTTTTTGTGATATACCTATAATGAATATGTACAGAAACAAACCTTTTCTTACGCATCAATCTCTGAGCCAGCCTCAAATTGCGTCTGAACAATATCTGCATGGCCCTTCATGGCAGCAGGGTGGATGGCTAAATTACCTATCTGAAAATTTATATTAAACAAATAAAACAAGGCATTAATTCAAAGGCTATATGCAGGTCAATGTACTCAGGATGCTAAATGGATAAAAAACTTTATATCCAATTGGCATCCTCAGTCTGACTGCCACTGTTTATGGTCTGCAATGTCAAGTTATATATATTATACTAGATCGAATTATTCATCCTGAAATAGGCTGTAACTTTTCCAGTTAAAATACAATTTCATTTGACTACACTCCATTTGTGGTTGTTTGATGCTTTAAATTTAGCTCCTAGAAATGCAGTTTTTATATACATGTCTTGGTGCAGTTGTGTATGCCTGCCTAAGCAGCGACAATATTAACACTTCAGCTGGGTAAATATTGAAGGGATTATCCGCCAGTTAATACATGCTGCTTTATGACAATTCTCATTTTAAATTGCAATTGCATTCGTCTAAATGGCAGGTGCCTACGAGCAATTGTTTCGTGTTATTGACAAACGCATTTGTCTATGTATACAACTTTAAGTTGCCTTCACTTTATTGCTTAGTGTTAACGTCTAAACGACAAATGACATGTGCTCCTGCACGAAATAAGTTGACTGCTACCATAGCAAAAGTCGCGAGAGTGCTCTCCCATGGATAAGAAGGGTACCAGTTTTGGTTTCCCATTTAATATTGCTGTCGCAGGATACCAATATTTACTGGTTCCCTTCTAGTTCCATTCGTTTAGTTGCGTTCGTCTAAATGCATTCGTCTATAGTCTATATGCTTATTGGTAAATGCATACTGCTATGTCTGATTGGTGTATCATTAAGTTAGCTTTTAATGGTCTTATAATTCTTATTACATTATATAAATATCATTAGTAATACTATTAGAAGTTTAATTGTACTCTTGTATTTTAATTAGTACACAATAGTCAATTCAAAGTAAAAACTATACATCCGTCATTTATCGTATAGGCGTAGACACTAAGCAATAAATTGAAGTAAACTAAAAGTTGTACACATAGACTCATGCGGTAGTCCATTACAAACACGAACGAAGCAATTGCATGAAGGCACTTACAATTTAACGAATGCACCAGCAATTTAAAAAGAGTTATGTCATAATGCAGCATGCATTAACTGGCGGATAATCCATTCCATAGGTAGAACCAATTTTCCGTCATATCTTTTAGAGTGTCAACAAATTGTTGACTGATTACTTACAGCATTCTTGACATTGTTGACATCACACTTGTTTTTAACTTGTTTGGCTTGCCCTGGGATGCTACATGGATTTGGGAGCAATCGTTATTTTTGACGTGTTTCATCCATTTTCCAGCAGTCACCGCTTTTTCAATGAAGCGAAGCAATGAATGATCTGTACTCGTTTGAACATGCACAGGTTGAATGATTATTATCATATTATAAATGACAAAAAAACGAGAAATATCGATGGGACGACAGTTAAATTTTCAGTCCGTTCTGATTTATTTTAGTAAGATATAATTTACCAAGATGCACGGACAATGTATTTTAATTATTATGTTTGAGCCTAATTGTATAATAAAGTCTGCGTTCCTATGAATACAAACGTTTAATCATACTGTCCATTCTGCAGTTCTATTTCAGTTTTCTTGTTTATAAACGGTCCTCATCCTCCTCTGATATACAAATAAGCCTAAGTTTCATGGAGCTTTCGGCAATAAAGTTCATTTCTGCCTGGTTACTCAGTGCAGTGTTGGCATGATTCGGAAAGGGCATTGATTAATACGAGTATGTGATATCAAATATCAGAAAATACATTATAGATGAATTATTGCAGTTTCGTTTCGTTTTATTTTTCAACTGATATGGAATGATTGCTGTCAAACCTTAAAATCTGTCAAACCAAAAAATAAAGTTTGCAAAGAAATTGTCCGTCGACAACTTTCCTCATAGAATATTTTTGAATGCTTCAAATATGTATTACCAGGCATCCAAAATTCACGTAATCGTTCATCAGATTTCTTAATTTATTCTCTGGTCATCGACGTTTAACTATGAGGAGGTAACTTGATTTCACTGGCCTCCTGTATGAAAGCAAGGATCAGAAATGCAATGGCAAGACCATCGTTGAGCGCTGTACCTTTTTTTTTCTTACTTTTCTCTAATCGAACCTCTTACACATACAGTCGCAATGAAGTCCAGGATGAGAAAAAGGTGGAGAACACCTAAACCATATTAAGAAGGTAATGAGGAATGTAGAAGACTAGAACTGTATCATATTGATAGCGAAAAGAAAAAGTTATCTTTCCTCTCACATTTACAACCTTAATACACCTGAGACATAGTGAAAGTATTTCATTATATGTAATACTTTGTCCATTGTATGAATGATCCAGTTGATTGAAACAATGAATAATATCCAAACAATTTATTGCATATTTCTTAACAACTTTGTAAATATTTTGACTATTTTGCTCAATTTCAATTATCGTTGAGGTTTAAATTACAGTCGTTTTAAATCTTAGTTTGTAAGAATCATGTAAAATCAGATTTTCTTGCAATGTTATGTTACGCAAAAAGCGAAGATTGATTTTTCTCACTCAAGGAAACAAATTTAAGTTCAGCCCCTTATTCCAAATCGCGAAGTCTAATAATACAGTTAAAATTATAACCAATATTACTACAGACTTTATTGATTCAAATATACAATGAGTTTGCCATTTAATCTTCCCATTGGCATTAATGCTTAATTGTGATGCCGATGGACTAATGTAATTTTAAATCATTTAACAGAGTATTGCATGCTGATTTCATATATTTAGAAATATATGAAACAGTTGTTTCCATTATTTTCACGGAAAGCTGCTGTTACACTGTCTTTTTTAAATATTCCATGTTCATCAAGCTTCCTTATATCAGTTTTTTCGGTATACCTTTGCACATTATGTTTATGCACAATAAAACCCCATAAATGATATCTTCATATCATGAGGTCCCCAAGAAAAGTCACATATATGAACTTCAGATACCTTAACGAAAAACACTCACGAGGAACATTCACGAGGTTTAGATAACTATTGTATCCACGATGCACACACACGGTTATGTTACCTTTGCACTTTTGTACTAACGAGGTACACTAAAGTTTAAATAATCTTTGTACTCTCGTGACACATTCAGGTTTAAATGAAAATTCTACTCACGAGATACTAGTACTCGGATGTTTAAATAACATTTGTACTCTCGCGACACATTCAGGTTTAAATTAAAATTCTACTCACGAAAATACTAGTACTCGGATGTTTAAATAACATTTGTACTCTCGCGACACATTCAGGTTTAAATTAAAATTCTAATCACGAGATACTAGTACTCTGATGTTTAAATAACATTTGTACTCTCGCGACACATTCAGGTTTAAATTAAAATTCTACTCACGAGATACTAGTACTCGGATGTTTAAATAACATTTGTACTCTCGCGACACATTCAGGTTTAAATTAAAATTCTACTCACGAGATACTAGTACTCGGATGTTTAAATAACATTTGTACTCTCGCGACACATTCAGGTTTAAATTAAAATTCTACTCACGAGATACTAGTACTCGGATGTTTAAATAAAATTTGTACTCTCGCGACACATTCAGGTTTAAATTAAAATTCTACTCACGAGATACTAGTACTCTGAGGTTTAAATAACATTTGTACTCTCGCGACACATTCAGGTTTAAATGAAAAGTCTGCTCACGAGATACTAGTACTCTGAGGTTTAAATAATATTTGTACTCTCGTGACACACTCAGGTTTAAGAAACTTTTGTACTCTTGGCACACACGAGCCCTTGCAAACATCCTTTGTACTGCCATGGCACTCTAAGGTTGAAATAACCTTTGTATTGTCGTGGCACTCTCAGGTTGTACTAACCTCTGTTTTGTCGTGGCACTCTCAGGTTGAACTAACCTTTGTACTGTCATGGTACTCTCAGGTTGAACTCACCTTTGTACTGTCGTGACACTCTCAGGTTGAACTAACTTTGTACTGTCGTGACACTCTCAGGTTGAAATAACCTCTGTACTGTCGTAAAACTCTCAGGTTGAAATAACCTTTATACTGTCGTGACACTTTAAGGTTGAAATAACTTCTGTACTGTCGAGACATTCTCAGGTTGAACTAACCTCTGTACTGTCGTGGCACTCTCAGGTTGATAATACCTCTGTACTGTCGTAACACTCTCAGGTTGAAATAACCTCTGTACTGTCGTAACACTCTCAGGTTGAAATAACCTTTATACTGTCGTGACACTCTCAGGTTGAAATAACCACTGTACTGTCGTGACACTCTCAGGCTGAAATAACCTATGTACTGTCGTGACATTCTCAGGTTGAAATAACCTCTGTACTGTCGTGACACTCTCAGGTTAAACTAACCTCTGTACTGTCGTGACATTCTCAGGTTGAAATAACCTCTGTACTGTCGCGACACTCTTAGGTTGAACACACCTCTGTACTGTCGTGACACTCTCAGATTGAAATAACCACTGTACTGTCGTGTCACTCTCAGGTTGAAATAACCTCTGTACTGTCGTGGCACTCTCAGGTTGAAATAACCTCTGAACTGTCGTGACACTCTCAGATTAAAATAACCTCGGTACGGTCGTGGCACTCTCAGGTTGACATAACCTCTGTACTGTCGTGGCACTCTCAGGTTGAAATAACCTCTGAACTGTCGTGACACTCTCAGATTAAAATAACCTCGGTACGGTCGTGGCACTCTCAGGTTGACATAACCTCTGTACTGTCGTGGCACTCTCATGTTGATAATACCTCTGTACCGTCGTGATACTCTCAGGTTATAATAACTTCTGTACTGTCGTGACACTCATAGGTTGAAATAACCTCTGTACTGCCGTGACACTCTCAGGTTGAACTAACCTTTGACTGTCACGGCACTCTCAGGTTGAAATAACCTATATACTGTCGTGACACTCTCAGGTTGAAATAACCTATGTACTGTCGTGACACTCTCATGTTAAAATAACCTATGTACTGTCTGACACTCACAGGTTGAAATAACCTTTGTACTGTCGTGAAACTCTTAGGTTGAACTAACCTCTGTACTGTCGTGACACTCTCAGGTTGAACTAACTTCTGTACTGCCGGGACATTCTCAATTTGAACTAACCTCTGAACTGTTGTGGCACTCTTAGGTTGATAATACCTCTGTAATGTCGTGACACTCTCAAGTTGAACTAACCTCTCTACTGTCGTGACACTCTCATGTTGAACTAAACTCTGTACTGTCGTGACACTCTCAGGTTGAACTAACATCTGTATTGTCGTGATACTCTCAGGTTGAACGAACTTCTGTACTGTCATGACACTCTCAGATTGAAATAACCTCTGTACTGTCGCGACACTATCATGTTGAAATAACCTCTGTACTCTCGTGACACTTAAAGGTTGAAATAACCTCTGTACTGGCGTGACACTCTCAGGTTGAACTGACCTCTGTACTGTTGTGGCACTCTCAACTTGTACTTACCTCTGTACTGTCGTTACACACTCAGGGGCACGCGAAGGTTTCAATGACGTTAGACTCACGAGACGCACTAAGGTGTAAATAAACTTTGTACTCGCGTGAAGTATTCCGGTTTAAATAACCTTTGTACTCTCATGTTGTAATAACCTCAGGTTGAAATAACCTCTGTACTATCGTGAAGTATTATGGTTTAAATAACCTTTGTACTCTCGTGAAGTATTCAGGTTTAAATAACCTTCGTATTGTCGGGAATCACTCAGGTTAACCACTTTGTATTCACGTTGTACTTACGAGGCTCACTTAGGATTAAATAACCTTTGTTATATCGAGACACACTCATCTTTAAAAAACCGTTGTAATGTTGAGGCACACAAAGGTTTAAATAGCCATGTTGTTCTTTCAAAGCACACTCGGGTTTAAATAAACGTTGTGCTCTCGAGACCCTCTCGGGTTTAACCAACGTTTTGTACTCTTAAGGTTGACTCAAATTTAGATGACTTTTGCACTTATGTGGCACAGTTAGGTTTAAATGTTTTTAAATGACTTTGGTAACCTGAAAATTGCTTTAAAAACCTAGCACAAACGACGCAGGATCCCGTTTTATGCTCTCCGCGATCTACCCGAAGATGACGCAAGGAGCCAGGTAAGCTACGATGCAAAGCTCAATGTCATCAAAGCAATTGAATAAACCGTGATTCCACTTAAACAGTGTAAACATTAAATTGTATTTTTAAATTAGACATCAGTTCGTTCAGTTCTATTTTCTATTCATGCTGTACCGAAACGCTCTCTGCAAGAGGGGAACCAAATTGGAATACATCTAGCTAGCCTTGAAAGAAGGCAAATACAATAACTGCTTTTCAAAATCTATATAAATACAATTTTCAATGTAAAGTTCATTTAATGTTCGAAACTGAGAAACGTTTTGTTGATTGTATAGGGGTTTTACCTTGAAACATAGCTCTTGTACTAGCTAATTCAAATATAATTGAACCATTAAAAGGTCGCGTCTGTAATATTAAAGAACCATATTCAATACATCTCCTTATGTTTTGTTTTTATTTCGGTTTGTGTTTGGTCTATGTGTGGTGTTAGTTCTTTCAATGTCATTTAACAGACGGTCTGTTAAATGCAATTGGTTGTACTTGTAGTTGAGGTACTTGTGCTTATGGTTTTAATTTGAACACCTTTTTATTACATACATTGTTAAAAACTGTGTACTTAAATTGGTAATGAAGTATTACAGTGTAAAGGGTAAAGAGTAAAAAAATGAAGTGTAAAAACTAAGACGGCCTTGAATATTATTTGTTTTGAAAATATTGATTTTAAATATCAACTTTTGCCAAAACAGATGAAGGTTACAAGGTACTTTAACAATTTCGTATATGTTTCTTATTTGTATGTATTGAAACTGTCTTTCAAAGTAATAACTTCCATGTAAGTTCCTAATGATGTTTAGTCTTTTTTATCCCTGTAATAAACAATAAGGTCTTTTGATCATATATTTACTTAACATGTTATTATTAAAGTAAATAGAAATGTTATGGTGATATACATGCATATTTTGTCTTCTATTTCATCGCGCCGACTGGATACTCTGCATCACTTATGCCTTGTTTTCATTTGAATCTCGGAATATTCTCGTGAAGTCGGATTAGTTGTTAAACGGTTTTGTCCAACTCAAACCACTGAATGTGTGTGTTTAGCTTTTTGCATAAATATTTAAGAAAATCGAGTGATGTCTGTAGTTCTTCTCCTGCATTTTTGTTGTAAGATTTAACAGTTAACTCAGTTTCTCCCACAATCAGATGATTTTCTATAGCTCACATTCCTCCTCGTCCGTGCAATACTTTGGGTTAATTTTGGCTGAGAGATATAAAGAAGTGAAAAATGCTTATTTCTTTGATTCAACATGTTCAAGTTTGTCTGACGTAGTACATTCAAATGTTGTTTATAGGTAAGCGTTTGGCCTTTCGTTATAATTGTTTGAAATTTGTAGACGTACATAACTTTTCCATCTCTAACTCACATAAAATGTTAACAGCCCTCAATGAACTATTTTCAAGTAACAAATCCATAGGTAAATCTGGACCTTCTCTGCGCAATATTCCTCTCCTCTGGTCCCATCATAACGTTGCCCTTGATCCTAGATAACGATGGGAAATTTGGTTTCTTTAGTAATGAGATTCCGAATATTTACAAACAATAAGTATCGTTTTGAGCTCATCATCTGCACATTCCTCGATACTGTTTTGCATTTTTGCTATGATTCAAGTTATCGACACATTGTAAAACTCTTTAAACACTGATGTATCAAATGTCATCCAGCCGTTTGTTTTGTCATACGTTATACTTGCGTAAATTCTGGATGGCGTTTTTATGACACTTTCCTGTTGGATCAAGCGCAAGTTTTACATATCTCCCAGTGCCGTTGAACTTTTTTTTTTCACTTCAAATCCACGCATTTGCATGGCATATCGTTCGTAACACGTATTGCGTTTATCATCTGGTGCCTCTTTTCCAAATAAAGATAACAAGAAACCTTCGAACGCCTCATCTGCAATCGTTTTTCCTAGGTCCTCCCCTGTAGCTCTACACAATCCTTTCAAATGCCCATTTTTCAATTATCTCATGGACGCAAGTGTCTATAGTTGCCCCACCTCAGTCCACAATGACGTACTTCTGTCCTTCAGCTAATGTAGTTCTAGTTCCAAAATCTATAAGGTAAATTTTCTGTTTACGGCAAAACAAGGACCATGGCTTCAGACTCAATGACCTACCTTATTTAATAGTTTTGTATCCCGGTTCCTTCATCTGCTTCCCGCATGAACTGGCGCACTGAGTCAGTCCATATAGAAGGGATGGGAATCATACATTCAATGTCGTTGCTTACCTGTGTCATACTTTCTATTTTGTGATGCTCCATAATTCTCGGCATGTCTATTTATCTTTAATCCTGCCATTGAAAGCTGAAATATTATTTTACAGGGACAATTGTTTTCCTTTCTGATCTTGTATCACAATATCACTTGATCATTATCGATTTTCGTATAAGGCCATTTTGAAACTTCCAAAGAAGTAAACTACTTCTCCTTCACTACTTTCCATATCGATGTAGATATTAACAGCCCTACTACCAAACACATGTAGGAACCTTTTCTTTCCTGGGATTGGGAACTGTTCGGAAATTATTATTTTTTAATTCTGGACATCTCTTGCCGATTGATATTTTAAATGTTTTACAAGAAGAATTAACAAATACATAGGGTATAAATATATAATATATATTGCTTTGTAGTTGGATGCTTTATCTCGGAAACTGGAGTACTGTTTGGTTACTGTTGAAACTGATATTAGCTTGTGAAAACATGTCGTCTACACTTTTTTAAAAGTCTTCATTTTAACAGTTAACGTACTTAAACCGGAATTTAAAAACAAAAAACAAAAAGTGTCTGATTGAACTCGCTCACGAAGTCAACAATGGTAAATGTGTTGAACTTGTTATTAAACTAAAGATAGCCAAACCTTACTAGAGGTAAAGTCGAAAAACCTACCTTTAAGTATTTGTTATTCAAAATTGAAGATAAGATTCATGAATAGAAGATCGATGATTTAGAAATATGACACCGAGGTATGAAGCACTAGAATAAATATGAATATAGTTTTATTTAAAAAAAACTTAAGTCATGGCAAAGCTATCATGCTTTATTTTGTTGATAAATTACTCAATAGTTTCTAGATTTTAAAGATTCGTCACAATAAAACAATAAATCAAGTCAAGTCATATGTCGTTTAAAAGCTCCATCCTTAGGAAACATTGTACATGTATGCGTTTTATTGTAAGGTGTTTTTAAAGGTAAGCAAATTTTGCGATGACCAATTTAACAGAATATTCCAAAGGTATTCAATACAAATTTGAAACATGTTCGTTCAGGTACTATACTGTTCGACAGTGTCGAAGCAGCAATGACTGTGTGTTTTGGTTACTTTCATTTTAGGAAAGATATTTGCATATGCGTTACTAGAACAATAATTTTGGGATGGCGGTGGTACAAACAACAGTTTTGCAAACATAATTCAGCCTAATGAGGTTAAAACCATTCACGAGCTAGCCAAAAGATCGATCAATCTAATATAGCTGTAACTGAGTATAAAGGTGTTGTTTAGGCTGGTGGATTACTATTTGGCCTCGAACTTCTTCGCTGGAGTCACCTGCTAATTCCTTTTGTCAGCCTGTCCAAGTATGTTACATGTCTGCAAAAGTGATTAAAATACAAACAACGGCCATTGTTTGTTAATTAAGTGCTGTTACGGTTGCCTAACCTTTGAAGCTTGAGTTAGATTCAAAATGAGATCCTCCATCTGCAAAGGTTATGGAGGACACATGCGTTAAAATTGGCACTGAAAAGTTATCCGTTAAACAAAAAACAAGAGACATTTACTGCATAAAAGTTAAGACAATACATACTGATTTATATATTTTCATTTTCCTCAAAGTAGTTATCAAAGTCAGATAAATTTTTGTCGTCGGTTTTATCAGAATTATATGAAACATACCAGTTGTGTTTAAATGAATATATTTAATGTTCAAAAACTCTAAAGAATGAACAAATCATAATATAACAAAAACTAGTGAGCTTTGGTTAATCCTGTTATAAGGACTTACGTTTTAGGAAGTTTGGGCCTCATAAAGGACACATAGGGCAAGAGTAAGTTAGAAAAAACCCTTGACAACATATACTCCTCAAATAATGAAACACTCAAAATCAATATAAGTTCGATATAAATCTAATAAAATTTACCTTTAACGTTTTTACGTTATTCAGGACTGTTTGAAAGATTGAGGTTGTGCACGGAAACTGGTTTATACCCTCAGTAGATTTACATTTTACTGACCGTTCCAAGGCGGTACCTAATCATCCTTGATAAACACACTTAGTGTTTTGTAGTATATATACACTGTGTTGTTTGTTGAGTGTTGTGCTGTTGTTCCAATTTAATGTTTGTGATTTTTGTTTTTGTGTTATTTGTCTTTAGCATTTATCCAGTGTCATTAAACGGAGTTTATAATTAAAAGTTAGGCTACTGAGCTTGTTTCTGTAGTTTTTCAGATAAATAATATAGTTAATTATCGTAACATAGGTGTCATTTTCGTCTGCAGAAGAAGTCTTATTTTCACTACAGTATCTACAATTTGACTTATTAAAACACAAGGTAACACTTGTGATGAACTTTATTTGGAATCATCGGCCTCCCTAAACATTTATGGAGCCTCTGGTAGTAAAGTTAATTTTTGCATGGTTACTACGAAAATGAAAAACATATGACTAAATATGCATTATAGATAAAATATTGCAGTTTTTTATTTATTTTTTTATTTTTTATTTATTTTTTAGAGTCCTTCTTTACTCATAAGAAAACATTTTGGTGAATCCAAAAAAAGTACGGATTCACCAAGCATCAAATCTTCACGTAATTGTACATCTGATTCCTTTGTCTATTCTCTGGCTATTGGCGTAATATTCGGATTATCCTTGATTTCTCTCATCTCCTGTGTGAGAGCACAAGGCAAACAGAATGACAAGGTAAGAACGTCCAAGCACGTTGAACCCTCTATTTGGTTGTCTTCTCTAAGTTTGCCTCTAATACGTACCGCCTTATAACAGCCCAAGATTGGAAAAAACAAGACGAAACCTGAAACATAATCGTACGTTAAGAGAAGATTATAGTCGCTCTCACACATTCGACCACAATAACGTTTACGATTGGAATAAAGTAGATTGGATCAGAATCATAATAATAAGGAAAAGAAAATATTATATTCTATCTCACATGTACAGCCTTAATGAATTTCAGGACGGCAATAAAGTAGACTAGACCTAAAACATCTTAAAAAAATGAATATTCATAGTGCTTTGCTGATTTTTATTCATATTTTCTTTGTATAGGTGATCCTATTGCAAAAACAGAAGTTATATAAAAATATATAGGGCATATTTCTTAATATTTTTATAAAAATATTGACTATTTCGCACAACTTTTACTATATTTCAGTTTAAATAACATTCTATATATACCTTAGTTTTTAAGTATCACGTATAAAGGAGGTTTTGTCGAAATGTTATGCAAAAAACAAATATCTATTTTTCTCATTCAAGGACAAATATCTAGTTAAGTCTCCTAAACCTACATAGCGTAATTTAATAGCACGGTTCAAATTTCAGTATTTATAAACAATAATACAACTGTTTTTTATTGTATCCGATGTACAAATAACCTTGCCATTTAATCGTCCCATTGCCAATAATGCTTAATTGTGATGCCGATTAACTTATGAAAATTTTGAATCATTCAAAAGAGTATTGCATACTGATAACATACATGTTAATTAAATGTCTGAAACAAATTGGTAGTTTTTTTTAATTGCAGTTTGAAATTTAGTTTCACTGAAATCGGCTTTTACATGATCTTTTTTTAAATATTACCAGGTCAATCAAGCTTCCTTATATCATTGTTTTCGGTATTTTTCTACACATTCTTTATACCTTACAATTGATATCTACATAATGTAAGGTCACAAAGCAGCCAGAAGTCACACAAAAGTACGTCGGATACAAACACCTTTAAGAAAAATACTCGCGAGACACACACACGTGTTTTAAACAACTTTTTGTACTTACAAGGCACACTAAGGTTTAAAACAGTTTACTTGCCATGAAGAACTAGATTCAAATAACCTTTTTTTGCTCTCGAGACTCACTCAGGTCTAAATAACTTTTGGACTCACTAGGCACAATCAGGTTTAGTTAAAGTTTGGACAAACGAGGCACAACCAGGTTTAAATTTCTTTTGGACTCACGAGGCACAATCAGGTTTAGATAAAGTTTGGACAAACGAGGCACAACCAGGTTTAAATTACTTTTGGACTCACGAGGCACATCAGGTTTAGATAAAGTTTGGACAAACGAGGCACAACCAGGTTTAGATTACTTTTGGACTCACGCGGTACAATCAGGTTTAGATATCGCTTTTACGCACGAGGCACTTTCAGGTTTGAATACATTTTGTTCTCACAAGACACACCCAGGTTTAAATAACTTTGTACTCACTAAACACACTCAGGTTTAAATAGCCTTTGCACTATCGAGACACACTCATGATTTAAAAGTCTTTGCACTGTCGAGGCACACGAAGGTTTAAATAACTTGTTTACTGCCGAGACACACAAAGGTATAAATTGTATTTGTACTGTCGAGCACGGTTTAAATAATCTAAATTATTGCTTTACCAACATTTTTTTGCAAACTTACCACCAACTAAGCACTCTCCTTCTTTCATATCTTCCGCGTTCTGTTTAAAGATGACGCAAGGGACCAGGTAGGCAAGGATACAGATACCGAGGTCATCGAAGCAGCTGAACAAACCGTGTTCCCACTTATTAGACTGTAAACATTCAATTGTATGTTGAAATCAGACGTTGGTTGAGTTTTGTTTTGCATGCCTGTTGCACCAAAACGCATGAACTGCAAGCGAGGAACCAAATGGCAACACCTCAAATTAGCCTTAAATGAACTCAGGGCAAACGCAATAATTGGTTTTCGTAAGTATTTCGGTATTTGATGTGTGCATGGTTACACGTAGTACATGTTTGCAGACAGACGGGCAATATAGGAATCCGACCTACAAGTTAGCTAGTTTTGTCAAATCGCAATTAACTATAATGTAAAATGTTGATGCCTGGTTACTCGATACAATTTTGATTTGATTCGATTCACATGACATTATTAACAGAAATAACAAAAGGTACTCATCTTAAAATAAAAGATGATCTTAAAATACGCGGCATGTAAGTATTTGAAACTTTGTGTCATTTTATTCTTTATCAATAGAGATTTATTATTGCAATATATTTGATTTTGTTTGGACTGAAAAAAATGCAAATTCCGGAGTATGTTCTCATTATTTTTCACCTCGTGATCACCAAAAGTGAATATTTCGCTCGTGAGGTATAGCTTTTGGTGCTCATTCAGTGAAATATACTGTGATCTCACACTGAATAATTCATCTTTCTTCTTAATGACCCTTTTGCATTTAAAACATACGGGTACATCGATTTCAAAATTTCGGTCGATAAAACCTTATATAAACACAAAAGTAATCGCAATTTTCACCCCAAGCTTCAAAAAAGAAAAATAACCGATGAACTGTTTATATCATTTCGAACTAATTTATTTCAATTACTTGTGTTATTCAAATAAGACATTAATTTCTTCAAGGTTGTCGATCTTATGAATGGACATGTTTAAAATATATCTGTGGTTTGTTATATATATATATATATATGTATATACGATTTAACAAGGTACGCTAGTACGTTTAATTTGGGAAATCGTCTCGAAATTCTATATTCATAAATTATCATATTTCATTCAACCGTGTACCCACATGTTTTTTTGTTTGTTTTTTTGCGTGCGGACACTCTACTGCGCCACTATTAAAGCTAACTCTATAGCGAGACTGTATAAGTGCCGCTATATACATATGTAATAAGCGGTTACATATTCGCCCTCCATTTTGAAATTCGTCCTCGAATGTCGGAGACAAAAGTAAATTTGCAATGACCTTGAGGCTTATCGTGCAACACTTGTCACTTGTTTGGCGCAAAAATGTAACAGACTGCAAAAATTGCTAATTGCACTTCTCGCTCTGCAAGTGGACACTCTATCGCGTTGCTCTATAAGCCAGCTCTATAGTGAGACAATATAAGTCCCTCTATATACATATGGAATACCCGGTTACATACAGTTAAATGCTATATGATTATCATGAAAGGAAAACAATTATTCTAATGAAAATGACCTCGTACTTTCTTTTTTCAAAATAACAAAAAAATAATAAAAACGAACACTTACCATTCTTATATATTCATACAAATAACAGAGTCCAGTATATTCGATCGTGTAAAATCAGCAAAGGTACTGAAGGCTTTAATGAACAGGAGATTATTTGCAAATTTGAAAATATCAAATTCGTAAAACACGGAAGTTGTTTACAAAATACCGGCTGTAATTTAAATAAATGTAATTTTCAAGCTTGGGTTAAATAATGTGAGATACTGAGGAACGTTTTGTAAAATATATAGTTTTATACCTTGAAATCTGTGTCTTGTATTGTGTGACTATATAATTTAAAAATAAAGGTACCTAAAACTAGTATTCTCTATAGTTTTGAAGAACCATATTAAATTAGGGATGTCCTTAAATGTTTGGTTTAATTCCACTTGTTAAGAGATAGTATTTACATTCTCCTAGTATTTTGTGTAGATTAAACTTGACGTTAAAATTGTATAATACGCAATTGTTTACTTCAATATTGCGCTCCGATTGGATAAGCGCGACCTCATTTAACCAATGATATACGACGTTACTTAAATCAGCTATGTTGTCGGTTACATTTCTTTAAAAACAAATAATCAATTGCCGAAGATACTGTTAATTTTTAATAGCAATGCATATTTATTTTGTAAATGTAAATATAAGTATTGATAGCTAGCGTGCTTCATGGAATGCACGCGTGCCCTACTGCGTTCATACAACATAAACGCAAGAAAAACTGTTGTTCATTAAGTTACATCACTTATTTTTAAACATCTATTTTCATTTAAATCACACATTTCTTTCATGTTGTTGGTTTTGTTGTTAAGCAGTTCTGGCCGACTCAAACTGTTTTTCTCCAAATGAACTTGCCTTTTAGTTATCAATTTGTCAAATATATTATTACAATAAACTTCGGCATCTCTAAATATCTTTGATCGTTCAAGATGAACACATTCAGTGATTTTGGTGTATCTGGACCTTCTCTGTACAATTGTTGTACATCATAACGCTGCCTTTGATTACAGCCAACATTGTATCTTCTAACACAATATCTTGGGTCGGAAAGGCTTCTTTAATCTTTTTTTCAGAAGGAATAACACTCCGCATAATCACCAACCAAAATAAGTGGTTTCTTACCATCTGCACATTCTTGGACGATCGTCTAAAAATGTACACAATTATATTTCCTGATTTCCTTTACGGAAAAGTTCACTAACATTATAAATTATCATTTTTAGCTGAACTGTTTATTACAATCAATGATAATCCTGTCACATCTTACATGAAATGAATATACTTACAAGTAAAACATTGTCCTGAACAGATTCAATACCGACATCATTTTCATCTCACAGAAATAAAACAAAAAACGCATCTCATTTTTTCTTTAGAATTGGAAAGTTAATTGTTGGTTTATATTGTAAAGGTGAAACAACTGAATTCTTTCAATACTACTATACAATCATTTCAAGAAATCAATTCAGATGCAATCGAAAATATGTTTTAACATCGCTGCAAACAAGGGTTTACAACATGTTTGAAATAAAACGTCTTAATAACCAACATGTTATCTTTAGGGAATGTCTTTTCTACCATTTCATTTTGGAGGTAGAACATTCACGTCAGTTTAAATAATTTATTGTTTTATTTAGCTACCTTACATTTGTATTTTTGGGTCTATCTCGTTGATAAAATTATATGATTTCTTCCCTTTTTGATGTTTTTCAAAACGAAGACCCGAAAATTTGAACTAAAACCGTCTGCAACGATAGTGTGATTGCTTGTGTTTGTATACCTTTCGAAAATCTAATTGCTCTTTATCTCGATGATAACTGCAATCATTTTGCATATGGTTTACAACATGCGAGCAAGCAAAAACACTATATAGACTTTAATAAATAAAAAATACCGAATACGTTGTACCTTTACAAAACTGACGTACTGTTAAAATTTCTATTAGTTTGTCAAAAAAATTCGTTTTCGAAATTAGATTCTTCATTTATACAGCTAATGTACTTTTTATCTTTTAAAACGATTTTTAAAATCAAAGATGTGCCAGACTGTAGAAATTGTCAAAGCGCACACAGGTTATATAATATTTACTTGCTATTGAAGCGATTCTTCAATAATAGGGGTAATGTACTTTTTACCTCTTAAAACGATTTTTAAAATAACAAAAGTGCATGACTGAAGGAATTGTCAAAGCACACACAGGTAATATAATGTTTGCTTGCTATTGAAGCAAGACAAAGTAAAAAAAACACTAGCTTTAACGGACTTCAGTCTAAGATCTTATTCAGCATGTTAGATTAAATCGAAGATTTGCAAAAATGACACCGTTGTATGGTGCAAAATTATGGATTTGAATAGAGCTTTATTGCAAAAACTGCATGTTTAAGCAAGGCTTAAGCGTTATATGATAGTCTTTGCTATATAATTGAATAGTGCCTTAAATTACACTTCAAGTTTTAAAGTTGCACTCTCACATATTGAACGTTTTGACAACTTTTTTTTTGTCTTGGAAAGAGCCAGTTTATTTGAAAATGCATGGAAACCAGTGGTATAAGAGTGCTGACAAAAGTCAGATCGCAGATTTTTATATTTAAGTTAAAAAAAAAATGATGTTTTATGCATTTTTCCTAAACCGTTAGTTTAAGACATAAAACATTAATTTTCGAACAGAAATATGAAAATCTGCGATCTGATCGTTTGCCAGCAGTCTTATATCACTAGTTTGCAGATATTTACACAATAATTGGCTCATTCCAAGACAAAAAATAAAAAAAAGTGGTCAAACGGTAAATCTGTGAGATTGCAGCTTAAAAATTCACAGAGAAGGAGTATTCGAGAGGTTTACGATACAAGTTGCTAGTTTTTTAGTTGCTATTTTGGACTTTAATTTGTTAACTCATTTAATTCGAAATCGATAGTGTCGGAGTAGAAGAACGACCGAGATATCATCAGTTCATGCTCAGTACTGTCGATACCCATATCCTCTCATGAAATAATACACAAATAATTTATATAACATTTTCTATAAAATAGACGTGAAAATTAAGAAAATAACGGATACATATAATCAATAAGTTTAATTCCAAAGAGCATAATGAATGAAAAAGGTCAGCGTCATAGCCATATAATTTACATTTCTATTACAATTTACTAGATAATCATGTATCCTTTCAATTTCTTTCTTATTCCGTCGAACTACATAAACATCAAAAGAATACATCTGAAAATACTAAAAGGAACCCTGATGATTGGGAAAATTACGACATATCACCTGAAACTGTATTTTACGAAAGTAAAACAAATTTATTTGACGCCTCGATTGGGTGCCGGCTTTTTGAGTGGCACATAATGTTAGGTTCATTTTTTACCGAATGCAAGATCTTTATGCTAGCGAAGGGTTAGGTTTACCAATATGGTATATTGTCGATAATAACTTCCACGTATATATATATATATATATATATATATATATATATATATATATATATATATATATATATATATATCCATACATAGTAAGGGATCAACCTTCTTATTTTAAGGGACTTGACACCAGATTGTCCAAAAATCGGCCAATACAATATTTTCTAAAAACTAGCGTAGAATTGTCATGATTATAATAAGAGCAAAAATCATGTCGCTGTCCCAGTTTAGTTTCTCGTTTATAAAAACGCATAATGGTTTTCCAGTTTAAAAAAGCGAGGAAGGGTTCTCTGAGTACCCTCTGAGTTTGAGCGTTCACATACTAAATTGTCGATAAGCGTTTAAGCAACTCACTGTCATTTTCAGCAGGGTTAAACCCTTTCAAAAAAATCCATCGATCAATTTCATCACCAATGTTGATATAACGGGCTCTGAGTTTACATAGTTTCGTAGCAGTATACTGCTTCCTGGCAACGTCCGTTCCTCCGGCGGCTACGCAGTGTATATATTTAGCATGTGAAAGTCATGCGATGAGTACAGGTACATATACCGACGGTATTTTTAAACTTACTCGGATTTACGTGGTAGACAACCCAAATTATCTTCGAATTGGAAAAATGCGCAAACACTGCGAAAAGGCGTAAGCGATTTGACACAACAGTAGTTACGATTCAATGCATTGTACACAACAATATAAAGTTGATGTAAGCTTTTGGCAAGTTTCTTTTTTCATGCATTTGTATCAATCATGTTGTCAATTGGGTCTAGTCATTTTAAAGCTCGCCAATACAAACTCTCTCGCTCGTAAGATAAACATTAAAGCATTGATTAAATGTTTAATTTCTGCATTCGACAATTTTTTGCAGCCTGGAGTACTTGATGAAATGTGAATAAGACTTTATGGGATAAGATCTTAATACATAGACATGGTTGAATTATCAAGTTTTAATGCCAACCCATTTTGTCGGGCTGAAGTAATTTTAAAGTGAAAACTTGTAAGACAAGACCCAATTTAGTTTAACAGATCAGATCGTTTTTACAAACATTTCCCTTCAGGGGTACTAAAGCATATCGTAAAGAGCAAACTAAATGTTATTCAAACATGTTTATATGTAATAGAGATATCGACTGAAGGTCGTTTTGTTTTTCAAGTATTGTGTTATATACAAAGGTATCTTACTTCCGTGTCGAACTTAATGCACGTTTTTTACCTTTTGAGATCATTAAACTATATTTTCAGTTGATGTTTAAACTCTCGTACAATTAAAATACATACGTAGATCAATACAGTCATTTGCATTTGAATAAAGGCGTTTAAGTAGAGTGTTCATTCTCACTGACACAAAAGCATGGTTATCCCCCATTTATATTTACAATACGTACGGAGCTTGTGTACAATGATACAATACATAGGTTTTAATTGCGTTTGCCTATTATTTAAGTTAAATAGAACATCCAAGAGTTATATGGCAATGCAATGTATCAACAGCTCTTGTTTAACAATCAACAGTTGGACAGGAAAGTATCTGTAGTTGTTGTTACAAGAAATTTGGACGACCATTTGAGGGCCTGTTCGTATATTTTCCACAGTTTCATTTTATAGATACATTGACAAAACAAGTGCAATTTACCATAGCTTTAGGAAGATATATTCTTATAAAAATCAATTTCTGGATTACAGATTGGTAAACGAGTGACTCTATGACATTTTAAGTGAGGGTTTTGAGTGTTTTGGGCCATTGTTTCACCTGTAAGTAGTACATAAGATACATTTCCCAAAAATGATGACACCTTTCAATTATATACTTTTAAAAGTATTAAAATTTAGTAAGTTTTTATAAGAATATTCTTATATGAGAATTTCATACAGGTACATACATATGCAAAAAACTCTAAATGTAATGACACTTAACATAAAGATCAGCTTATCGAATATTTGGCTGAAAAAGCGATACAATTGCACAACATGATATAAATGGACGAATGAAACCGACATTGTATTTTATTTATGATATAGACCAAGGTCAGTATGTATTAATTCCAAAGTTCTATGCCCTTACGGCCAACCATTCGAGAATATTTACCATCACCTTTTTCGTTATTTCAAACATTCCTTCATTTCGGTTCTGACTTTAAGGCTTTATACTTCTTCAGGTGTAGGCGGTTTTGATGTTCTTGCTTGCTAACTAAAACCACAATGTTATTTAAGAAAGTCAGGCGTTACCTCGAGTTCCTCTCCCGTAGGTACGTTATTCACCTCGACTTTGACCTCAGTCTCGCCACAAGAAGTTGATGGTTAAACATCAGGAGGTCAGGCCATCCGCCATGTAGTGGATTCATTACCACTTCACCAACCACCTGTCACTCCTTCTCGTCCAACCAATACTCAGGGTCTTCTTTGGTTGAGCAATTTAATGGTGCTGCGAAATGTATTTTCTTTAATTCAGCTTGTTCTAGTTCACTTTTGAACCTTTGGTTGTGGGTAAGCAATTATCCTTTGTTATGATTATACTAAATATTTTACGGCACTGGGTTTCCCAATCTCTCACAAATTTTGATGAAACGTCTTGAAACACGAATTTCATAGTTAAACATTGACATCCCCTGTACAATGTTCCTCTTCTCCAAGCCCATCATAACGCTGCCCTTTATAACAGCCAGGTTTGCATATTCTACTTGGACAGGGTCTAGTATGCGAACGACGTCTTCTCTAATTTTGTTTCTCAAGTAATTCCCCGCATATCCACCAACACAATTGTATAAAACTAATTATCTGCACAAAAAATGATAATTGTTTCAATGCTAGTTGTAATACGATGCAAGGAACCTTTTAACACTGATGTCATCGTATTTGACCTGTTCGTTGACACTTGAAGCTCAAATTGCCCTTCGTTAAGTTTAAAAAAGATTTGTTTTCGAAACGTTTCATCCGATCAAGATTAAGCCCTGATATTTTCATTGTTTTCAGTTAAACTTTTTCTTTCTTGTTTCGAAATCTTTCATCTGCGTTATAAACCGGTCGAAATATGTCTTGCGTAAATTACCTACAACAATTTTACCGAATAACGATGCAAAGAAACCTTCGAACCTTCGAACTCCCCACTAACATTCATTTTCCGGCGTTCTTGCTTTAAGCGCTATATTATTGTTTCAAACGCCTATTCTCAATTATCTCATGCACGCACATTTCTATTGTTTTTCCAGTTATTGATAACAATTTTAAAGAGCTCTAGTTTTCGTTATCATTAACGCTGACAATCTTATTCAAGCATGTATCGATTTCCCTGAAATTAAACTTAACATAATTTTCCTAATGCCTAGAGTGCGCTGACTTTGAATAAATGAAATGTACAATTTGTGATGATTGTAGGTTTAAAGAATAAAGAAAAATACCATGACTATAGTGCTTCGAAAGGGTAAGAATCGCGAAGAATGGTGCTTAGAATCTTAAGCGAGGGCTACTAACATACTTTTAAAGTCAAAAGCTAGTTTCACGCTTATGTTAAGGGAATGGGAGGACTGTACATGTTACGTATCAAGATAAGGTAGGCAAATATCGCTAATTTACCACTGTAATTGGAGAGAATGTCACTAACACACGAACAAAAAATATTTATATTGTAAATACAGAAACAAGACGTAAGCTTAAACATAAAACCCCTTCAATGACACAGGGTTTAAGCCAAAAACACTGATTTACAGCACAAAATTCCAAAAATAATCAACAAATGGAATGTACAACAAACTAGGGGTGTAATCACGGAGCTACTGTTAAGGTAGCAAATACCACATACCTTGCTTTTAGGAAAGCTTAAGCCACTAAATCATCACAGTAAGGGAAGCAAAGGCAACTAACCCACCGCTGTAAGGAAAGGACCTCTAACTAACTTCTATAACGAAAACGAAGAGAATGCATCTAACACGCTACTAACGAACAGCTGTTAGGCAGGCAAAGCCTAAACACGTCACTGTAGAGGGGGGTGAAGGCTGATTATCAAAGTGTGTGAACCGAGGGACACTTACTCGCCACTAGGGAACCGAAAGTAAAAACATCACTGGTAGGGAAGTTTAGGCCACTAACTAGCCACTGTTAAGAAGCCAAGTCCATTTACTAATTTCAATAAGGAAGCGAAGGCCACTATAACACAACTGTTATTGAAGTGAGTACCACTAAAACATCAACGTAAAAGAAGTGAATGCTACCATTCCGCCATTGCAATATAAGATAGGACCACCTAGCCACCAGAAACCCACCTCTATAATTGAATCATAGTTCACTTACATGCCGCACGCACTAAGGTAAGCAAAACGTATGCCACTTAAACACTGCTGTGGGGAAGAAAAGGCCAATAACCAGACACTTGAAGACGAGTTAAGGCCACAAAATCACCACTATAACGGAGTCAAATGTAATATGTCACAGTAGTGTTATTGATTTTAAATATTACTAACAACCAAGTAAGGCAAGGGTAACGTTTGACTTACAATAGCCGAAAGCGCGCAACGTTCGGCGAACGTTAGTACAACGTTCCATGGACGTTTTCCAGCGTTATCCAACTTTTAATGTTAAACTTTGTAAAACGTTGGTCTTTAGGAGAACTTTTGTGCATGTTCAAAATTTTATTTTCCTACCAGCGTTCTCCGCCGATCGCCGACGATCACAGACGATTACCAGCGTTCGCACAACGCTCTACTGGCTCCATACCAGCGACAACGGACGAATATCAGCGTTTCCTCAAAAGTCATAGAATACTAACTAGAACGTTATTTAGTGTCGGTCCCATAACCAAGGTGAAGGAAGCGAGGACAATTTCAGCGCCAGTTACGCACCTCAGTTAAGGATGCAAAATCCACTTACACGTTACTGTAAGTAAAGGGCACTGTAGAACAACTGTGAATTCAAATAACACCGCTGAAGATGGAAAACCTATTCCTGAAAAATTGCATCTCTCTTCTTTTTTTAGTCCGTATGGCAGTAACATGTTTGACAAATTGACCATTACTTTGCAAAGTCCTTCCTAGGGAATTGACACATTAGTGCGTATGACGGTAATCCGCTTGATCGTTAATCAGTAATTTCAAGTTAGCTTAGGGATTTTAATTTTACTGAATTAAACATTAAGATGCGACGCCCAAAGTCATTCATGAATTGTCCAACAACTTGTCTCATGATGTTTTAATGTCGCATAATGTTTGCTTCTTCTACACTATAGACTTCTACCAAAACAAGTAAATGATGATTCTAACAAATGTTTTATTCATCGAAACCTGTTCAACATTCGATCAATGTCAAAATGCACAAATATCGGATAACATCTGTGTTGATTTGAATGCCTTCATACATAGAGACTTTGTTAATGTTGTCTTGATTAAGCGCATTAATATTTTTTATAATATGATTTCTATGAGTTTATATCAAATCTAATCAACTTCAAAAAATGTTCATTTATATCAATTAAGAAATTTAGTAGAGCCACAAGTTGTAATTTACCATTTCCACCATAAATATTTTAATAATCGTCAAACACGGCCATCTCGATACATTTAGCACCAAAAATCTTTTTTAAGCATTGGTACTGTTCCCTGATATGTTCAAACTTAACTGTGATTCTTAATTTCTAGTGTGCATCGGCTTTGTGTGTCAACAAATAAATCAAGTGCTGAAAACTGGATTTATTAAATATATGTGCATGAATCTTACATTCATAATAGTGCTAATGAAGAATGTTTGGTGTATTGTATGAAATCTTTCATGGGTTCAATTGTTTTGATATTTTTTCTTTACTGCCGAAATGAAAAATCAATGATTAACAACACAATACGTCTGAAGTTCATTGAATGTAACCACATATTAGAAAGCATACATCTAAGGGATTTGATATACAAATATATTATGCATTGACTTAAATGATGAAAACAAAAAAGCATATGATTTGTGAACAGATAAGACCATATAGATAAGCCTTTAGAAATGTTTTTTCTTTCTATTTATGTAGCCACATATTCTTCGTTTAACAATGCGCTAAATATTGTTCTTGTAGAGGGTGTTTGTTTGTTTTAGCGTAAGATCGCAATATATTTCCACCAAGTAAGCACCTAAACCTATATTTCAAAAGTGGTGTAGCCATGAGTGAGATATATTACTTATGGTTTTCACGAGGTGAACAATTTTGCGATCGTACACTTAAACAAACACATTTATCTTTTTAGTATATGCTAAACAGGATATAAAATGTCATTTTATTGTTTTGGTTTCGAAAAGCGCACCAACTTATTTTCGAAGGTAATCTTGTTTGGAAATGAAAACGATGGCATTGTGGTCTAGCCCTGTGAGCGCTGATATTTAATCTGGACGTGGGAATGGACTTATTTTTCTAAATAGTGAAAACGATATATAATTAATATTCCTGCTATTCGGAACATGGAGATATGATTTAAATTCCATGATAAATATATTTAAACCACCGGAAAACATATACATTGTTTTTATTTGTGTCATATCATATATTTGCTTTGTTTTGATTGTTTTGATCAAGTAATTTATAAACATAAAAATGCATTAAAACAACGTTTGTTGAATCGTGTTAACCTATATTGTTCGCCTACTCATCAAGTGAAACCTATAGTGCGCTCCTTTAAAGGCAAATATGACCAATCATGGCACTCGTATCATTTGACATTAAGCTATCCTAAGCTAACATTATTCTCTGATACTTATGACATGTAATTATTTCCAGTGCAATTCTCAATTTGCTGACATAAAAATGAATATTTAAGTCTGGAAAAGCATGATAGCAGAACCGAGTTGTATTCGCATTGGGAATTATAGATTCTATTCGTTATGATCTATTATTCATAAGAGATGGCAACAGGATTAAAAAACTCTATCAGGCGTTTATATTTCCTTTGGTAATTAAAGTTTATATTGTTCAGAGCTATCCTATTAATATTGCTAAAAACCTTTGTAGAACTGTAAGAATTGGCTTCAGTGGTATAAACGGTATATTATGTAAGCATTATCAAACTGATAGATTTTGTTGTTAGGAAAGTTATATAAGGCAAAGAACAAAAGGTCTGAATTTCGAAAAAATATCATCATATTCTTGCTAAGCAACGGAGTTCCACATAACATGTTTAAAGTGCCACGGAGTTTTAAACAAAATTGTTTAAAGTGCCACGGAGTTTAAAACAAAAATGTTTAAAGTGCCACGGAGTTTAAAATAACATTGTTAAAGTGCAACGGCGTTTGACATATCATTATTTTAAGTGCAACGGAGTTCCACATAACATTGTTTTAAGTGCAATTGAATAACATACATTAAAGAACACATATTCTGTAACAATTATGATCATATAAGGTGGTATATGTTATGGATAAGCAAGTATAAAATAAAAGAATACAAGTTTTTGGATTAAATGTTTAAGTTACTGTTATGGAAACACATTAACACAAAAAACAATGCACAGTGCGATAAGCCATCGAGCCCACGATAATAACAGGATCAGGAGGTCATCCGTTATCAGAAATGGACTTTCAAAGCAGCCAGTTGGAACATTGGGATCACGAAGATCTCGCAACACAGACATGGTTATCATAAGAAACAAGTATACGAAAGAAATTGTCGACTTAGAGGTAGGCCTTATTAGATCGTCTTATAATAGCGTCGATGTCGTTGTTGCCGTTGTCGGCCTCGTCGTTATGATGCAAAAACGTTAACTTTGACCATAATAAAGATCCACCAATATGTCGATTGTAAGTAATTGTAGAGTTATGTTTTCTCTTCTGTCTATTTGACGTAATGGTTAAATTGATTCTAGTACCTTGTTTAAATGACATTGGCGTCCAAATCAATGTAATCAGCTTAGACTTTGGAGCTCTTCCTTTCTGTTTTAAAACGAAATTCTAGATACTCTTAAATCTGCACTCTCACAAATTTACCCTTTTTACAACTTTTTTTTATTCTTTTATCTCGGAAAGAGCAATTTTTTGTGTAACTATTTGCAAAACAATGATATAAGATTGCTGACAAAAGACCAGATTGATAGATTTTCAAATGTCTGGTCAAAAATTAATGTTTTATGGCTTAAACCGTTACTAACGGAAATATTACGATGACAGATACCCTTGCTTTTGTGATTAAACGCTTCAAAGTTTCTGTAGACTTTTCGCGTTTGGATCTTTGCAAGATAGTTGTATTCAACGAAATTCACTATCAGGGGATGAAGATTAAATGCAGAAATAAATAATGTAATTGACCTGAAATACAATACAATGTTGGTTTTGTTGAAGTGTGGATCGAGTATATTATAAGCAACGATATATATTTGTGGTCGATTGCTATAGTCCTTCAAAACAAAGGCCATATATAATTATCACCTAAGATATATTCTCCTCCGATTATCACAACAATATCACAACAAAGTATAACATCTTACTGGACACCAAAAATCACCGCAGCTTAAGTGTGCATCGGATAAAGGGAAGAGTAGCCCTTCGTTTTGTTCATAGCAGTTGCAGACGTCTGTGAATATATTGCTTTACTCTTAGATGTTATATCGTGGTGACAGATGCATGCAGCTTATTGGATGCTATCAGAGACCGATATTGGACGAAGAAGTGGTATTTGGAATAAAACATATCGAATAAGATAACAGTTTATATTCAGTGAATTATTCCCGATCCAAAAGTTTATTTCGTGCAATTTGGTACGGTGGTATTTTGCTTCAGGGATGCAATGAATACTGCATCTGAAGTCCATCTGTAAGTAAGGTCAAGATTATTTCGACATTTCTTTGGAACAATGTGTGGTATTTATTCGTTTGGAAGACACAGTCAATATTAAGTTGTTAGCAATTAATAAACCTTAACTTGCAGGAAAATATCATTCGTGCGTTTTACTATAAATTGAAGACAAAATTTACAAATTTAGCTGCAGATGGAATATTATTTAGTTTAAAAGATGAATATACCTGCGGCTGTATATGATTTGTAAGTTCTTGTTCCATACATGTTCTACAATACATTTTTTGAAACATATTCACCATAGCCAAAGAGAGTCGGGTGCTGTTTCTCTCTCAGAATGGCATATAAATTGCATCGATAAAATTCTGGTTTAACAATGCAATAAATAGGTTTTTCATGAGAAATGAGTTAATATAATACGACCTCTCGTTCCGAGCCATGTTTATCACTTTGAAACAATAGGGACATTGTCAGATGATAATACTCGAAACATTAACGATTCCGACCAAAATAGTCACACGGGATTCTCTCTGGATATAATTTAGTTAAAAAACAAAATAAGTCATGCATCAAATTCAGTTAAACAATAACCGTAACGGGTTTGACAATGGAGCGTTAAGGAAATACAACAGGTCGTGTGCAAAGAGACCTACGTACGTCGGTCTACAACTGAGGAAGATAAGAGACCCGCATATGATTATTATTCGCAACAAGTACACCAAAGAAATAGTGGATCTAGAGGTATGAATCCTGTTGTATCTTTGTTTAAACATGTGTTCAATTCTTCGTATAAATCGCAGTATATAATCCTGCATTCAATGTCGTTCTATAAATTATACCTATTGTGCCTCTGTTCCTTGTTGTCCTATGTCAATTTTGGAGTGAAAACTGTTTTGTCTACTGAAACTGTTGGTAATCAACTAATCGAATGTTGAGTGTCTGTCATTGAATGACGTTAATATCGATATATTCTGGAATATATATTTGAGGGGACTTTCATACGTACCGACGTAAAACCAAGCATTTAGGGGCGGGCTCTTTACCCATGGGGAGCATGAATTGTATTCTTATCGAATTGCTAATAAAATCAAAAATTAAAATTACGCTCTGTAAGGTGCAGCTTAAATACAGTTCCATCCCATTTTTGGTGGGACCAACTGTGCTTTATTAGGTTTTATTAACTGAGTAACAAAGTACGGTTTGCCAATTATATTTTCAACTAATAGTAAGTTAGAAGTTATGTCAATTCCAAAACAACAACAATAAACAGTTTTACTTGCAAATACTTGAGTTTCTCTTATTGATGCCATGAAAAGGATATCATTACTATACATCATGACCGATTCGTAAAATCTTAAATAACGACATTTTCATCAATAAGATGATGCCGATATTTATATGATTTCTAGCTGAATAGTTCTTAAGTTAACAGATGAAAGCACAGAAACACTAATGCCGTACTGTTATGCAGTTATCTCATTGACAACTCTTTCTTTCCTTACACAAGCCGCTTATACAGATGCAACTCCGCAATTGTAATAATATAAGCTTGCTCTGACAATTCCAGAACGAAATGAAATAAGAATATATCATTTGATGCGATTGGGACATATTCTAGATATGTATTTTTTGTATGAAAAGAAAGATTGTTTGTTGTCTTACAATGTTTAATTGTCCTCGAATTATTTTGTTGTTGATATTGTGTTTTTTCAAACAAAGTTCCCGAATAAAGTTAACTTAGACTAAGTTAATCAATTATTTCCGAGACAATGCACTAGGTTATATCCTAAAGAACTTTCTGTGAAGGTCACATAGCTTTTTCCACAAAAAAATCTGAAATGCGTGCAGTTGATTATTGATATATGTTTTAGGTTTATTTTTGAGTTATATAAACGGATTGGCTACGAAACGCAAAAAGGGAATTAATCGTGCAATCAATAATTTTCAAAATTGTCGACGAATTTGAAGGCTTTATTTCGTAAATGTAGAAACCGACACCAAAATATAATCCTCGGTAATTGGTTATTGATTACATTCATACGTAATTTACAGTTTTATTTATACATAAAAGTAATTTGATTTTTATGTCATTAACAAGCAATTGGTGACACTGTTCTTGTAAGTTATAGTAATGTATTTAACTGTTCATTAGACTGTTTCACTCGCGCTATTGGTTATGACGTCATAGCATGATTAGTTTAGACCTATTGCATGCCAGTTTGTCTCAGATCAGAGTGGTAGATATAGAAGGTTCATATGACGTTTGTTTGACGGCATGGTACAAAATAGTAACTGCACGCAACCATAGTGATTAAAATTGTACGGTCCTTAAGCTCATTGTACATAATTCGAATGAGTATGTTAAAGGGCGCATTAGCTTTCAAAGCGTACCATATTTAGTAAAAACATTAAGAAAGCACAAAACAAATCATCACGAAATAAACTTAATTGCTGCCCGCTTGACGTGTCAACATGAGATATAACCTAATTCATCTTGTATTTGTGGTATATTATTTAAACAAATGCATTTTGAATCGACGTATCAAAAGTGTCCTGGTGACGAAGCAGCAAGAAAAAGACAAAAAATTTCCGTTCACCTGAAGTTTTGTCAGTTGTTATTAAATAACAGTGTTTATTGAAGTATATTCTGAAGCTATCAAACAAAATTTATGATGATGTGATGAAAAACAAATGCTACCTTAACAATATCTATATTTTTCAAAGACGTTTAACAAAACCTAGATTTGTCTTGATATTTAAAATTTGTTTCGACATGGCCAAGTACTAAAATGTTATCGGATTATAAGAAATCCTCTTTTCCCTCCTTAGTTAGGCTTCTTATTTACGGGGAATATACAGTAAACGGTTACCAAGAGAATCAGAGAACTTTCTGAATTATCACTGCACATGAAAAGCTGCAACTGTCACAGGCAGTACCTTTCCAATTTCGTAGAAACGAATTTACTAGTGTTGATTACAGGGTAGATGAGTTTAAACTTCGATATCGATATAACACAATGTAGGTATACATAATAATTAAAATAAAGTCGTACAAACAAATGTGTGTACAAAGTTTTGTACAAAAGAGGTGTCTGTAAAAAAGGTCTGGAAAAAAATGATATAAACTTCAAACAACAATTAACGCTAAATAATATGGCACAATAGAGAACATTAAGAATGTATAACTCCGCGTAGATTAAGTTAAAAAAAAGAACTAACTTTAAACCTACTTTTTTACATCTAATCGTTTATGAAGATAAATTTAATTATATAGCTATATTAAACACCAACAATCATCAGGATCCAATGAACAAAGATACAGTAGAAATTATTGATTATCAAGCTTGAAAAAGGAACAAGTTGACATGCGTCGGTTCCGTAAGGGGTGTAGATCGCGCAATGGAAATGGATTCTACATCTTCCCCTCAATCACACTCCCTTACAAAAATATCAAAAGAAAATCACAGACCTCACAATAAGGCGACATTTACATTGACTTGAGATATTACCAAGACGCTAACTTTGCAGTCCGTAGAGGAAATACGTATCACATAGCCAAATGGGCAAATGAACGGACAAAAGGCGAAAGAGATAGGGCGAAAAATACATGAAGGATTTCGTAAAAACAATGATTTATCAAGATGGTATTTTGCATATATTATGCGGTGACAAAATGAACTTTGTCTCCAATCACACATCTAGTACATGTAACTGACGAAAGTGAAGGAAATATTCTGTATTAGGCTAAATGTTCTGTTTATGTTTAAACTTTGAATTTCCACGTTAGGGTATGTTTTTCCTGGCCTGTTTTGGACCATTGAATATTATGTAGTATTCGACAATTAAATAGTTGTACCATGAGGTCACTTTTTAACAAAAAAAAGCATAAACAATTAGAAAGGTTGTTGTCAGTTACATACATCTGTCTGAAATATTTGGGGTGGGAAACTATACATCTTATGTAACAAACGAAACAAAAAAGTCATTGATATGTGTATCTGCAATTCATCCGACTTCAGTTGCTTCTTTGATGCCTTATTAGTTCAATCAGCATTAAAAAAACAATTGATCTTCAATATATTATTAAAATAGTAAATTATAGAACTGAGAAAAAGGATACTTCGTAAAAATCTCAGTTTTAATATAGCGAGTAAGAAAAAGCCGTCGACAAATTATATATATATATATCTTATATTTTAATAGTTGAACTTGAAGTTGAGCAAGTGTTTATCTGCTTTATTGTTAAGACCAGATAACGAAATAGAAATGCACATTAGTAGACATTTCCTAATTTATTTCGAAAGTTCGTCTAGAAATTAATTAAATTCTGGTCAATTTAAAAAAAAAAAAAAAAACCAAAATTAGATATCATATATTTACTGCTATTAAATGGTACCCTTCTCTTAGGCTCCAATTTGCTTGTTGAATATTATCCTGGATTGTTATATACGCTGTTGCGGATAATTGGATATTAGAGTGCTTTTCTCTTGTCCTTTTGATGTTAATTACACCTAGTCCGAACAGCTTAATGTGTGATATCAGAAACAGATATGAATCACATTTGTTGTTAAAGAAAATATTTTATTACTTATGCAGTTAAATGATTCGGATTTGCAAAAAAAGGCCCTCATCCGATTGGATATTTATTTGTTGACAGAAAATGATATATAACTGTTTCCATACAACCGAGACTGCTCTTTGCAAACGTTCGAAGGACTTTCATACCATTACATATTAAATGAAACAAACAACAACACAATAATACTTCTGTGACTAGCCTGGTACCAAAACATAAAATGAGGACACTGCTTAGGGGCCTGAATTTAAGGCCTTACTTACAGCAAACGAGAGACAAACAATGCTACAAAGCAACAAAGTCAGTCATCACGGAATTTAAATTGACAATCCTTATTGGATTATGAGATGATCCTTGAAAAAACCCTCTCGTCTCGTATGGAAAATTATTAACTCATTTCACGATAGTAGACTTGACAATCCTCTTAATATGATATTGCTTTTTATGTTTCTACTATTAATTTTATTCCATTTATCACACGCCATGAATGTATTTCCTGCACCGAGAAAACAGCTAAATGGTTAAATTTGCATCGGAAGATACTTTTATTCTGCATGCTGAAGGGTTATTGGTGATCATATTGCTTGTGTTTTATCCTTAGATGAAATCAGAATTTAATATCTAACAGAGGATAGTTGAATGTTGCTGGTTATAGAACATAGACATGCAAGACATAGTAAATGTGCCTAAGTATTTAAAACTAGTACGTATTCTATACCGCAATACATTTGATTCAAGCCATTGAAAATTCCCTTTGAAATTTGATATGACTTATTATGTGTTTTCTGCCAGTGATGTAGTTGCAGAGAAAATGCTTATATCGATCTTTTCATCAACTTTGCATTGCCTATATCTTTCGACAAACATAACAAATTCCCCATCGATTAGCTTTCTCTTTCATAACAATATCCAGTTTACCACATAACTAGAATATGAATGTGTAAGGTATATGTGCGCCTATATAGCTTATCTACTTATCCAATTTCAATAAGAAATGCCTCTTATCCGAAACCGTTTCTTCATATATGGTTTAATTGACATCAAATGAAAAAATATACGATAACAGTCATCCCACTTGTGGTTTTACGCCGTTGTGAATTACGTTATTAGTTGACATTCGGATCATTGTGGGAGTTAGTTGTATTTATATTGCCTAGCATTGTTGTAATTGCTACACCTATCTGCGCTGCTTTTGTAAACATTTGGGTCATAGTGACAGCCAGCTCCACTGATAATTGCTAGCATTTTTTGTCAGCAAAGGGCACTTTTTTCGCCATTGTGACAGCTAGGTGAACTGATATTGGTCGGCACGTTTTGTGCACTCGGGTTAATACATATACCGATATAAGAAAGAATGCATCATTTTCGAAATAAAGCTTTATTCGGACAGAGTTTGGATCACAAAAGTTGAAAAAAAAAGTTTTGTAGAATTGAGACTTTCATTGATACCAAGTGAAAGTACAATGCTGTAAACAACCGCCTCCCCACACCTTCCACAAAAAAGAAAGTATGCTAGTCACTATCAGAAGTGATCTGAATTACTGTACTATTGGTTAAAAAACGTGTAGAAATTAGTTTTGTGTAAAAACAACTAAATGGTTTGTTGTTCTCTTTGTTTGATTATAACTCCAGCTAAGTTAGTTTATAGCTTTACTAATGCTACCATTTGCATACGATGGGAGTTACCCTTGCACTCATTGTTATTCTTCGTAAGCGTGTTGTGTTCAGCTAAATTGATGATCGGAAGATGAAGACTAAAGGGAAAAATGGTGTAAAAAATCTGTAATACAATTCAAATCTGCTTTTGCGGGATTACATATCACAACAATATTATAGCAATTATGTGCCACAAGCTAGACACTAGTGTTCTCTGAAGCTTTGATGTGCATCAGGATAAAAGATGAAAATAGCCGTTCGCTTGCAGTTCGAGAGTTATTTTAAAACATTTTGCTTCGCTCTTCGCACTTCACAGATCGTGGTGACAGTAAGCTGCAATCAGCTTAACAAATGCTATTATAAACCGATATTTGTCGAGTAATTGGAATCTAAAATAAACCATATTAAACAAGAAAATAGTTAATATTCAATGAAATGCCCCTTATCCTGACTCTCGTGCGTTGTTGTTTTCGTTTAGGATATTAAAGTACACCATTAACGATTCACTGTAATTTTAGTATCAACTTTTGGTATAGTAAAGCCTACTTCGAACTTCCATAGGAATATTGTGCGTTTTCTGTTATTTAGCAAGTTCAGGAAATTATTATCTGTGACATTTCCTACAAACTAAAATTCCTTTTGCGCCGTTTACCGTGTCCATTGAAAGATTGTTTTCGAAATTAACATATTAGTGATATTAAGTATAATCAATTCGTAAACGTGATACTACTACACGGGCATTGAGCAATTTAAGTCACTCTGTATACGCTTCAACGCTTAAGTTTTGTTTCAGGTAGCAAAATAGACACATTAGTGTCTCATCTTTATGCAGAAACACAGACAACCATTTCCTTCATTTACACAAGCATCTTATTTATTTGCAACTTTACATTTATATTATGGTTAGCTTGTTCTGACATTTCCGAAACGTGATAACAATTTTTTTTTATAAGCGATTGGTAAGATTTTAAGACATATGCTTGTGCATATCGATTTTATACCGTTTAGAATCAAAATTAATTTTCAACCTTTGCGAAATACAGCGAATGTTGTTTTTGCGCATGCGCAAAATCCAACTGTGCGTTACGGAAAACACAGTCTGGACGAGTGAACTTCAAACTGTCCTGTTATCAATAACAAGTTCGTCAAGCACGTATCTTTGAAACATGAATAGTTCATCGAAATGGATGGAGCTATGAAAAGGTTCCTTGTTTCTGAAGAAGTATATCAGATCGCTGACCGGTACTTGGACTGTAATGTTGAAAGTCATTTAATCATCAAATAAGGAAATTCATTTCAAAAGTCAAGTCAATAAAAAAGCGTCTCAGTGGAGTTCTTCTATATTGATGGAGTTTTTTTGTTGTTTGTATACTTATATCGTAGAATATAACTTTCGGAAATACTCTCGTTATTCCTGTTCAAATGTCCATTAATATGTGTGTTTTATTTGGCATTATATTTTAATAGGAAATTTATCATGTACGAACTATTTCGCTATGTGAAATGTGTTGAAATACCATGTTACGCCGGTTGCCAGTAAAGTGATATTAATGATTTTCAGCCTTTTTAAACTCATTCAAACTGAATACATATTTATTTTCCAATTAAGGAAACATTCGCATTTAAACAATTAGACGGAACTGAAAATATCGAAAAACATAAGTATAGGCAATCTGTTAAACATGATATTATTTAATGAATGCCTGCTCTTGATTCAATGTAATTGAATGAATATCTGATGATGATTTCCAATTTGACTCAGCCAATGAAATTAGGTGTTGCAACAACCAACATTCGGCAAAGGTTCAAAATGCTGTAAACTTTTCACATAGTCGATAACTGTGGCTATAGTAGTATAGTTCTTCAATAAATTGTATGTCATTTGTAGAACAAATATAAACAATAATTATATATAATCATTTATTTACAACAACAACACAAAAAGTGATGTATCTTCATGATGTTACATCCGTTTTACAAATTTCATGCTCGGCAGACTATTGTCTATAAACCCACTTAATTTTGAAAAAAAAATGTATATTTTATCCAGTATAAAATAATGTTAAAACTAAAATAAATAAGATAGTTAATCAAAAATAAGTAACAGGTGGTTTGGTAACCGGGTTTTAGTAATAACTGGAAAAGAGACATATGATTAAGTTCTGAAGACGCTACCCGTACAATCTGAATGGGGAAGCCGCATTGGAAGTCTCATTCTATTGGACATCTGTTGAGTTTATTATTCATAGGAAACAGATGCGACTCCCATCTTTATACATGGATTAACTGAAGGATAGATGGAGGTTAGAAGGGATCTATCTACTCTCCATATGTATAGAGGAAATAAAAGGCAACTCTTCTCTTTATATAGGGAGGAAATAAAATATCTGTGCGTGCGTACATTATTTCTGAAGACAAATTAAAAATAAGCTCTTACAAAGGCCAAAAACTCATATGGACGAATATTAAAATGAATTATTATTGACCAATACCGTAGATTAGCATGTGCCTCGGTAGCGCAGTAGGTAGCGCGTCAGTCTCATAATCAATGATCACAGAGTAATCTGAAGGTCGTGAGTTCGATCCTCACCCGGGGCATTATGTTTTAGCTACCCACACACCATCTAATTGACATAATTCTTGACAAACGACTGCACTTTGAGAAATTAAGGAAATATCATCGAGTTATGGTAAAGTTACTTTTTTCAAGTAAAAAAGGTGATGTTTAAATAATTTTCTCGTTTTTACCGATAACGTTTTTATATATAGGAGTAAAAAAAATAAACTGAAAAACAATGATAGGGATATTTCTGATTAAGTATTTAAACGACAATAGATTGACGTTGATATCCATCGGGCTTTTTGTTTATTTTTTGTTGAGAAATATATTCAAATATCTAGTTGTTTTAAATGGTCTGTACTTGCCCTGAGTTCTAAGAATCACTCATCTGAGCAAAGTATTTGGATTTGTATCCCTGTTGCATCGCAGAACATAAACTACGAGCGGAGAATGAAGTCGTAAGCATCAGCCGCAAACACGTCGATTTAAATGTAACCGGGTTTAGCTAAGCCTAAGCTGAATTAAGATGAAAGGCTTTTTAATTCATAATGAACGTCCTAGACTAGATAGAACAAAAACCGTCACATGTAAATCTTACTTTAAAATAATTGTATTGGACATTGCTTTATGTCAGGAGATTACTGTCAGCGTTTCTAACAATTAATCAATCAATGTGACACGTTAAAAGTATGTGAAGATTATTAACTCAACAAACGTGACATCAATATCTTATATAATCTGATTGTTAAAGTTCAAGAACGGCAATCGCGACAAATGTTTCCAAATCCGCTTGCTAGAATATTTTAAAAATGAGTTCCCGTATTTGACTGATAAGCAAATGGTGAAAAACGAACTAAAACCACCAATCGCTGCATGAACAATTATTATAAAGCATCTAAATTTGACTCAAATTTGTTAATGTGACATATAAATGGTACTGTTTTTGAAACTATCTGACAAGTTCAACGTGTGCCACTCTTGAAGATAAGAATTACTCTGAGCAAGGTCATAAAATGTTGCTTCTAACAAAGCAATGTCAGTCTAGCAGATGATCCCTATATATTACCAATGGTTGGCATGAAAAGACATAGTTGACGTTAACATTACAAAATACGTTTCTCCTAAAATACGTTTGTACCTCAATAGCACAGTGGTCCACAATTGACCCTTTTGGAAAGTACCTCATTGCTTATGTATCTTAAACGTAACCAATGATGTTAAATTTAATGCAAATATGTTGCCCTGTTCCAATGTTTAGTTTTACATTGGAAGTTTTCTATGTCGTCGTAAAAACGCTCGAAAAATAAGACCTGCAAAGAATATCTCAAAACTGAATCACCGAACGGCCTCCTATCTTGACTGTTGTGAACTGGTGTGATTTTATAAATTGATCAATAGAAAAGCATACCAAACAAACACTAATGAATGAGTTTTAACCAACAACAAACGATTTATGAAAAGCGTTGTGTATTTTCAAATCGAAAAATTGTTTAGAAAAGGTCAAATGATTTATTTCAACAAAGTGTTCAAATGGAGGTCAGATTTATTCAACAACGTGGTATAAAGAATAAAATAATAAAATACATTTTTACATCGTTCTAGCAAAGAACAATTCAACTAATACACAATTACAGAGGAGTGTGAACTCATTTATGTCTACGTAAATAAGATATGTGCTTATCGTTATATGGTATACTATAAAAAATTAACAGACCTATTTCCTTTACAATATGAAGTTTTAAAGATTTCAAATTAATAAGGAAAGTAAATTGAAGGATTGATTGCATTTGTTTCTAGCGTTCTTTCAGTGTTAAGTCATGAATATATGACAAGCTTTCACATTTCACTACAAGTGGTAAAACTTGTGAACATGCATTCATGCGTTCAAACAAATATGTAAAAGCCCTTAAACGCGATTAGTTTTTCATTGAGTGACATGTGTGTTTCAGAAATGTTTACCAAATTCAAATGGTCTTTAAAAGTTTTAAAGTTTTCGATGTACAATAATAGGAAATTGGTTAACTAAGATTTTAACAAAAAATGCTCTTTTCCTTGAGGTATCCGGGTTCTTACAATTTAAAAACTCAGGACATTAAGTCTTGAGTAAAAACGACAATGCATGTATTTTTCTTTCTGAAAGGATACAAAAAATGAACATGTAAGGAAAAAGTGCATTTACTTTCAAATTTTATGTTCGTACTAGCGGTCTACGCCGATCGCCGACGATCACAGACGATTACCAGCGTTCGCACAACGCTCTTCTGGATCCATACCAGCGACAATGGACGAATATCAGCGTTTCCTCAAAAGTCATAGAATACTAACTAGAACGTTATTTTGTGTCGGCCCCATAACCAAGGTGAATGACGCGAGGACAACTTCAGTGCCAATTACGCACCTCAGTTAAGGATGCAAAATCCACTTACACGTTACTGTAAGTAAAGGGCACTATAGAACAACTGTAAGACAAATAACGCCGCTGAAGATGGAAAACCTATTCCTGGAAAATTGCATCTCTCTTCTTTTTTTAGTCCGTATGACAGTTACATGTTTGACAAATTGACCATTACTTTGCAAAGTCCTTCCTAGGGAATTGACATATTAGTGCGTATGACGGTAATCCGCTTGATCGTTAGTCAGTATTTTCAAGATAGCTCAGGGATTTTAATTTCACTGAATTTAACATTAAAATGTGACGCCCATAGTCATTCATAAATTATCCTTCAACTTGTCTTATGATGTTTTAATGTCGCATAATGTTTGCTTCTTCTTCACTATAAACTTATACGAAAACAAGTAAATGATGATTCTTACAAATGTATTATTCATCGAAACCTGTTCAACATTCGATCAATGTCAAAATGTAATAAAATCGGAAGACATCTGTGTTGATTTGAATACCTTGATACACAGATGCTATGTTAACGTTTACTTGATTAAGCGTAGAAATATTTTGTAAAATATTTACGATATGAGCTTATAAATATTTAAAAACTTCATACTGTCAAAAACGGCCATCTCGATACATTAAGAACTTTAAGTGTACTGTATGAAATCTTTTATAGGTTTATTTTGTTTGATAATTCTTTCTTTACTATCAAAATGAAAAATCTAAGTAATAGTTTACAAATTAAATTTCAATACAATACACAATAACAACACAATACGTCTGAAATTCAATGAATGTTGGTCCGTACGTGTGCGTGCGTGCGTGCGTGCATGAATGTGCGTGCGTGTGCGTGTGTGTGCGTGTGTGCGTGTGTGTTATGCATGTTTTGTTACTTCTAACGCAGTATTACGCTAAACGCATCTGCCTTTAATGATCAAAATAAAATAGCGTATAATTTGTGAACAGATAACATAGAAATAAGCCTTCAGAAATGGGGTCTTCTCAATTATCGTGGCCACATGTCCTTTATTTAAAATGCGCCAAAATATCGTTAATATACAGGGTAATTGTTTGTTTTAGCGTAAGATCGCTATACATTTCACCGAGTGAGCACCAAAACCTATATTTCAAAAGTGGTGTAGCCACAAGTGAGACATTTACGAGGTGAACAGTTTTGCGATGGTTTACTAAAACAAATAACTTATCATTTAAGTATATGCTAAAAAGGATATGAAATGCCATTTCATTGTTTTAATTCAGAAAAGCTCACCAACTTGTTTTCGGAAGGCATTTTTTGGAAATGAAAACGTTGGCATTGTGTTCTAGTCCTGTGCGCGCTGATGTTTAATCGTGGACGTGAGAATGGGCTTAATTTTCAAAATAGTACAAACGATATCAAATTGATATTTCTACTATTTGGAACATGGAAATATGATTTTAAATCCATGATAAATCTCTTTAAATCACCGGAAAACATATACAAAAACATTTTATTTGTGCCATATCATATGTTTGCTTTTTTTATCGTTTTGATCAAGTAACTTATAAACATAAATATGCATTAAAAAACATTTGTTGAATCGTGTTAACATATATTGTTCGCATATTCTTCCGGAGTTAAACATAACATTGTTTTAATTCCAACGGAGCTCCACATAACATTGTTTTAAGTGCAGCGGTGTTCCACATAACATTGTTTTAAGTGCAACGGAGTTTTACATAACATTGTTTTAATTGCAACGGAGTTCCTCTTAACATTGTTATAAGTGCAACACATCCACTTAACATTGTTTTAAGTGCAACGAAGTTCACATAACATTGTTTTAAGTGCAATTGAATAACATACGGGGTACATAAAATAACACATATTCTTTAACATATATGATCATATAAAGTGGTATGTGTTGTGGAGTAAGCAAGTATAAAATAAAAGATCATGCAAAAAGTTTAGCTTTGATCATAATAAAAATCCACAATTATGTCGATTGTAAGTAATTGAAGACATATGGGCCTTATTCGACTGGAAAATATCTAGCGATCGTTGGCGTTCGCACCACAGCACTCTCGTATTTAGTTTAGTTTATCAAATTATCGTTTATTTGTTTTCGCTTTTGTCTAATTGACGTAATGGTTAAATTGATTCTAGTACCTTCTTTCAATAACAAATTTATATGAAGCAAAATATTGAAATCTCAATATGTAATCAGCTAAGATTTTGGTAAAAACGGAAGTCTAGAAAGTATTTAATTTTTTATTCTAATGGATCACATTCGGAAATTTAGTCAATAAAGTCAACGAGTTATTGTGTCGCTGATCATCAAATGTGTTCCATTGAGTTATATAGTGTAGGAAAGATTTCCAGTAACTACAAAAGGGAAGTAATTGCAAAAATTACACCAACTAAAATGTACTGACAAGACAGAAAATGCGGCGTTTTAGATTAAAATACCGTAGTATCGATTATAAATTAAAGTGGAACAAAGGAAAGTTATATATTAGATACATTTAGCATTGTAAATACATATTAGGTATTTTATAACTGGGTTCGAAACATGCTTGGATATTTTATAAATCTGATTGCCGTTGGCAATATCCAATATTTATATCTATAGATCTGTGATGTACATACTCTACATACATGTATTGTTTGCTGATTTCAAATTTTAAATGTTATTCATTTTTTTGCGGTAAATGCTTTGGTATAATTTAAAGCTTGGACAAACGCCACAACATAATAAACATTGAACATATAAATGATCTTTTAACAGTTGTATTAGAACTACAATTAGTGCGTAAGCTTAATAAATGTGATCAGATGCAGGTATTGGAATACACATAATTTATTAGCAAACGTCCTAATTGAACTGCAGTTTGTCTAAAGATTAATTAACTTCTTGGCCCTTTTGCAAAGTTAAATCAAAAGTGGTTATGCTGCCTTTACCGTTATGGAATATATTATTCTGATAACAAAGGCATGATTTGCCTATATCAGGAAAACTAGCCCCTCGTTAAGGCTTACATATTTGATTGCATGCTGAAAGTTATTTTGGTTTATTTTACGCCGTCGCGGAAAAATCAGTTAATAGAGTGATTGTGTGTTGTCTTCTTGACCTTGATTACACCTAGTTCGAGCAGCTAAATGTTTGATATCAGAGACCGATATTAAGTACATTTTTTATCTATATCATTGACTACACCTGGAGTTGAGAGATTTGGTTGTACAAAAAGGCCCCGTAATTCTTCTACAGTGTGTTGTTATTTTCTGTCTGAATAAGTCTTGTTAATTCAGTACTGCTTAACCCCGTGGTAGTGCTGCACTAAGGCACACTTTTTATCAACCGAGCAGTTATACTTGTGATTGATTTGACTTTCAGGATATCCAGATTCAACATTCACAAATACTATGGAAAGCAAAGCCCAAATAAATGAACGAATTCTCTTCATATATGCTTACAATTGCATCGAAAAAAACGATACAAAAACAGTCATTCCGCTTGTTCTTTTACGTAATCCTGGATAGTTAACATTTTGGTAATTATGACGGCTGGGTGTTACTTTGTTAGCAGTCTTTTAATTGTTAACTTTGTAAACAAGTTAGTATTTAGGTGTTAAGTATAAGAGTCATTGTGACAGCAATTTGAAATCATAACATATATATGGATAACATAAGGGTTTTGTGTCAAAAAGGTACACTCATATAGGTTAGCATTTCGGTCATTATGACAGCTGTTTGCAGTAATATTGGTAAGCATATGCTTCTTTGTGACAGCTAAGTGCACTAATATTGGTTAGCATTTTGGCCATTGTTACAGCTAGATGAACTCATATGGGAAAACATTTTGATTGAGATAAATGAACCGATATGGGCTAGTGTGAATCTTGATCGAAATAAAATAATTTTGGAAGACAGTTTTGAATCAGAAATTAAAGGCAAACTATTAAAATAGCTTTTTTTCACGATTTAGACCGCATCAATAGCAATTGCTAGCATTGTGAATGTCCAGAAAACATGTTTGTCAATATCAATATTAATCTGAAATACGATTTTCATTGACGAAATATGAAATGATTAATATTGTAGAAATAATTCAGCATTTGTGAAAATATATATTGACCTTTATGATAGATATCCTCTACATATGTTTGTCAATATCATAATAAATCTGGAAAACGGTTTTCTTTGACGAAGTATGAAATAATTAATGTTGTAGAAAAATTGTAGCATTTGCGAAAAGATATTTACCTTAATGATAGATATCCTCTTCATTTAATGTCTTGATTTACTGACGATTCAACATCAGAAACAGATGGTTTGTTATTTGCTTTATTTGATTAAGATTACTGAAAGAAGTTAACTCCAGCAATCGGAAACCGGGCATCTTTACCGATTCAGTAACCATATGAAAATATTACGATGGCAGGTACCCTTGCATTTGTGATTAAACGCTTCCAAGTTTCTGTAGACTTTTCGCCTTTGGATCTTTGCAAGATAGTTGCATTCAACGAAATTCACTATCAGAGGAAGATGAAGATTAAATGCAGAAATAGTGTGATTGATCTGAAATACAATACAATGTTGGTTTTGTTGAAGTGTGGTTCAAGTATTTTTAGACATTATAAGCAACGATATATATTTGTGGTCGATTTCTACAGTCCTCCAAAACAAAGGACATACATAAATATCACTTAAGATATATTCTCCTCCGATTATTACAACAATATAAGAACAAAGTATAACATCTTAATGGACACCAAACATCGCCACAGCATCGGGAAAAGGGAAGAATAGCCCTTCGTTTTGTTCATAGCAGTTGCAGACATATCTGTGAATATATTGCTTTGCTCTTAGATGTTATATTGTGGTGACAGTTAGATGCATGCAGCTTATTGGATGCTATCAGAGACCGATATTAGACGAAGAAGTGGTATTTGGAATAAAACATATCGAATAAGATAACAGTTTATATTCAGTGAATTATTCCCGATCCGAACGTTTATTTCGTGCAATTAGGTACGGTGGTATTTTGCTTCAGGAGATACAAGTAGACCTTTTATGACTTACTGCATATGAAGTCCATCGGTAAGTAAGGTCAAAGTTTGTTCGACATTTCACTGTGTGGTATTTATCCGTTTGGAAGAAACAGTTAATATTAAATTCACTGCCATTAATAAATTTTAACTATCACGAAAATATCATTCGTGTGTTTTACAACAAATCGAAGATAATTTTACAAACATAGCAGCATATGGAATAAAATTGAGTTCGAAAGATGAAAAGACATATGATATGTTAGTTCAATACATCTTATGCAACACATATGTTTAAAACATTTTCACTATAGCCTAAGAGTGTCGGATTATGTTTCTCTCTCAGCAAAGCATATAAATTGTATCGAGAAAATTCTGGTTTAACAATGCAATAAATAAGGATTTCATGAGAGATGAGTAAATATAATACGACCTCTCGTTCCGAGCCATGTATATTGCTTGAAACAATAGGGACATTGTCAGATGATAATACTCGAAGCATTAACGATTCCTACCAAGATTGTCACACGGGATTATCCCTGGATATAATTTAAGTAATAAACAAAATCAGTCATGCATCAAATTCAGTTAAACAATAACCGTGACGGGTTTGACAATGGAGCGTTAAGGAAATACAACAGATCGTGTGCAAAGAGACCTACATACGTCGGTCTTCATCTGAGAAAGATACGAGACCCGCATATGATTATTATTCGCAACAAGTACACCAAAGAAATAGTGGATCTGGAGGTTTGAATCGTGTTGTATCTTTGTTCAAACATGTGTTCAATTCTGGGTATAAATCGCAGTATATAATGCTGCATTTAATATCGTACTATAAGTTATACCTAGTATGCCTCTGTTCCTTATTGTCCGATATCAATTTTTGAGTGAAAAATGTGTTGTCTACTAAAACTGATGGTTATCAATTGTGTTTAATTACCAAATGGAAAGCGTCTGTCATTGAACAACCTTAAAGGCCTAGTTTAAGCCTTCAAGTGACCCCCCCTCAAAAAAAAAAAAAACAACAACAAAAAAAAACAAAAAAAAAACAACAACAACAAAATAACCGTCTATTTGTACACAACCTCTGTTAATTGATCTTAATCTTATTGCCTAATTGGCCTATCAGATCTCCAATCTGATATCCTGCTGTGCAGTTTTATTATAAAAATGGATCCTAAATGGCCCTGAGCCAATAAACGAAAACACAGGAAATCGGCCCCTACTGTGACATCAGTGAAATAAGCAGAAGATGCACAGAAGGGGATTATCATGCCAAGCATTCCTTAAACTAGGCCTTTAATCTCGATATATTCTGGAATATATATTTGAGGTGATTTTATACGTACCGACGTGCAACCAAGCATTGAGGGGCTGGCTCTTTACTCACCAGGATAATTGAATGTTTTCTCATCAACTGGCCAATTAAATCAGAAGTTTGAATTACTCTCTGTTAGGCGCACATTAATTACTGTTTAAACCCGCTTTTGGTGGGAACAACTCTGCTTGTTTTCTTAACTGAGTAACAAAGTACGGTTTGCCAATTATATTTTCAAATAATAGTAAGTTAGAAGTTATGTCAATTCAAAAACAACAACAATAAATAGTTTTACTTGCAATTACTTGTGTTTTTTTATTGATGCCATTGAAAGGATACCATTACTATACAGCATGACCGATTCCAAATAGCTTTAATAACGGCATTTTCATCAATAAGATGATGCCGTTATTTAAACGATTTCTCGCTAAATAGTTTTAGAAGGCAAAGTTAAGATATGAAAGCACAGAAACACTAATGTCTTACTGTTATGCAGTCTCATTTACAACTCTTTCCTTGTCTTACACAAGCCGCTTATACAGATGCAACTCCGCACTTGTAATAATGTAAGCTTGATCTGACAATTCCAAAACGAAATGAAATAAGAATATATCATTTGATGCGATTGGAACATGTTTGATAAAATAAGGGATTCACCATATATATTTATAACTAAGTCACCTCGTTTATCGCCAGCATTGTTCTAGATATGTATTATTTTGTAAAAAAAGTAAGATTTCATGTTGTCTGACAATGTTCAATTGTCCTCGAATTGTTTGATTGCAGAGGTTTTGTTTTTGAAACCAAACTAAGATAATCATTTATTTCAGAGACAATGCACTAGGTTATATCCTAAATATCTGTGAAGGGCACATAGCTTTAGCCAATAAATACTTTATATCTGAAATGCGTGCAATTGATTATTGATGCATGTTTAAGGTTTAGTTTTGATTTATATAAACGGATTGGCTACGAAATGCAAAGAAAAGAGAAATAATCATGCAATCCATATTTCCCAAAAATTTCGACGAATTTGCGAAAGGAGGCTTTATATCGGAAATGTAGAAGACGGCACCAAAATATAATTCTCAGTAGTTTGTTATTGATTACATGCATACGTAGTTTACAGTTTAATTTGATTTATATGTCATAAGAAAGTAATAAATGACACTGTTCTTGTAGTTTATAGTAATGTGAAGTAGTATTTAACGGTTCATTGACATTAGACTGTCTTACTCATACTGTTGGTTATGAGGTCATTTCTTGATTAGTTTAGATGTATTTGCTGGTGCTGATTGTCTTAGTGCGGCCGTAGTTGCCCAGTAAAGGTCTGTTTTTGTCTGGTCCTTTTTAGACCAACGAATGTTACGTTGTATTCGACATTAGAATTTCGTAACATGTAGTTACTTTTTTAACGTATAAGCATAAACTACTCAAATAGTATATTCTGATTATTGGCACAGAAGGGTGGTTTTCGGTCACAACATCTGATTAAATTAATTTTGGGAGTGAAACTAACTATACCTTTGTTATTATACCGTCGATCATGATCACCGTTTCTACCTCTATGACATTATATACGTTCTGAAAGTAGTAAGTATCGATCATTCTGATTAAACTACTAGTTTGATCAAACAGCAGCTGATTGATATTGTCTGCGTGCAATCGTTGCTAATGTATAACGATAATAACTAGCAAATAACGTTTTGGTGAATATTTCTTGGTACTATAAATGCATGTTCAGGAACATATTTACGCTTGTATTCTTCTTTAGTTTAACCATGTTTTTGGAACAGTAACATGTTACTGTAGCTATTTTGCTCGTTGGCAGAAACAATATCAAATCGAGTGTTAAAAACAGCTTGTCTTTGTAGTTTACATTGAGTTTTATAAAAATATAATTCGCAAACGAAACAAAAAGGTCATTGATAGGTGTATCTGCAATACATTTACTTCAGTTGCTTCTTTGATGCCTTATTATTTCAATCAGCTTTAAAGAACGATTGATCTTCAATATATTATTAAAATGGTAAATTTTAGACCTGAGAAAAAAGTATACTTCGTAAAAAGCTATGTTTTGATATAGCGAGTAAGAAGAAGCCGTCGACTAATTATAATTGAGCGTATATCTTATATTTTAATAGTTGTACTTGAAGTTTAGCAAGTGTGAACAGCTTTATTGTTGACATCAGATATCGAAAAAGGAATGCACAATAGTGGAAATTTCCTAATTTATTTCGAAAGCTCGTCTACAAACTAATTAAATTCTGGTCTCTTTGAAAAATATTAAACCGAAAGTAGATATCATACCTTTACTGCCATTACATGTCACCCTTCTTTTAGGCTCCAATCTGCTTGTTGTTTATTATCCTGCATTGTTATATACGCCGTTGCGGAATAATTGGATACTAGAGTGCTCTCCTCTTGTCCTTTTGATGTTGATGATACCTAGTCCCAGCAGCTTAATGGCTGAAATCTGAGATATGAATCACATTTGTTGTTAAAGAAGGTATTTTATTACTTCTGCAGTTACATGATTCGTCTGCACAAAAAAGCCCCTCTGATATTGGCTAGCATTTCTGTGTTAGGAAAGGGCACTTAAGATGTTAAGCATTTTCGCCATTGTGACAGCTAGGTGCACTCATATTGGTCAGCATGGTCACCGATATAAGAAAGAATGAATCATTTTCAAAAAAGCATTCTTCGGACAAATTTTGGAATCACAAAAGTTGAAAATGGAAGTTTTGTAGAATTGAGACTCTCATTGATACTAAGTGAAATTACAATGCTGTCAACACCCCTCCCCACACACACTTTCCATAAAACAAGTATGCTAGTCAATGTCAGTAGTATTCTGAATTATCGTACTCTTGGTAAAAACATGTCGAAATTAGTTTGTGGAAATACTGCCTTCATGCAAAACCATTTACTTGAATATTCAATATCCTGTTTATTGTCTTGCCTGATTTTCTTTGACGTGTTAAAACCAGGCACAGATGGTTTGTTGTTCTCTTTGTTTGATTATGACTCCAGCTAAGTTAAGTTATAGCCATTAGCTTTTCCAATGATAAGGTTTCCATACGATGGCAGTTACCCTTGCACTTTTTGTTAATCATCGTAAGCTATTTGCGTTTAACTAAATTAATGATCGGATAATGAAGACTTAGGGCAAAAATAGGGATAAAAATCTGTAATACAATACAAGTCTGGTTTTGCAGGATTACACATCCCAACAATATTATAGCAATTATGTGCCTGTAGCTAGACACTAAACTTTTCTAAAGCTTTGATGTGCATCAGGATAAAAGATGAAAATAGCCATTCGCTTGCAGTCCTAGAGTTATTTTTGAACATTTTGCTTCGCTCTTCGCACTTAGATCGTGGTGACAGTAAGGTGCAAACGGCTTAACAAATGCAAATAACAAAACAAATAAACCGATATTGGTCGAGTAATTGGAATCTGGAATAAACCATATCAAACAAGATAATAGTTTATATTCAATGAAATACCCTTACCCTAACTCTGGTGCGTTGGTTTTTTTTTCATTTAGGATATAAAAGTACATTATAAACGATTCACGGTAATTGTAATTACAACATTTGGTATGGTAAAGCCTACTTTGAATTCCATAGGAATAATTTGCGTTTTCTGTTATTGAGGAAATTCAGAAAATTATCATCCGTGACATTTCCTACAAATCAAAAATGCGTTTGCTTCGTTCACCGTGGCCATTAAAATTATTTGTCTCGAAATAAACATATATTAGTGATATTAAGTATAATCAATTCGTAAACGTGATACAACCACAAGGGCATTGATCAGACGAAGTCACTCTGTATACGCTTCCTCGCTTAAGTTTAGTTTCAGGTCCAAAATAGACACATTATTGTCTCATCTTTATGCAGAAACACAGACAACCATTTCCCTCTCTTACCCAAGCATCTCATTCATTTGCAACTTCACATTTATATAATGGTTAGCTTGTTCTGACATTTCCGAAACGTGATAATATTTTTTTTTTATATTGGTAAGATTTTAAGATCTATGAATGTGAGGTATTCACCATAAATATGTGCTTATCGATGTTATATCGTTTAGAATCAAAATTAATTTTAAACTATTTCTTTGGCGAAATACAACGTATGTTGTTTGTTGCGCATGCGCACAATCCAATTGTTCGTTACGGAAAACCCAATGCGGACGAGTGAATTTCGAACAGTTCTGTTATCAATGATATATTTTTTTATTTCTTTTTTGCAATATGTTTTCGAAAGCTCGAATGCAACACGTTCGTCAAGCACGAATCTTTGAATCATGAACAGTTCATCGAAATAGATGGAGCTATGAAAAGGTTTATTGCTTCCAAATAAGTATATCATATCGCTGGCCGATACTTGGACTGTGATGAAGAAAGTCATTTTATCATCCAATTAAGAAATCAATTTCAACGGTCAAGTCAATGAAAATGGGTTAATGTGGTGTTGTCTTATATTGATCGAGTTTTATTTATGACGATTATGAAAACTTTAAGGATATCTGAAACTGATAAATTAAGTAAAAGTGATGAACAGAGAAAAACACAATTAACTTTATATTGTTTTGTTGCTGTGAAGGAGTTGGAAGATTTATATTGGCGATAAGCATTTTTTAAATGAAATTTAAATGGGCATTTCCTGTGATATGATTAGAACCAAGCCAATAAAAATTGACGATTTTCTAACACTTAAAACATCGACACTACAATAGTGGTGTAGAACCCTTTTTTCTATGCTTTCGAGTTGCTTGTAAGCCTTGTAAATTAGTACTAAAAGGGACCTTAAGGAAGATTTATATGCATAAGTGCCTAAAAAATAAACCAAGAGTAGCAAAAGTTGAAAGTAACACAGACAATATTCTGTGGACAGGATGCATATATTGTGGAACTTTCAGAATGTTTTTGTGTATATTTATATATAATAATAAGCATTTATTATAACTTTCGGAAATACTCTCATTATTGCTGTCCTGATGTCCATATTTATGTTTTAATCATGCGTTATATTGAAATAAGAAATTTATCATGTACGAACTAACTTTATGTGAACTGTGTTGAAATGTTATGTTATGCCTATTGCCAGTTAAGTGATATTGATACTTTAAAGCCATTTTAAACTCATTCAAACTGAATACATACTGGTTTTCCAATTAAGCAAACATTCGCATTTTAACAAGTACATGGAAGAGAAATAAAACTTAAGTAAAGGTAAACTTTTAAACATGATATCATTTAATTAATGCCTTCCCTTGATTCAATGTAAATCTTATTATGATTTCCAATATTGCTATTTATATCTCAGCCAATAAAAGTAGATGTTACAACAACCAACATGCGGCAAAGGGTTCAAGATACTGTCGTTTGAGAAAAATACATAGTCAATACCCGTGGCTATAGAAGTAAAGTACTTCAATAAATTATATGCTATTTATAGTTCAACTGTACACAAATATATACAAGCATTTATTTACAACAACGACATAGAAAGCAATGTATCTTCATGATGTTACATCCGTTTGACACATTCCATGCACGGCAGACTATTGTCTTTAAAACCACTTAAAAGCTTAATTTTGAAAAAATGATTATTTTAACCAGTATGCGTTAAAACTAATATATATTCTTAAGATAGCTAATTAAGTATTATTAACAGGTGGTTCGGTGGCCGGGGTTTAGTAATAATTGGAAAAGAGACGTATGCTTAAGTTCTGAAAACGCTACCTGTTTAATCTGAATGGGGCAGCCGCATTGGAAGTCTCATTCTATTTCATATCTGTTGAGTTTGGGGAAATGAGATTCGACGCTCATCTCTATACCTGGATAAATTGAAGGAGGGATAAAGGGATCCATCTACTCTCCATATGTATAGAGGAAATAAAAGAGAACTCTTTTCTCCATATAGGGAGGAAACAAAATATCTTCGCGTGCGTTCATTATTTCTGAAGACAAATTAAAATAATCTCTTACAAAGTACTAAAACTCATATGAACGAATATTAAAATGAATTATAAGTGACCAATGCTATTTTTCAGTATGTGCCTCGGTAGCGCAGTAGGTAGCGCGTCAGTCTCATAATCAGTGATCACAGAGCCATCTGAAGGTCGTGAGTTCGATCCTCACCCGGGGCATAATGTTTTAGCTAACCATACTTCATCTTCATCAATTCTTGACAAACGACTCCAGTTTGAAAAAGTAAAGCTATATATCATGGAGGTATGGTAAAGGTACATATTTTCAAGTAAAGAAATGTTAGGTTTAAATCATTCTACCGTTTTAACCGATAACGTGTTTATATATAGGAATAAAAAATAAACGAGATATTTAAGATTTAGTATTTAAACGACAACAGATTGACGTTAATATCCGACGGGCTGTGTTGTACATTTTTCTTTTGAAGAAATATCTTTCAATATCTAGACGTTTTAAATGGTCTTTACCAGCCCTGAGTTCGGTATCGTCTAACAATCACACACCTGGGCGAAGGGTTTGAAATTGTCTCCCTGTTGCATCGCAGCGCATAAACTAAAAGCGGGGAACCAAGTCGTAAGCGTCAGCCGCAAACACGTCGAGTTAATTGTTACTGAGTTTAGATAAGCCTTAGCTGAATTAAGGGGAACGGCTTTTCAATTCATAATGAACGTTCTAGACTAGATAGAACAAAAACCGTCACATGTAAATCTAACTTCAAGATAAATCGATTGGACGTTGCTTAATGTCAGGAGATTACTGTCAGCGTCTCTAACAATTAATCAATCAATGTGACACGTTAAACGTATGTGAAGATTATTAACTCAACAAACGTGACATCAATATCTTATATAATCTGATTGTTAAAGTTCAAGAACGGCAATCGCGACAAATGTTTCCAAATCCGCTAGCTAGAATATTTTAAAAATGAGATCAGTATTTGACTGATAAGCAAATGGTTAAAAACGAGCTAAAGCCTTCAATCGCTGCATGAACAATTATTATAAAGTATCTAAATTTGACTCAAATTAGTTAATGTGACATGTAAATGGTACTGTTTTTGAAACTTTCTGACAAGTTCATCGTGTGTCACTCCGGCGGATTAGAATTACCTTTCAAGAGCAAGGTCATGAAATGTTGTTTCTAGCTAAGCAATGTCAGTCTAGCGATGGATCCCTATATATTACCCATGGTTGGCATGAAAAGACATAGTTGACGATAACATTACAAAATACGTTCCTCTTAAAATACATTTGTACCTCAGTAGCACAGGGATCCCAAACTGACACTTTTGGAAAATACCTCTTTGCTTATATATTTCAAACGTTACCAATGATGTTGAATTCAATGCAAATATGTTGCTCTGTTCCAATTTTATCGTTTACATTTTAATTTTGCTATGTTGTCGTAAAATGCTCTTATAATTAGACTTGAAAAGAATATCCCAAATGTGAAAACTGAATGACCGAATATAAACGGCCTCCTATCTTGACTGTTGTGAAATCGTGTGATTTTTTAAGTTGATCAACTGATAAGCATACCAAACAAAATTAGTGAGTTTTAAACCACAACAAACGATTCATGTAAAGCGTTGGTGTAATTTCAAATCGAAAAATTGTTCAGAAAATGTCAACTGATTTATTCCAACAGAGTGTTCAAATGTAGGTCAGATGTATTTAATAACTTGGTATAAAGAACAAAAAAGAGCTTTCTTACATCGTTCTACCAAGGAAGAATTGATCTAGTTCACAAGTGATGAGCAGTGTGAACTCATTTGGGTCTAAGTATGTAAGATCTGTATTTTTCATTATATGGTATACCATAAAAAGCAGATTTATTTCGTCTACAACGTTTCCTTAACAATTATTAACTTTAATTTACAAAATTTATCATTATTAAGGAATGTAAATTTAAGGACTGATTGCGTTTGTTTCTGGCGTTCTTACAGTGTTAAGCCATGAATATATGATAAGCTTTCACATTTCCCTAGTAGAGGTTAAACTTGTGATGATGCATTCATGCGTTCATACAATATGTAAAAGCCATTACACGCGATTAGACTTTATTACATGATATGTGTGTTTAAGAAATGTTTACCAAATTCAAATGGTCTTTAAAATGTGACTTAAAGTATCCGATGTACACTAATGGGAAATTTGATTGCTGGTCAACCAAGACTTATCAGTACTCTTTTGTAGAGGAAGATTATATCAACAATATACCCTTAAAAATATTGCAGATGGGCGATTTTGAACATGAAATATTGAAATGTCGGTCATTTCACTTCCGATTTAGGTATAATAAAGAACAAAAATACAAACCGCCATAAACATTAAATGCATTTTTTGTCATTTATTTATTAATACTAATTAGGCAATAATGCCTTAAGGGAAACCAAAACTATACGAGAGACATCAGACAGCAAAATTTAACATTACGGCAAATAGCATGATAAAACCAAAATCTATTTTAGCATCGACAGCTTTATTGTACAAAATTAAACAATGTTAAACGGTTACATTTTAGTGCGAAATAACCTAATTATGAATTGAATATGCTGAAACTTATTTCATTAATTTAAAAGTGAAAAAAAGTATGCTAAGCGTAAAAAATGAATATGAGTATTATCAACCATGGTAGAAGATCAGGGTTGATTTCGCCTTGGGAATTGACATTTATTTAGCTATTCGTTATGATGTAATATTCATATATGATGATGGCATAATTTCTATGCAAACCCAGAATGCATAACCTTTCAGGCTTAGCAATTAAAGTTTTATATTGTTCAGGGAAATCCTGTTATAATTTCACATGAAATCGAATGAAACACCTTGTTGTTTGAGGTAATTGTCCAAACTGATTGAAGTGTGAACGCTTGTTCAAGCCGATACCTTTTAATAGAAAGGGATCTTACTGAAACCTTTTGCGTTTATTGAAAGTGAACTTATACAGCGTCGATTTGTTAAGCCGCGTGTATTACTATTGTCGTTAAAACAAATACTTGTTTCTTTCTGATGTTACACATATGAGTTTTTTTATGTAATAGTATTTTGGATGTGTATATTCAATGTGGTCTTTAGCAAAGGAAATCTCCATTTATTGGGAAAATGTAGTGAATAACAATTTTTCGTTAAATGCAAAGAAATTGCAAACATAGTTATTAAATAAGGGTAATGGATTAATATACATAAACTATTGACTTTGGGTAAAAGGAAGCAATATATGTGATATAAGTGGCAATTAAGTTTACAAAACATAAAAACAGAAAAACGTTAATGTATTGCTATTGAGAGCAAATTTATCGGGAAATGATTTGAAATATAAAATGAAACACTAGTACCTTCAACATTATATTTTACAATTTTATATACATTCTTTAATGCAAATTAAATAAATGTGACAATCTACTAAATACACAGAAACCTTAATTGAAGACTGATGAAATGGATGCATAATAGTGAAGTGCGTATGTTATTAGATGCAATTTCAACAGCTCTTATATTTAACGTGTTTCGTTTTTCAACAATCTGTAAGAGTAAACAAATATGCTTTGTTTGCAATCAATTCAATGTTTAATGTCAGTTACATGTGAACAATTTTCCTTATGCGCGTTTAGCGGTTTAAATTTGTTCAAAAATAATGGGATGAAATACGGAGTGCGCTGTATATGAATCACATTTGTTATTAAAGAAGGTATTTTATTACTTCTGCAGTTACGTGATTCGGCTGTACAAAAAGGCCCCTCTACAGACAGGTTATTTATTTGTTGTCAGAAAGTGATATATAACAGTTTCAATACTAATAGAAAAGACTTTAATACCATTATATATTAAAGGAAGAAAAAACACACAATAATACTCATGTGATTAGCCTGGTACAAAAACATAAGATGAGGATCCTGCTAAGAGGCCCGAGTTTAAAGCCTTACTTATAGTTAACGAGAAACACACTTCCTCAAAACAACAAAGTCAATCATCACGCAACTGAAATTGACAATTTTTTACTGAATTGTGAGGTGAGCTTTGAAAAAAAACCTCACGTCTCGTATGGAAAATTATGAACTCGTTTCATTATTATAGAAGATTTGACAATCCTCCGAATATGATATTGTTTATTAAATTTCTACTATTAATTTTCTTCAATTTTCCACAAGCCATGAATGTATCTTGCACCGGAAAACCTGTTAAATGGTTAAATTTGCATCGGAAGATACTTTGACTTTTATTCTGCATGTTGAAGGTTATTGGTGATCATATTGCTTGTGTTCTAGCCTTGAGATGAAATGAATTAAATATCTAACAGAAGATAGTTGAGTGTTGTTGGTAATAGAACATAGACATGCAAGACATAGTAAATGTGCCTTAGTATTTGAAAATAGTAATATTAAATACCGCAATACATTTTGAAAATTGATGTGACTTAAAACGTCTTTTCCGCCAATGATGCAATGCGATTTTGATCTTTTCATCAATTGTGCATTGCCTATATATTTGGACATATATTATAAAAAAATCACCATCGATTAGATTTTTTTTCTTTACCATATTCAGTTCACCAGCGAATAAGAAAATAAAGGTATAAGGTATATGTCCGCCTATAATAGCTCATCTACTCATCAAAATCAAACAAATATTGCCCCTTAACCGAAACCGTTTCTTCATAAATTGTTAAATTTGCATCGATTAAAAAATATACGATATCAGTCATCTCACTTTTTGTTTAACGCCGTTGTTAATTACATGTTTATATATATATATATATATATATATATATATATATATATATATATATATATATATATATATATATTTATATATATAAAGACATGTTTATATGTATAACTATATGTAATACGATCTATACGATGTACTCTTTTGTAAGCCGAAATACTGTCTGTTCTGTTCTATTAAAATACTCTACTGGTTAACGTTCGGATCTTTGTGAGAGCTAATTGCGTTCATATTGCCTAGCATTTTTGTAATTGCTACACCTATATGCACTGCGTTGGTAAGCATTTTGGTCATAGTATCAGCTAGTTCCATTGATATTGGCTAGCATTTTTGTAATTGCTACACCTATATGCACTGCGTTGGCAAGCATTTGGGTCATAGTAACAGCTAGTTCCACTGATATTGGCTAGCATTTTTGTATCAGCAAAGAGCACTTAAGATGTTTAGAATTTCCGCTATTGTGAACGCTAGGTGCACTTATATCGGTCAGCATGTTTCGTGCCCTCGGGAAAATGCAAACACCGATATGAGAAAGAATGAATCATTTTCGAAATAAAGCATTCTTCGGACAAATTTTGGAATCACAAAAGTTGAAAATGGAAGTTTTGTAGAATTGAGACTCTCATTGATATCAAGTGAAAGTACAGTGCTGTTAACAACCCCCTTCTCATACCTTTCACAAAAAAAGAAAGTATGCTAGTGAATATCAGTAGTGATCCGAATTACCGTACTCTTGGTAAAACATGTTGAAATAAGTCTGTGGAAATACTACCTTCATGCAAAACCATTTACTTGCATATTGAATATCGTGTTGATTGTCCTGCCTGATTTTATTGGACGTGTTAAAAACTAGACACAGATGGTTTGTCGTTCTCTTTGTTTGATTATGATTTCAGCTAAGTAAAGTTATAGCCATAAGCTTTTCTAATGTTACAGTTTGCATACGATGGCAGTTACCCTTGCACTTGTTGTTAATCTTCGTAAGCGTTTTGCGTTCAGCTAAATGGATAATCGGATGATGAAGACTTAAGGTGAAAATAGTGTTATAATCTGTAATGCAAGTCAATTCTGGTTTTGCAGTATTACATATCCCAAAAATATTATAGCAATTATGTGCTTCTAGCTAGACACTAAACTTCTCTGAAGCTTTGATGTGCATCAGGAAAAAAGATGAAAATAGCCATTCGCTTGCAGTCCTAGAGTTATTTTTGAACATTTCGCTTCGCTCTTCGCATTTAGATCGTGGTGACAGTAAGGTGCAATCAGCTTAACAAGTATTATTAAAAACCGATATTGGTCGAGTAATTGGAATCTAAAATAAACCATATTAAACAAGATAAAAGTCAATATTCAATGAAATATCCCTTATCCTGACTCTTGTGCGTTGTTGTTTTCGTTAAGGATATAAAAGTGCACGAATATCGATTCACGGTAATTTTAATTTCATTTGGTATGGTAAAACCTACTTCGAACTTCCATAGGAATATTGTGGGTTTTCTGATGGTTAGGAAGTTCAGGAAATTATCATTCGTGACAATTCCTACAAACCAAAAATGCTTTTGCTTCGTTTACCGTGGCCATTGAAAGAATTTCTCGAAATAAAGATATATAGGTGACATTCAGTATTACAATTCGTAAACGTGATACTACCATAAGGGCATTGATTAGACGAAGTCACTCTGTATACGCTTCCTCGCTTAAGGTTTAATTCAGGTATCAAAATAGACATCTTTATGCCGAAACACAGCCATCCATTTCATTCTCTTAAACAATCATCTTATTCGGTTGCAACATCATATTAATATTATAGTTAGCTTGTCCTGACATTTCCGAAACGTGATAATAAAAACAATATTATTAGATTCGATTGGGCTATTCACCATAAAATATTATTTATGACGATGATGAAAACAATAAAGATATTTGAAACTGGTGACTTAATGATATTAAACTGGTGACAGTTGATAAACACACCAAGGTTTTAAATGGTATATATATACTGTGTTGTTTGTGGAGATTTGTGCTGTTGTTCCGTGTTTCTTGTTCGTGATTTTACTTTTGTTTTTTGTGTTCTATATCTTTGGTTTTGACCCTGTGCCATTAAAAGGGGTTTTTGTTTAAACATTTGGTTACTGAGCTTGTTTCTGTAGCTTTTCATATACATTTTCACTAAAAAGATGGACAGAGAAAAACACATTCTACTATCACGTATGTTGTTGATGTAAAATAGTTGGAAGATTGAGATTGGCGATAAGCATTTTTTAATTGAACTAAAAATGGGCATTTCTGTGATATGATAATAACCAAGCCAATAAAAATTAACAGTGTATAACCAGTTTTTGTCCGTGCTTTCGGGTTGTATGCATTTTAATAAAATGACCTTTAAAAATATATAGCATTAATGCCTAAAATTAACCAAGGGTAGTCAAATCTGACGGTTTAAACAAGTAACACAGATAATATTTTGTGAACTGGGGGCACATCTTGAGGAGCTGTATTCACGAATGTATGTATATATTAATAATCGTATAACATTACCTTCGGAACACTCTCGTTATTACTGTCCTGATGTCCATATTTATGTTTTAATCATGCATTATATTGAAATAGGAAATGTATCATGTATAAACTATTTTTATGTGAAATGTGTTGAAATGTTATGTTACGCCGATTGCAAGTAAAGTGATATTGATACTTTAAAGCCTTTTTAAACTCATTCAAACTGAATACATATTTAATTTTTAATTAAGCAAACATTCGCATTTTCATAATTAGACGGAACTGAAAATATTGAAAAACATAAGTCAAGATAACCTGTTAAACATGATATCATTTAATTAATGCCTGCTCTTGATTCAATGTAATTGAATAAATATCTGATTATGATTTCCATTATTGCTATTTATATCTCAGCAAGTGAAATTAGATGTTACAACAACCAACATTCGGCAAAGGGTTCAAGATACTGTCAACTTGTCATTTTAGAAAGATATATAGTCGATACATGTGGCTAAAGTAGTATAGTACTTCAATAAATTGTATGCTATTTATAGTACAAATGTTTACAATAATATGTATAAGCATTTATGTACAACAATAACATAAAACGTGATGTATCTTCATGACGTTACATCCGTTTTGCACATTTCTTGCACGGCAGACTGTTGTCTTTAAAACCACTTAAAAGCTTAATTTTGAAAAAGTATATTTTAACCAGTATATATTAAAACTAATATACATTCATAAGATAGCTAATCAAGTATTATTAAGAGGTGGTTCGGTGTCCGGGTTTTAGTATTAACTGGAATAAAGACATATGATTAAGTTCTGAAGACGCTACCTGTACAATCTGAATGGTGAAGCCTCATTCTATTGCACATCTGTTGTGTTTGAGGAGATGAGATGCGACACTCATCTCTATACATGGATAAATTGAAAGAGGGAAGACGGGATCGATCTATTCTCCAAATATATAGAGGAAATAAAAGAGAACTCTTCTTTCAATACAGGGAGGAAATAAAGTTATACATTATTCCTGAAGACAAATTAAAATAAACTCTTACAAAGGACTAAAACCAATATGAACGAATATAAAAATCAATTAGTAGTGACCAATACTTTGTGCCAGTATGTGCCTCGGTAGCGCAGTAGGTAGCGCGTCAGTCTCATAATCAATGATCACAGAGCGATCTGAAGGTCGTGAGTTCGATCCTCACCCGGGGCATTACGTTTTAGCTACCCATACACCATCTTATTGATAGAATTATTGACAAACGACTGCATTTTGAGAATTTAAGCAAATATCATCGAGTTATGGTAACAAGTAAAATAGGTGATGTTTAATTAATTCTACCGTTTTTACCGATAACGTTTTTATATATAGGAATAAAAAATAAACTAAAAAACAAAGATAGGAGATATTTCTGATTTAGTATTTAGACGACAAGAGATTCACGTTGAAATCCACCGGGCTGTGTTGTTTATTTTTTGTTGAGAAATATATTTAAATATCTAAATGTTTAAATGGTCTGTACCTGCCCTGAGTTCTAAGAATCACTCACGTGAGCAAAGTATTTGGATTTATATCCCTGTTGCATCGCAGCGCATAAACTAAAAGCGGGGAACGAAGTCGTAGGCGTCAGCTGCAGAAAAGTCGAGTTAAATTTAACTGACTTTAGCTAAGCCTTATCTGAATTAAGGTGAAAGGCTTTTTAATTCATAATGAACGTCCTAGACGAGATAGAACAAAAACCGTCACATGTAAATCTTACTTTAAGATTATTCGACTTGACGTTGCTCTGTGTAAGGAGATTACTGTCAGCGTCTCTAACAATTAATCGGTCATTGTGACACGTTTAACGTATGTGAAGACTATTAACTCAACAAACGTGACATCAATATCTTATATAATCTGATTGTTAATGTTCAAGAACGGCAATCGCGACAAATGTTTCCAAATCTGCTTGCTGAAATGTTTTAAAATTGAGATCCCGTATTTGACTGATAAGCAAATGGTGAAAAACGAACTAAAGCCATCAATCGCTGCATGAACAATAATTATAAAGTATCTAAATTTGACTCAAATTAGTATATGTGACATGTAAATGGTACTGTTTTTTGAAACTTTCTGACAAGTTGATCGTGTGTCACTCCGACAGATAAGAATAACCTTTCAAGAGCGAGGTCATAAAATGCGGCTTCTAGCAAAGCAATGTAAGTCTAGCAGAGGACCCCCATAAATTACTTATAGTTGGCATGAAAATACATAATTGACGTTTACATTACAAAATACGTTTCTCTAAAAATACATATGTACCTCAGTAGCACATGGGTCCACAACTGACACTTTTGGAAAGTACCTCTTTGCTAATATTTTTAAAACGTAATAAATGATGTTGAATTCAATACAAATTTGTTGCCCTGTTGCAATGTTTAGTTTTACATTTCAACTTTTCTATGTCGTCGTGAAACGCTCTAATAATAATAAGACATAAAAAGAATATCCCAAATGTGAAAACTGAATGACCGAATGTAAACGGCATCCTATCTTGATTGTTGTGAAATCATGTGATTTTTCAAGTTGATCAACTGAAAAGCATGCCAAACAAAATGAGTGAGTTTTAAACCACAACAAACGATTTATGTAAAGAGTTGGTGTAATTTCAAATCGAAAAATTGTTCAGAAAAGGTCAACTGATTTATTCCAACAGAGTGTTCAAATGGAGGTCAGATGTATTTAACAACGTGGTATAAAAAACAACAACTATACAGAGCTTTCTTAAATCGTTCTACTAAAGAAGATTTCAACTAGTACACAAATGTTGAGGAGTGTGAACTAATTTTGATCTAAGTTTATAAGATCTGTGTTTATCGTTAACTTTTATGAACACATTTTCTCATTATTAAGAAATGTAAATTTAAGAATTGATTGCATTTGTTTCTAGTGTTCTTACAGTGTTAAGCCATAAATATTTGACAAGCTTTCACATTTCCCTACAAGTGGCAACATGAACATGTTAATATGAAATCATGCGATCATACGATATGTAAAAGCCATTAAACGCAATTAGTTTTGATGAAATGGTATGATTGTGTGTTTAAGAAATGTTTACCAAATTCAAATGGTCTTTAAAATGTGCCTTAAGGTATCCGATGTACATTTATAGTAAATTTGAATGCTGGTCAAACTGGACGTATTTGTAGAGGAAGATTATGTATACATTATACTCTTACAAATATTACAATTGGGCTATTTCGACCATGATAGATTTAAAAGTCGCTCATTTAACTTCCGATCTCGGTTAAATCAAGAACAAAATAAAACCTTCATATACATTAAATGTATTTTTGTCATATTTATTATTCATTAGTAATAATTAGACAATACTGCCTTAAAGGAAACCAAAACTATACGGTAGTCATCAGACAGCAAAATGTACCATACACACAATGACATAATTAAATCAAAATCTGATTTAGCATCAACTGCTTTATTGTACAAAACTAAACAATGTTATACGGTAACATTTTAGTGCGAAATAACCTAACTATGAGTTTAATATCCTACAATTTATGTCATTAATTTAAAAGTGAAAAAAGTATGCCAAGCGTACAAAAACGAATATTGGTCTGAACAAACATGAGAGAAGATCAGAGTTGATTTCGCCTTGGAAATTAACATTTATTTATCTTTTTGTTATGATGTATTATTCATATATGATGATGACATAATTTCTATGCAAACCAAGATTGCATAACCTTTCAGGCTTAGCAATTAAAGTTTTATATTGTTCAGTGAAATCCTGTTATAATTTTATACGAAATAAAAAACCGCTCTGTTTCAGGTAATTGCCCAAACTGATTGAAGTGTGTACGCTTGTTCATGCTGATACTTTTTAATAGAAGGGGACCTTGGTGATACCTTTTGCGTTTATTGAAAGTTAACTTATATAGCGTCGATTCTTTAAGCCGCGTGTATTACTATTGTCGTAAAAACAAATACAAGTACTTGTTCTTCTAATATTACACATATGGGTTTATTATGAAATAATATTTTGGATTCAATGTGATCTTTGGCAGAGGATAACTCCATTCAGTGAGAAATATAGTGAATAACAATAGTTCACTAAAATTAAAGAAATTGCAAACGTCGAGATTGAATAAGGGTAATGGATTAACATTCATAAACTATTGTCTTTGATTAAAACGAGGCAATATATGAAATATAAGTGAAGCTGCTGGAAGTTCCACATACGGCTGACACCAAATATTTGACAGCTATTAAATATATAATATAATAATTTTATCAACTGAATCTTCCCATATTCAACCTGTAACATATTAACCTTTAAAAGCTCTTGTTTATCTAAGATATGACGTTTCGGTCCTAAAATTGCACTCTTCTATATGGCTATCGTTCTAATCAAATGCTTTCATTTTTTATTTGACATTAAAAAACGTAATCGTGTATTATACAGAAGGTTTTGTTGAAGATTGATGAAATATATACATACTATGGAATAGCGTATGTTTTTGGAAACTTATTGTTATGAACAGTATGCCATTTTAACAGCTCTTATATTCAACATGTTTCTTTCCCGCAACAATTCATAAGAGTAAACAAAAATTCAATGTATAAGGTTTCCTTACATGTGAACTCTTTCTTTAGGAAGTTTTTTGTCTCCTTCAATAATAGACTCATTGAAAGACAAAACATAAAGCAAGTTGTAATAGCACGTTTTTACCGCAGACTGCTCATTACGTCAAAGTCATCCTGAACGTCATTTGATGAAAAACGCACACTTCAAAGAGGATTATAATTTGACTTTTATCAGTTTAATTTTCATATGACGTTGCTGACAGACTACTATTACTGTTCGCAAAGGATTACACTAATAAATTAAGTAAAAGTGAAATAGCCCAAAACATTGTAGGGTATTATAGCCAGTTTAACTTTTATTATCCAGCCAAAAGTATGAACTGTTTTTGTTTTTTAAATGAAATGGAATGATTAGTGGTCTCATTCAAATTTCGAAAGAATACACTCTATTTAAGGCTGTTTTAAGCCTTGCACAGGAACTTCCCGGACAATTCTTGTGGTTGTCGAGTTATACTACTTGTTCAACCATGGCACTTTTTCTTTTATTGAATCTTATCAAATGCTTTGCAGCGATCATGGTTATTTGCTCTGTCGTTTTAAATTTGTTTATTAGGAACCTCATTTACTAGACATTGTTTGAAATACAAACTTCACTAAGTAAAAACTATTGATGTCTCCATCTTTAAAGATTTGTAAGTATTTTTTCCCTTTGTATTCTTACTAACATTTAAAAAAAATATTTTTCAATTTTAAGATGACATTAGAACAGTTTCTGAAAAGTAGGTAAATAAATTATTCCCATGGGAGACATTTTAGATTATTGAAAATCCAATCATTCAAATGAAGGCAACAAAGTTAAGTGATACTGTTCATGTCGTCCATTAAAAAAATAAAAATGAAATAATGGAGATCTCCATTAACAAGCAAGGGGAAGAAATTGCAGGACTGCACAATATCTACTTAACTAAAACAAACAGCAAATAATAGTTTAGTATTCTAAGTTGTGCATATGTAAAAAGCTTTTTCACATTTAAATGTGAAAAATACATCAAATAGCAATTAGGGACCGATATTGGAAACAAACATATAAGGGAGTTTCCTAATTTAAATGAACTATAGTTTAAGTTTGTGACCATAATAAATATAAGAGGTATATTATGGAAAACTATCTATTTTATGAAATACCATCTATTTCCTGAAAGTATGTATTTGTCTAGCTTTTCACTTCTTGTCGCTTTTCAATAAAAAACAACCTTAAGCAGAGACAAATATATAACCTATGACCGGAAAACTGAACACCTCCTTTAGGCTTAAATAAGTTTTCTTGGATTGTTTTTTAGCCGACACAGAATAAATGGTTAATGTCTCTTGATTTTGAGTACACCTAGTCGAGCAGCTAAATTAGTAAAACCAACCGAGAGCGATAAAAATTACATTTTTACAAAACAAGAACACCTGGCGTTAACCCATTTGGTTGTACAGATAAGCCCTTACTTCCTCCACGGAGTGATTACAATTGTTTTATTATACGGGTCCAAGTAATGTTTATAAAAATAATACCATTTCAGCTGCACTCCCCTTAATTGACATATTTGACATTTTTGATTTTTTTGGTATCAATGTCTTCATCTCATTTATTAAAGATGACTCACGGTAGAAAAAATCTCAATCGTTAGAAGCATTGCCAAATTTTGTATTATTCTTTAAGCGTCAATTTTCAAACAAAAATATTAAAAAATGCGACCTAATATTTTGTCAGCAGTCGTGTATCACTGGTTTTCACACATTTACGAAATATTGACTCATTGAAAGACAAAACATAAAGCAAGTTGTCAAAACAGTCAATCTTTGAGAGTGCAGCTTTATGCGTTGTGTTGTAGTGCTGCATTTATACTTACAGTCACTGAACAGTTCAATCAAACAGAGACAATTGTTTTTACATTTAATAAGTAATATCTGTCCTTGAATTATTAACATTAAACAAAACCATATCGTAATCGAGCTGAAAAACCTTTGCGCTGTCCTCGCCCCTCTATCACTAGAGTCTTTGCATAATAGTGCGCGTATGCTATGCTATTCATTAATTTAATGACAGTTGAACATTCTTTTAAAATATATTTGCTTTTCCAAAGTACAATCAGATGTAGAGAACATGCCCTTTCTATCATTAAATTAATGTCTAATCACAAGCCAATAATGTATAGCCTGCAACCGAAAGAGGGCTTCAACTAACATCAACTAACTTTGTAATATATGCCGGTTATTTTGCTTGTTGTGTGGTTACCGGTGATCATATTGCTTTTGTTGTAGCCTTTGGATCGTGGGCAAACATAACTAAATGTATAACATCAGTGTCAATATCTTACAATGGATAAGTGAATGCTGTTTAGAGTCAAACATAATAATGTGGTTAAGTATTTTAGTAATTTATTGGCTTCTTTTAATCTCAACTCAGTATCCATTAAATGTAGCAATTTGATTGTAATTGCAATACCCCGCTAACTTTAAAATTGCGTATAACCTCGTTACGTCCGACGAAAGCAGAGACAATGCTGTGCTGGTAGCAAAAAGTCTACCTCAATCAGATGTTTTTTTTTATTCCGTGTGTCGTCTTGACCATAAGAAAATTGTATACAAGTATACAAGTATACATCTCGTATTCTTACTAATATAGCGCCCCTTATTAACGGAAACAATACTCCTATAAGTCTTCAGAAAGCATCGAAAAGAAATCCTTGATACGACCATAGTTACACCGTATGTTTGTTCACGCTGTCATGCAGAAATAGTTGATCTCTCTGGTTTGCTCTAAGGCATTGGTCTTGGTTGCAGCTAGATGACTTATATTTGAAAGTGGTGCTCTGAGCCATTGATACTGAGGGCAGCCACGTGATATTTTGGTAAGCCTTTCCTTGTTGACATTTATATTTGCACTTAAATTTGTATGTCTTGGTATTCATGATGGCCAGGTGCATCATTACGGTTAGGCTTGGTGACATTATGGTAAAGTCATATAAGTAAGTATTGGACTTCGGCTAGGTCCATCATTATGGTAAGGCTTCGCCTGTTGGCATTTAGGTGCTCTTATAGTGGTAAGCCTTGGTATTGTTGACGACGGGGTGCGCTAATAACGGAACTCATAGTGGATAGCCTTGGAATAAAGATCAAAATTGCAATTAGGGCATTATATGCAAAATACAGCCAGGAGTTGAATAAACTGTTATTGATATCAATTGCAAATGAATTGCTGTCAACGCCTCTCAATCAATCTGATCTACAATATTCTGGAATATGAGTGAGCATTTGATTCGAACTGTGTCGAAATCAAATGTCTTTTTTAAAATATATTAATTAAATCCATATTTTATAACTCCATTTTGTTATGCCAATTATCGAATACCGAGCTTTTTATATGCTTCATTTTGCATCTAGACGTTTCCCAAGTCGTTTTTGTTAAGCGTATCCGAGTTATCGGAGTTATCGGCGAACCTTAGCCTTTAGCTCTTCGTAAACCATATGCATTAGCTAAATTTATAATCAGAGGTTAAGGATTAAAATCAGAAATGGTTTGATTAATCTGAAATACAATACAATTCTGGGTTGGTGCATTGTGTAATGATACTTGTAGAAATTATACGCAACTATGAATTATTGATGTCTATTACTATAGTCCTGCCAAGGACATTTATATTATCACCTAGAACATGATGCTTTGATCAATCTCCTTTTCTTATCACAACACTATAACTGCAATTGAATGCCTCTAACTGGACACCAGACGTATCTGAGTCTTTGCATTGGAAAACATACGGTGCCAGTAGACGCTCGTTTTGATAATTGCAGTTGCAGAGCTATCTGTAAATATAGTGCTTAGCTCTTAGCTGTTAGATCGTGGTGACGGTTTGGTGCACTCAGCTTAATGGATGCTATCAGAGACCGATATAGAATGAACAATTGGTACTTGGAATAAAACATAGCGCAAAAGATATTATTTATAATTCCGTAAAATATTCACGATTCGGAGTTTTTACTCGTGCAAATTTGTACGGTTGTGCTTTCCATGAGGTGGTACAATTACACCATTAACTACTTGCGGTGATTTTAATGACATCTGTATGTAACGTCATTCTTACAATGGAATAATGTGCGTTGTTGGTTACTGAGGAAAACAATGTGCCTATTAAAAAACTTTAATAAAGATGAATCTTAACTGTCATGAAAATATATTTCGTGGTTTTTTTACAAGCCGATGATTTTTGTACAAACATAGCTGCCGATGGAATAAAGATTATTGTGCTTTATCGTTGTCCAAATATGAATAGATCTGGAGCTGCATATGTTTTGTAAGTTCATAATAGTATTCAAATTTCTTGTGAAATTTTATCACTATAATCAAACACTGTCTGATGCTGTGTTCCTGATATGTTATAACAGTTGTATATGCCAAGTACTTACCACAATAACAAGACAGAGCAAGGATATCATGGCAGATTAGTTCAGCAAATTTATATGTCATTGAAATAATAACAACAATCTCATTGTATCATACGCGAAACATTACCAGTTGCTACCAAGATATACACACGGGATCTTTGGATAAGAATTTTTTAGAAATCGAAATCAGTCATGCATCAAATTCAATTAAACAATAACCGTGACGGGTTTGACCATGGAGCCTTAAGGAAATACAACAGATCGTGTGCAAAGAGACCTACATACGTCGGTCTTCAACTGAGAAAGATACGAGACACACAATGGATTATTATTCGCAACAAGTACACCAAAGAAGTAGTGGATTTAGAGGTTTGAATCGTGTTGTTTCCTTGAGTAATTTATACGATTTTTTATTCCATTGTTTATCAACAATCCATATCACATAAACCAGAAGAGTTTAGATCCAGATTGTGCTTTATTGTTTTTAATGTTTGAAATTATCGTTTATCTCTGCTTCTTTCGGTAGGACAAATTTTAAAATTGAAAAATCTATTTAGGACACCATTGATGTTGTTCCGAGAAAGATATTGCATTTTGTGATGCATTATATCTTTGTCTTAAACCGTTCATAAACTTTTTTCATTTAAGTGTGAATACAGTTTAATTATTGTAAAGTAAGCATAGAAGGTAACGAGTCATTAAATAATCTTAATATATCAAAGTTCTGGATGAGATTGAAACCTTTTTCTCCACACATATTGGAGTTGTCTGACATCAAACCGGCAATAAACAAATGGTTCAGTGTTGGAAAATGGACAGGTTTTCATGACAAAACACATTCAACATGAAGATATTACCCGTTGTAGGCTGAATTATTGTTAGGATGAGCAATACGATGAAATAGTTCTATATCAGGCTCCAATTTCTCCAAACTTCTTAAGTCCCTTATAACAGGATTAAGCTAAGATCATTATTTTTGTTTTAAATAAGTTGTGTAATATTAACTTCGTTAGGAGTTTTATATTTTAAATAAAAAATTTCGAGAAGAATATAAACCATCAAATTTAAATTTAAGTATGTATTTTGGCTAGTTGAAATAAACTGCTTCAGCTAGTTATGCTTAGGAAGTTTCGAGAAATTTGGGCCTCGTCTGGTGGTTTAATTATATACATATAATAATATATCATAATAATAGAATAGAAATAGATCACCGATAAAAAGTCTCCTATCCGCCATTTTTGTTGCGGGACATATGACCAAATATTCTGTCTCGCCCAATCGGACGAGTTCGGTTCGATCCGCACATGTTTTATTTTATTACATTTCTAACAATTTGTAGCGTATGGACAATTTACGTAATAAGCGAAAAAGACAATTAAACTTTTTAAAAATAAAAATTATAGATTTAATGATAATATTAAAATGGGCAAATTGCAAAGCGTATCACCTTTACTTCATGTCAATTTAAAAAAAAAGAAATTGAAATTTAAAAGTTGAAATAACAATTTTCGATATATTGGCTTCGTCTACCGGAACTATGTTTCCTTCCAGTCCTAGGAATTTCGTTTATGCTTTCGATTAAATATGGAGTTTTATCCCGAATTTGTAGTTTAGTCCCTTGATAAAAACTGTTCATCACTTTTAACAATTTAATGTTGCCAAAATAATATGACATTAAAAGAGGCTGGATATGTGTAAATAGTTTTTTTTAAACTTAACTGACCGTTTATATAAAAACTGTTAGACCATTACAAAATCACTTGACAATAAACTGGTAATTACCAACCCCGCAGAACATAGATGCATCATTAAAAGTCGATTGATGAACGTTCATAATATGGCATAACGTCATCAGCTGTCAAAATATAGTGTGAGGGGCGTCCAAACAGTAGCGGCATTGGAAACACTCTTGAAAAAATAAACAGAAAAATTGTTGATTTCAGTGTAAGATCGTATTCAGTGTAAATATATTTTTACCCGTGGCTTGGCCTCTCATGAAACTATGTTTCTCTATGACACTCATGAAATAAATACTGACCTTACACTAAACCCAATAAATATGAAATATATCATTCATATTTACTCTAACCATAATTCATATGATCCCTCGCGGAATATTGTTTCAGGTACAGAAATTAAATTGTAATTTCTCATACTTATGCAGTAACAGTAACACCGAAAACGTTTCACTTTCCTAATCAAAAATATCAACAATTTTAATCTCGAAACTGCATCAAAAGAAAACATTATTTGATGCGATTGGCAAAATATTTTGGGATTTATAAACGTAACGATTTCACAATAAACGAACTTGATAAATACTACTATGTCGTTCCTAATTATATTTCACAGAAATTGGAAATAATCACATTATCATTTTCAGTGCATTTTGACCTGAAATAAATACTAGACAGGATGGTCAAATATGCCTACAACAGGCTGCTACTTGTATGATCTAAGTATTTTGCGAGGCATGATCAGTTTTTCAATGAAGATCAATTGTGTTTTTATGCCGTTAATAAACTATTTTGGTTAATCACAAGACAGCAAAACATGAAATACTATTTTTAACAATAACATGCCCGTTTCTTCTAATTTTATCTTAACTGCAATCAATAACACAGTAAAAGTAATTTAAAAATGATCCCTACGTTTGTGTTCATTCTTTCTTGTTCATGGGAAATATAGGTCTACGTACACGATGTCTAGGATTTTAGACGAAGCAACTATGCCTTTTTTATATTCCAAATAAAAAGACAATTATTATTATATCCACTCACAGTGTGTGGGTGCTAGACATTCTTCCGAGACCAATTCACCGAATTATATATTTAGTCCGATTTGCTCGCAGACAAAAAAACCAACAACAATAATTGGGAATACACAAGCAGTCGTTCGCTAAGATACTGGCATACGAGTTTACGATGATATGCACCACGATTATGTTTCCAGCGATTTCCTTAACAACACTACGAAACATGTCTTAGCGTATGCTTGAATAAGTATCAAAATCAAAATGTTTTTGTCACAATTACTACATGTCATGTCAGTAACACTCGGAAGAGGAGTTGACATTAAACAGAGATAGAAAGACATAGATTGTGTGGCGATTCATTTGTTTTACTTCTTAGAATCTTAATTCCGTAATAAAAAGGCAACATAATTTATATTTATGACCACCGGAAAGCACTTAGTTACCTTTTATATTACCGGAAATGTTTCGAGACGTAATATTTCATTTGAGTTTGTAAGTCAAGTTTCTCTTACATCTTAATTTTCTCGAAATTATTTATCGTAATAATATATATTTAGTTAAAGTTAATTATGGAATATTTTGAGATAAATGTCTCGAATAACAAATAATATCAACAAATATTTTAAAGACAATGCATTATATCAAATTTTCAAACATAATTCGGTGACCTTGGCCCAAAGTGAGGAAATAATATTAAACCGTTCTGCTCATGATGCATGTTAATACTGTATTTATAGAGATAAAAAAAATGAACGTTCCTCCAAATGTTAAAATAAAAAACTTGTCACATCTAGCTGTCGTTTTGGATGAATAAGTGATATAACACATGATTGAGAAAATGACGAATAACTATTATGCATGGATGTTTAACCGGAATAATTTCCGCTAAATAGTTAAAAGTACTGAACAGTATAGTACATTTTAGGGTTCATTCCTCTCAATTAGGTTTATCTGAATATTGAAACACAAAAGTTGTTGTCGGTGAAACAAATTGTTGGTAAAAGTGTAGAAACCCAGACTTTTGTACAAAATATTTATTTAGCATTTTAATATAATCTTCATTTATGTGATCCTTTTTTTGTATTTGACTGGGTTATATCCAAAAACCGACACCTGATTTATTTGGTGAACGAAGCATCAGCAAAAATATGTGATGTGTATACAGTCGTCAAATTTTAGTTTAAACAGAAATTGGTTCGTCGGTACTATTTGTATAAGGAATTTGTAATTGAAGCTACGCAATGTTGTATCTATCGTTACACTTGTATCAAGATTTACTTTCCGTTTTGTTTCAGAAGTCGGTTGAATACTATTTTGCAACAACAGTGAATACAAGATGTATAGCATCTTAAGCGTTTTAAAAAGCAGTTTGTCTCGGCTCTTGAGTTCAAACTATTTATTTAAGCAATAAACATTTGAATGATATCGTCTGCGTGCATTCGTCCCTAATATAAAACGCCAATAACTAGCAAAAATAGTTTTGGCAAATATTGCTAGGTATTGTAACTGCGTGTTATTTTATGAAACTTAATAACGTTTGTTTAGGTTATACATCATTTTAGCGCAAGTACATACATTAGTAGATTGTTTCATGTTGTTCTCGTTGGTAAATGCCACGTGACATCGACATTAAACAAGTTTCCACTGTTGTTGTTTTTAAAAAAAATATATAATGGTGATACCAAAGGTATAAAGCTCACGCATACAATAACTGTATTTAATAGCCCCGTTAATGCCGAGTCTTATCTGTCAGGATGTCTTCATTCTATAAATATGATATGTAAGTGACAGGTGTACTACGTACAAAAATGTTCCATTTATATCTTGTTTAAACCGAAAATGAATTTCGAAAAAAACACTGTTCTTTAACGGAAATACCCGACCCGAAATACCAGAAGACCCCAAATACATAAAACGTTTGTCTTTATGCAAGTAACTGGTTATATTCGTGTCTGCAGATAAACCCAGTGTAAAAGCGGATTAACATTAGCAGTCCGTATGCTGGACTTCAGGAATCCGACCCACTATTTCAATTTTGAATGCCTGGTAAACCCATATTATTTTGAATGTCAATAAGATAATTTGACTAAAATGTGATAGAAAAACTTATAAAATCACAATCATGAGCGTGAATCTTGAATTGAAGCCTCGATTTTATAGCAGCAAATCCACTTGAAACCGCAACATTTCATCACGGTCGCCTTTTCCATTTTTTGTTGTTGAAATATTCATTGTTTAATAATATATTTAAATAACAACCTGTTTTGATTGGTCTATATAATACCTTTTCTGAGTTGAGTACCGCTAATTTCCGCTCACATGACCAAACTATTTTGTTCGGTATCCCAGTTGCATCAAAGCGCTTACACTACAAGCGGAAAACGAAATAGCGAACGTAAGCCACAAACACGTATAGACTTAACTGAATAACTGAATGCATGGATGATGGGAAAAACACAAACGTTTCTTTGAACAAAAAAGTCATTTCGATATGTCAACAATCCAAGACGATTTCTGTCAATGTATAGTAAAGAAATTGCGATATTGTTACACGATAATCTTATTGGCAAAATGTTTAGAGAACTAACCTAATAAAATTGTCATCCATATTTTTTCTGAAGTGATTATGTAAGTACAACAACGACGTTTCAACCAATGTGCTATACATCGTTTGCAACAAGTGGAAAATGCATCATTTGTAACGCAGAATATATCATTCGAACAAATAAAGAAATAAACATTTTAGCCAAGTATTCCCTAACAAGAATAGTGTTAAAAAGTTAAAAACAAACGTTAACGTAGCATCTTCATTTTACAGACATGAATTTACATGTCATGTTGATGATATTTTAGGTTAATAAGAAAGATGCTCTCGTATAAACTAGGTAATTATTAAATTGTCGATTCCATTGTCAACTTATTTTAATAACCCACTGCATGAACTTGTTAGCCTCGGTGGAGCAGTTGGCAGATCGTCAGACCAACTCTGCGATCGTTGCCCACGACATGATAAGTTTCCTTTTCTATGCGTTTTGTTATATTATTATTGATCTTTTTATGGTAAATACAATTTATATGACAAATATGTATTTGCATATAATATTAGATAAAGAAAGCAACATATTTGTTTTGAAAAACTTCGTTCAAGTAATTGCATACATTCAACGGAATATATGGACATTAAAATAGCTTATATATCAAGAGTTTCTTTTAAACAGACGGAGTACTCCGCATACTGCTTCTGAACAAAATCCGTCTTTTCATTGTAAAATTTCGCCCGAAGATCACGTTCGTAGATACCTCGTGGGTAAAATAAATCCCTAGGATGAATTGTGATGAATGGATTCTTTTATAAATTAATCATGAACTGTATATTCCCTATGGAACAACGAATGCTATCTGTAAATCTTCTTTCTAGACGATTACATTGGAAATCGCTAAATGCCAAGAGATTTATGTCAGCGTCTTTCAATGTAAAACGTTAATCGACATGATAGGCTACTAACTTAACAGACCTGTCATCTGTGATTACATCTCCGTAAAACGTGTTATCTGTGTCTTATCTAAACTGAGTGTTGAATTTTAAAATATTCAATGACGACAAATGATCCAAATATGTGACATTGTTTTAAAAAATGTTAATTTGTTTAAATTTCAAGAACGGCAATCAAGACTTATCTTCTTGAAGGTTTACAATAATTAATTAAAAAAGGACATTTATTAAAACTTTAGGAGCGACAATCGAAACAAATCTGTTATTATGATTTTGATTTTGCAATAAAGATGTGGAACAGGTAAATTTAGTTAAAATCAAGAACGACAAATGGAGACAGATATTTTAGAACCGTTTGCAATAAAGTTTTACGAACTATGTATTGATTTAATTCCCAAAACGGCAAAAGGGAAAAATCTAGAATTGTTCACAATACAATAAGTGTATTTTCGATCTCATATATATCTTGCAAGCCAATAATAAAGCACTGCCAACCCTCACTCTACTAGCAAAAAAATCCTGATTTGATATAAATAGCCAAATTCTTGTTATAAAATCTAAAAACCTCGACTTTTTTTACAAAGTATTTATTTCAAATATTAATCTTCATTAATATCATCCTCTTTTTGTATTTGACTGGGTTTTAACAAAAACAGATACTTTAATGTTCGATTAATTGAATTATAACTGCATAAAGTTATAACCAGTCATCGAAAACCGAGTTTTGCTTGTGCTGCAGTTTGCGTCTGAAATCTTACCATGATAGTAATCCCCACTGTTTTGTTAAATTTAGACCTGGAATATTTATAAGCTAGATGCATTAGGCTAAATGGATGACCTGATAACGAAGATTTAAGACAAAATAGTGAAATAGATTCTAATTCAATTCTATTCGGGTTTTGTTGATTTATGGTATGATTAATTTGAAATTCAGATGCGAAGACATATATTTTATGTCTATTTCTTAATCCCAAACATGGATAATACGAACTAGAAAACGATGTATTGTTTTCTTAATCTTATTCATTATTCGCAACAATATCAAAGCAATTTATTGCCTCTTATAAGTCAGGACACAAAACTTCAATTAAGCTTTGATAAGCATCGGTAAAATACGATGAAAGAAGTCCATCGTATTGTTAACAGCAGTAGCAGAATTATATCTTAACCGGTTGTTTTCTGTTTGATTGTGGTGACAGTTTGGTGCAACTCAGCTTAATGGATGCGATCATAGACCGATATTGGACGAGCCATTGGTATTTGGAATAAAACATATCGAAAAAGATAATAGTTTATATTCACTGATATTTTCCTGATAAGGAAGTTTAACTCGTGCAATTTGGTACGGTGTTCTTTTTTCACCATAGGAGGTACAAGTAGACCATTTACGACCTACGGTTATTTGATGGGATCCCTGTGCAGGTAAGGAAGAAACTGTGCATATAAAGAAACTTAAACAATAAAAATAAATTGGCTTTCTGAAAATGACAGTTTCTACAAACCGATATTTTCACAAACATAGCTGCCGATGGACATTTAGTGCTATATTATACATGTGTGTATTTCAAAGTTCGAAAGTTAAAAACACCTGAGGCTGCATATGATGTGTCTGTTCATTTAAATACATATTAACCTTAGTTCAAAAGTGTGTCGGATGTTGTGTCTCGTTAAATGAACAAATATAACAAGTTATTTAATAAGGATTTCATAACAGACTTCTAGTAGTACAGTCAATTTATATTGCATTGAATTAAGACATCCATAGATTATCTTAATTGAATTATTTATAGAAAGTCACAAGGGATAATCTCTGGATATAATTTCGTTAATAATCAAAATCAGTCATGCATCAAAATCAGTTAAACAATAACCGTGACGGGTTTGACAATGGAGCGTTAAGGAAATACAACAGGTCGTGTGCAAAGAGACCTACGTACGTCGGTCTTCAAATAAGAAAGATACGAGTTCCGCATATGATTATTATTCGCAACAAATACACCAAAGAAAGAGTGAATTTAGAGGTACGAATCATACTTTTATATATATATATATATATATATATATATATATATATATATATATATATATATATATATATATATATATATATATAACTGTGTTTATATGTTTGTTGGATGGTGAATGTAAAACTCATATTCTTATTTCAATTTAAATTGTCCATTACAAATCGAAACAAAAAGTTAAGACTAATATCTTAGTTAGACTATTACATTTCCCTTTTCAGTTTGTCAAACTTCATGATTTAGAATCATCATCACCTAGTATTGTATACAGAGACTGCTTGTACACAATGTTGATTTCAATATCACTGCATGAGCATCAAAATATCATTGAACAACCGAAATGCCAGTTCATTCTGAAAGAGATTGTGAAATTTTAATGTCAATATACGGACTTTATTGCATCTACTATCAATAAATTGTTGAGAGTAGAACATATGATGTTTTATACATCAAAATCAAATATAATGAAGGAAATTAAGAGTTTTCAACATTAATGAGATTAGTTGTTCTAAGCTTAATTGCTGTCCTGCTTACAAATGCTGCGAATCATTGCTTTATCAAGTCGGATTATCCATAAACAAGCATTTCTTAAAAATGTACTTGATTGTGTTTGGCGTTTATTGAAATATTGAAAACCAAAAAGATAGTAGTTTTGTCGAATGCGAACAAATTTCATGGTTTAACATATTTTAAAATTTGAATTACATGAGCAATCAAAAGCAATGACAAAGGCAATTTATCAAACATTTTTTTTTTTGAAAATTATACTTATCATTGGGTTTATTATTACAAAGGCCGTATGAAAAAGTACCATAATGACACGAATTTCAGTTATAAATTAGTCCATTTAAAAATATAAATTAAAAGTTGTACTTGCAAATTTAATTACCTTATCTATGTCTACCAACTCTTGAAGGGAATTGCTTCGAAAAAATGTCCATCATGATAAAGTATTATTTGATGATGTTGAATTTTTTATAGCCATGAATGTATCAAGTTGACACTTTGTTGTCTCTAATGAAATTTCAAAGGAACTAGGTGCAATCAATTTCAGTGCAGGTTAAATTGAAAATACAACGTGCTTAATTAAGACTTTACATGGCCAATTACTTGATTGATCTAATACAATTTATGAGGCTCAATTAATTGCTTAATGAAGTAATGTTGTATTTGTCTGCTGCACTAAATAACAGGTCGATATATCCTTTTTTGAATAGCAAGCACATTGTTTTTAAACCAGTAACAACGAATAGGTAATACAAATATTCATACTTTTGTGTTTGAAAAGTCTATGAACACGATGTCTTATGTGTTTGACGAAATGATCATAACTGTTTCATTTCCAAATGAGAAATACCGTTATGGTGCAGATGTGCTAGTTATCCTTTCAGAACAGTTCATCGAATGCTGTCTAAGTCATATTAGCTCGCAGACAAACAGCAGTGCATTCGTTCCCTCGGATACAGCCACGAGATTTTACGATGACATGCACCACAATTATATTCTAGTAATTGCCTTGACAATACAAACATACATAATTTACATGTCTGAACATATTTCAAAGTTTAAATGTGTGATCCTATATAACTAAAGAGTTTCCATTATTTTTACTTATTTTGACCACCGGAAAGTCAAGGGTACAAAACCTTGGCCGATTATTTGATTAATTGTTTATTGAGTTAAGAAGCACTGCCGTACCAGAAAATACAAGGAAAATGGAACTTTTCACATATAGTTGTCATTTGTGAAGGAGACTTTATTTTGAAAAATGTGAATATCCCTATAAGTTGAACTGAAAATAATTTTATTCAAGGTAAAAATAATATTGTATACAGTTTTAAGTCTACAGTGTAATTCCATCATCATAAACATTTTCGTTCTTCCGATGATAACCTTTTTCCACGGACACATCCAAAATGGCAATAATAAGTGTCGACACATAGACAATGATATCTTTTCACTAGACTCTTTTTAACAATTTAGATGCAACGACTTATGAATAGTCATTTATTTACGTAATAAGCTAGCCAGGCAATGGTAATTATGATGTAATTTGTTTACTGTACTCTACAGTGGTTTCCTTAGATTTATAAACACTTACCCGCACGCTATGTATTGCACGGAACGATATCAATAAGTTTTATATTTCTGAAATCCGAGCTACATAGTTTTATTACTTAACACTTAGTCTTTATTGAAGTTTAAATAAATTCATATTGACACGAACATCACAATTTCATAAAACAAAGTTTATATACCATAAGAACGATACGCTCACCAGATATTGACTGAAAATTGAAACAGAAACAAATACACAACCTCATCTGCTTGTATTCTGTGGGATTACTTTATATAACCTAAAGATTTACTCTGTTTGACAAAATAGGTTGGTATTTTATTGTTTGCGATTATAAAGTTTTATATATTTTGAACCAATGGTCAGGTTATATCTCAATTTTCTTATTCTCATATCAAATATACTTTAAAATTTCAAAGTTTGTCTTAATGTACTATGGGAAGAGGTAGAACTTCATTTTTAGATTTTTTCTACTCTGCCATGTTACGATATTTAAGAGAACATGCTATTATTTGCACTAAAATACACAGACATAAAAAGGTTTTTAGGGAAACACATCCATACATCCTACAATGAATATGTTACTTATATTTTTGTAATGTTTAGCTTGATGATACTCTAGGAAGAAATGCTTGCAATATTGCCTTACCTTCACAGTAACTCAGTGTATATGATATACATACATTTACACTTTTATATTTGAGATAAGAAACAAAGCTATTTTGTAAAAAGAAAACACAAGAAATGTCTTAATATCATCACAATGCATTTTTTTCCGAAATATTTTATACATTCGGTATAACATGGCGCAAAATGGAAATGACTGATCGACCTGTTCCCTGTTTTACCAACGGTACGTCTCATGTCGCACGAGGAAAGAGAAAAACGCCAAATCACGTCGCATTTTTGCAACATTTCATGCGAAATGTATTTCTTGCTTAACGGTGGTGAATACACTTTTAATTTAACTATTTCGAACGGGCTATTCCTGATAGAACAACGCGTCTCTAACAGTTATGATCTCGAGGTGACACGTAAATCGTCTGTGAATTCTACTAATTAAACATGCTTTGTCTGACTATGACAAAGTCACCTATGTCTTATTTAAACTGATTGTGAAATTGCCGAAAAGGCAATCAAAAGAAATTTCCTGGAATTGTTTCAAATTATACGTGAAAACATATTGCCATTACAATAACAATAAAGTATCCAAATATGACACATCTGCTTATCTAAATTGATTGGGAAATTTCATGAACTAAAATTCTAGAATAATTTGCCATTTTATGAATATGATTTGTTGAGAAATTCAAAAAACCGCAATGATATTATAAATATCTGCAATACCATATAAAAAGGGATTTTTGAACTTTTTAGCAAATTATAAACAATATCTTTGGCAATAAATTGCAGTTCGACCTGAAAAACTACAACAAGATGTCAGAAATAAATAAATATGTCATGTAGATGCTAATGGTTTCAAAATTGCGTAGCAATTTTCGTGTGCCACTCTGTTAGGTAAAACGTACATGGCGCAAAACTTCAATACGTTTTTTTCGTTCTCAAATTTAACAATGAACGTTGAGGGGACGACCCCAATGTTTAACTTGTTAAAGCTATAGGCATACACAGATATAGTTGACGTTGCCGTTAGAAATTACGTTAAAGTTGATGTACGTATGTGCCTCGGTAGCGCAGTAGGTAGCGCGTCAGTCTCATAATCAGTGAACACAGAGCGATCTGAAGGTCGTGAGTTCAATCCTCACCCGGGGCATTAACGTTTTGTGGTATTCTTACAAATAGTATATGCTTTCGTAATCAATACAAGTTTTGTTTGAAAAGAAAAAACAACAACTGTTTTTGTGCTTTACCTTTGTCTGTTATGTGTACTATCCAACACAGCCTTCTCTGTATCTTTTTATCCAAAAACAATTCAAAATTACTATGTATCATTTTAGGAGTCAGGTTCATTCCATAATGATCATATTGAACAAGGTCTTTTCATTCTTCTCATTATGTTCAGTATAAATCTGTATATAAAGGGATATTTCAATGCTAAAATTGCGTCAAGCCTAAGACCTTCCACCTTATTAGCGCTCTTCTATCCAAGAATAACTTACGTTAACGTTGATAACGTTCTATTCATACACGTTTGTGCAGCGTTGTTTCTCGTACAACTCAACAGAGCACCAATCGTACCTGGTTAAAAAAATATAACACTCGCTCTTCGCGCTCGTTGAACATGATTTCTATAACTTTTGTAGTCCTAGCTGGTCCTTATACGTTCATATATTTACCATCCATAATGGTAAGCCTTGGTCTTGATGACGGCTAGATGCACTTATTACGATAAGCTTTCACTTGTTTGCATTAAGGTGCATATAAATTGGTAGGCCATGATGTTGGTGAAAGCAAGGTGAATCCATTATGGTTACCCTTAGTATGTTGGCTTTTAGGTGAACTCATAATGGTAAGCCTTGAATAGAGATCAAAATCGCAAAACGTATAGTGACAAAATGCAGTCTTTATTTGAATGAGACTGTTATTGATATCAATTGCAAATAAATTTCTGTCAACGCCTCTCACAAGCGACTTGATCACTATTTTCAGGGTTTTGATTAAGTCTGTGGTTCGAAGTTTGTAGAAATCATATGTCTTTTGTGAAATATATTTATTGAATCCATATTTTCGTGTTATGTGTAAAATGTTTTACTAGTTTAAAACAGAAGCAGAAAACTTGTTAATAACTGTAGCTGAGTTCAAAAACATCTTGTTATACCAATTGTCGGAGACCGAGTTTCAATTGGCATCTGAAAATTCACATGATAGCAGTTACCTTTGCTTTTGTTGTTAAACGCTTCCGAGTTATCGGCGACTCTTAACCTTTGGATCATCTTAAGCTAGATGCATCAGATAAATTCAAGATAAGAGGACACATATTAAAATCAGAAATGGTGTGATTAATCTGAAATACAATACAAATCTGGGCTGGTGCATTGTAAATGATACTTGTAGAAATAATACGCAACTATAAATTATTGATGTAAATAACTAAAGTCCTCCCAAGGACATTCATAATTATCACCTAGAATATGATACTTTGATTAACCACCTCTTCTTATCACAACACTATTACTGCAATTGATTGCCTCTAACTGGACACCAGACTTATCTGAGTCTTTGCATCGGAAAACATACGGTGCCAGTTGACGCTCGTTTTGTTAATTGCAGTTGCAGAGCTATCTGTATATATAGTGCTTTGCTCTTAGCTGTTAGATTGTGGTGACGGGTTGGTGCACTCAGCTTAATAGATGCTATCAGAGACCGATATAGAATGAACAATTGGTACTTGGAATACAATATATCGAATAAGATAATAGTTGATATTCCGTAAAATATTCACGATCCGGATGTTTAACTCGTGCACATTTGTATGGCTGTGGGTTCCATAAGGCGGAACAATTACACCATAAACGACTTGCGGTGATTTAAATGGCATCTGTAAGTAACGTCATTCTAACAAAGGAATACCCTGCGTTGTTGGTTGGTTAGGAAAACAATGTGCATATTAAAAAACTTTATTAAAGATGAATCTTAACTGTCATGAAAATATATTTTGTGGTTCTTTTTACAATCCGATGATTTTTGTAAAAACATAGCTGCCGATGGAATAAAGGTTATTGTGCTTTATCGTTGTCCAAATATGAATAAACCTGGAGCTGCATATGTTTTGTAAGTAATAGTATTCAAAAAGTGTTTTGAAACCTTATCACTATAATCAAACAGTGTAGGATGCTGTTTTCCTGATATGTTATAACAGTTTTATATGCCAAGGTTTTACCAAAATAACAATACAGTGCAAGGATTTCACGGCAAATTATTTCAGCAAATTGATATTTCATTAAAATAATATCTACAATCTCAGATTATCATACGCGAAGCATAAACAATTGCTACTAAGATATACACACGGGACTATCTATAGATAATAATTTGTTAGAAAGCGACGTCAGTCATGCATCAAATTCAGTTAAACAATAACCGTGATGGGTTTGACAATGGAGCGTTAAGGAAATACAACAAATCGTGTGCAAAGAGACCTACATACGTCGGTATTCAACTGAGAAAGATACGGGAACCGCAATGGATTATTATTCGCAACAAGTACACCAAAGAAGTAGTGGATTTAGAGGTTTGATTCGTGCTGTATCTTTGTGTAAATTATACGATTTGTTTTATTATATTGCTTGTCTACAACCCATATCACATAAACCAGAAAACTTTAGATCCAGATTGTGCTTTATTGTTTTTAATGTTTGAAATTATCGTTTATCTCTTCTTCTTTCGGTAGGCTAAGTTGTAAAATTGAAACATCTTTTTTGGACATCATTGATATTGTTCTGAAAAGAATATTGCATTTTTGATGCAGAATATCTTTGTCTTAAAATGTTGATAATCTTTTTTTTTAGTGTGAATAAATTTTAATAACTTCAAAGTGAGCATAAAAGGAAAAGAGTCATTTAATATTAATATGTCTTAGTTCTAGACGAGATACAAACCGCTGTCACCACACAAAATGTAGTGGTCTCACATCGACGCAGCAATAAACAAAAGTTTGACAGGATTTCATGACAAATTACATTTTACATGAAGATATTACATGTTGTAAGTGAATTATTGTCAGTCTTAGCAATACGGTGAGATGGTACTATATTAGTTCTGGTAGTACATATACACATGTAAAAGATTACCGATAAAAAGTCTCTTGTTTGCGTTCTTTGTTGAGGGTCATATGACCAACTTGTCTCTCACGCCCTAGCGATAGATTTCGGTCCAATTTGCAAATGTTTCATTTTATTGCTTTTCTTACTTTTTGCAGGGTTAGGACAATTTAAATATGCTAAAAGAGAAAATTAAACAAACTTTTTTTTGAAAATGAATATTAATGATAATATTAAAACAGACAAACTACAAAGATAGCAGCTAAACATCATGTCAATTTCAAAAAATAAGTAAGATAGTTGAAATTGCCTATTTTATTTTATTAGCTTCGTCTATCGGAACTATTGTTTCCTTCCAATCCTATTAATATTTTTATGGTTTTCGATGCAAAATGGAGTTTTATCCATAGAATGTTGTTTTTTCCCTTGATTAAAACTGAACTCATCAATTATGAACCAGTACATGTTGCAAAAATAATATGTCAGTAAGTTGCATATGGTTAGACAAAGATATTTTTTGAAGTTAGCATAACTTACATTGTATTTGAATAAAGGTAATCCTGTTTTTCAAACGTTTTCTTGAACTTTCAGCTGATTGTAAGAACAATTGCTTTGCTACAAAATATATTACAGACAAAATCAGCTGCTCGCTCATAAACCTGATGCTATATTATTTATCAAATATCTATAAACACTTCTAAAAAAATCACACATTTTGAGATTTATAAACGTAGCTATTTCACGATAAACGAAATTATTTTTTAAACGATACTATGTCGTTCCTTAATATATTTCAAAGAAATAGGCGCAAAAATAACATGGACATTTTCAGTGCGTGTTGAACCGAAATAAAATCAAGACAAGATGGGCAAATATACCTAAAGCATGCCAATTATTTGTTTGATCTAATGTATTTTGTGAGGCAGATTTAATTGTTTAATGGGATTTAGTTGTATTTGTCTGCCGTAAGTAACCTTTTTGGAATAATTATAAGACAGCAAGAGGATAGATACTGTTTTAACAATAGCATGCGCGTTTCTTCTACTTATATTTACTAATTAAAATCAGTAATACAGTAAAGGTAATTTAAAAATGATTCCTACGTTTTTGTTCAGTATTTCCTGTTCATAGGAATATAGGTCTACGTACACGATGTCTAAGATTTTAGACAAAATAACTATGCCTCTTTTATATTCCAAATAAAAATACAATTATGATTATATCCACTCAAATAGCGTGTGGGCGCAAGACATTCTTCATAGACCAATTCAGCGAATTCTGTCTTTAGTCCGATTTGCTCGCAGACAAAACAATCAGTAATTGAGAATACACATGCATTCGTTCCCTAGGATACTGTCATAAGAGTTTACGATGACATGCACAACCATAATTTTTCTAGCGATTTCCTTGACTACACTACGAAACATGTCTGAGCGTATGTTTAAATTTGAATAAAAAACATACTCACAAGTACTGAATATGCGATTCACAATTCGTTTTATTTCTAGCGTCTTAATTACGTAATAAAAATGAAAACAACATATGCTGATGACCACCGGAAAGGTCTAAGTCGCCTTTTATATTGCCGGAATAGTATTACTTGATGAGTTTGTAAGTCAAGTTTCTCTTAAAATTTCCAATTTCATTCAAATAATTTGATCATAATAATACCTAGTTATGGTGTATTATTGGTTATATTGAGATCAATGTCTCGAACAATAAAAAAGGTAATTAAATACTTAGTAGACAATGCATTATGTCATTTCATAAACAATTGTCGATGAAGCGTAAGGAGCCTTGGCATATATATACATTTTACAAGAAATGTGAGGAAATAATATTAAACCCAACTGCTTATGAAAGGGATGTGATTATTGATTCATGTTTATGGTTTATTTATTTAATTAAAAAAATGTAAAAAGGTAAAACAATTCTATTAAAAGTCCATTTCTTGGAATTTAAGTATCTGAGCCACAAATATTTGAAATTTGGATGCCAGGTAAACAAAAATTATTTCAATGGGTAAAGGAAGAATATGTAAATTATGACGATAATAGCATTGCAAACACAATTGGCCATTTCATGTTTCTAAAGTCTAAGCTACGACTGCTTAAAAACTCAGGTCAGTCATTATCGTTTCGGATTAATTACGTCAATAGCTTGTTATGTCTGACTGAGATTTTGATTGAAAAACTTATAAAATCAAATCATTTGCTTGAATTTTGAATAATAGACTCGATGGTATAACGGCAAGCCCACTTAGATTACCGCAACATTTCATCACGGTTACCTTTTCTATTTTATGTCGGAAAATTCGTTGTTGAAAACTATCTTTTCATATTTAGTTGTTTGGATTGGTCTATATAATACCTTTTCTGAGTTGAGTATCGCTAACTTTCGTTCACGTCATCAAAACAGTTTGTTTGGTACCCAAGTTGCATTACAGCCCTTACACTATAAGCGGAAACCCATCTAGTGAACGTTAGCCACAGACACATCAAGACTTAACCGAACAACTAAATGCATGGCTGATGGGAAGAAAGAACGTTTCTTTGAACTAAAATATCATTTCGAAATGTCAACTATTCCAGAAGACTTCCTTCAACGTAGAGTAAAGAACTTGCATTATTGTGACACGATAATATTATTGACAAAATGTTTAGAAAACTAACCCAATAAAATTGTCATCAGTATTTTTTCTGGAGTGATATTGTAAGTACTACAACAACGTTTTAATCAATGTTCTTTACATTGATTGCAACCATTGGAAAATGCATTTGTGACGCTGAATATAACTTTCTTACAAATGAAGAAATAAACATTTTGGCCAAGAAATCCCGAAATCAAGAATAGTGTCAACTAGTTAAAAATATGTTAACAACGCGTCTTCATTTTACAGGCATGAATTTACATGTCGTGTTGGTGCTATTTTAGGACAATAAGGTAGATGCTCTCGTATAAACTAGCCAATCATTGAACTGTCGATTCCATTGTCAACTTTTATAAACAACCCACAGCATGAATGTTTTAGCCTCGGTGGAACAGTTGACAGAGCCTCAGACCAACTCTCGATTTCGATCGTCGCCCACGACATGATATGTTTGCGTTTCTTTGCGTTACATTATTATTGCTTTTTATGTCTATATCAGGTATTTATTTCCATATATATTTGAGATAAAGAAAACAACATATTTGTTTGAAATACTTTCGTTTAAGTAATGGCATAAATTCAACGGAATATATGGACATTAAAATAGCTTATTTGTCAATGGTTTCTTTTAAACAGTACTCCGCATATTGCTACTGGACGAGACGACAGAATCCGTCTCATCATTGTACAATTTCGCCCGAAGATCACGTTCGTACATACCTTGTGGGTAAAATAATCCCCAAGGATGAATTGTGATGAACGGTTTCTTTTAAAAATTCATCATGAACTGTATATTCCCGATGGAACAACAAACGTAATTTGTAAATCTTCCTTCTAGACAATTACATTGGAAGTCGCTAATTGCCAGGAGATTTATCTCAACGTTTTTCAATGTAAAACGTTAATCGACTTAATAGGCTACTAACATAACAGACCTGTCATCTATGATTGCACGTCCGTCAAATGTGTCATCTGTGTCTTATCTAAACTGATTGTTGAACTTCAAAATAGTCAATGACGACAAATGATCCAAATCTTTGACACTGTTTTAAAAAATGTTAATTTGTTTAAATTTCACGAAGGCAATCAAGACTTATCTTTTTGAAATATTGCAATAGTTAATTAAACAAGAGCCGTCGTAAGACAGCGCGCTCGACTACGCCGCATTGACTTAGAAGTGAATACAATAACGATGTTATATACAAAATTTGGTCTCTTTATGTCAAACCTAACTTGATTTCCCATTATGAACATGTGGTTAGGAATATATAAATATTTTTTTCAAAAGAAATAAAAAAAAAAAAATTAAAAATCAAAAAAAGTCAAGGGCCATAATTTGTTAAGGGATAAAATGGAGTTATGTTTCTTGTTGTTAGATGGTCGTAAATAATTTTGATTTTTAATAAGTGCACAGAATGAACGATATAGAAGTTTTTTTTATTAAAATCCCAACTTGTTCTTAACTTTTACATGCCTAAAACTTTAACCTAAGTCAGTCAGGGGCCATAACTTGTATTAAGGATATGAAGTTATGTAACCTCATTGGGTAATGGTCCTGAACAATTGTGTGAAGTATTAAGTCATTTGAATGAATGGTATAGAAGTAATTAATAAATATCCCAACCTGCCCTAAAACTTTAACCTAAGTTCCATAGTCAATCAGGGGCCACAATTTGTATGACAGATAATATTGAGTTATATAACCTCATTATGTGATGACTCTGAACAACTGTGTGAAGTATTAAGTCAATTGAATGAACGGTATTGGAGTTTTAAGTGAAAATCCAAACTTGCCCTAAAACTTCAACCTGCCCTAAAACTGTAACCCAAGTCGATCAGGGGCCATAACTTGTATTAAGGATAATATGGGGTTATGTAACCTCATTGTGTGATGATCCTAAACAACTGCATGAAGTATTAAGTCAATTGAACAAAGGGTATAGAAGTAATTAAAAAATATCCCAACCTGCCCTAAAACTTTAACCTGAGTAAAGAATAATATGGAGTTGTCTAACCTCATCATGTGATGGCCCTGAACAACTGTGTTAAGTATTAAGTCAATTGAATGAAGGGTATTGGAATAATCGAGCTAAAAAGGAAATTTATTAAAATTTTAGGAGCGGCAACCAAAACAAATTAGTTATTATGATTTTGATTTTGCAATAAAGATGTGGAACAGGTGAATTTATTTAAAATTAAGAACGACAAATGGAGACAGATGTTTTAGAAACGTTTGCAATAAAGTTTTACGAACTATGTATTGATTTAAATCCCAAAACGGCAATAGGGAAAAATCAAGAATTGTTCGCAATACGATAAGTGTATTTTTGATATCATATTCATCTTTCAAGCAAATAATGAAGCACCGCCAACCCTCACTCTACTAGCAAAAAAAATCCTGATTGATATACTTTAATGTTCGATTAATTTAATTATAACTGCATAAAGTTATAACTAGTCATCGGAAACCGAGTTTTTCTTGTGCTGCAGTTTGCGTCTGAAATCCTACCATGACAGTAACCCTAGCTGCTTTGTTAAAATTAGACCTGGAATATTCATAAGCTAGATGCATTAGGCTACATGGATGACCTGATAACGACGATTTAAGACAAAATAATGTAATAAATTCATATTTAATTCAATTCGTGTTTTGTTGATTTAAGTCATGATCAATTTAAAATTAAAATAGCCGAAGATATATATTTTATGTCTATTTCTAAATTCCAAACTTAGATAATACGGACTAGAAAATGATGTATAGTTTTCTTAGTCTCATTCACTTAGCGCAACAATATCAAATTAATTCATTGCCTCTCATAACTCAGGACATAAAACTTCATTTCAGCTTTAATTAACATCGGTAAAATACGATAAAAGACGTCCATCGTATTGTTACCAGCAGTAGCAGAGTTATCTCTGAACATATTGCTTTGCTCTCAGCTGTTTGATTGTGGTGACAGCTAGGTGCACTCAGCTTAATGGATGCTATCAGAGACCGATATTGGACGAGCCATTGGTATTTGGAATAAAACATATCCATAAAGATAATAGTTTATATTTACTGATACTTTCCTGATCTGGAAGGTTTACTCGTGCAATTTGGAAAGGTGTTTTGCTTCACCATAGGATATACAACTGGACTATTAACGACTTACGGTTATTTGAGTAAGTCAACTCACTTCTAATTCCATGGGAATATTGTGCGTTTTCTGTTAGTAAGGAAGAAACTGTGCATTTTATGGAACTTAAATCAAAACAAATCTTGGCTTTCTGGAAATTATTATCCGTGACAGTTTCTACAAATCGAAGATTGTTTTACAAATATAGCTGCAGATGGAACTTTAGTGTTATATGTAATTTCAAAGTTTAAGAGTTGAAAATACCTCAGGCTGCATATGATGTGTCGGTTAATTTAAATACATATTCACCTTAGTTTAAAAGTGTCGGATGCTGTGTCTCCTGAAAGTTTATACCAGCAAAAATATAAGTTAAGGCTGCCAAGAACAACTATAACAAAATATCAAATAAGGATTTCATAACATACTTCTAGTAGTACAGTATATTTGTATTGCATTGAATAAATAAGACATTCTCAGCCTATTCCTCCTTAGTCACAAGGGATTATCTCTGAATATTGTTAGGTAATAAACAAAATCAGTCATGCATCAAATTCAGTTTAACAATAACCGTGACGGGTTTGACAATGGAGCGTTAAGGAAATATAACAGATCGTGTGCAAAGAGACCTACGTACGTCGGTCTTCAACTGAGGAAGATACGGGACACGCAATGGATTATTATTCGCAACAAGTACACCAAAGAAATAGTGGATCTAGAGGTACGAATCATACTTTTACTTATATTTACTCGTTTATATGTTTGACAGATTGCGAATGTAAAACTCGCATACTTACTTCAATTTAGAAAGACCATTACAAATCGAAACAAAATGTTTGGTGGACTAAGATTTTATTAAGAACATTATACTTTCCTTTACAGTTTGCGAAAATTCATGATATAGAAACATCATCACTTATTATTGTAGAGTGGGACTGTTTGTACACTAAATTGATTAGAATATCACTGCATGAGCATCAAAAAGTCATTGAACGACCTAAATGCCACTTTATTCTGGAAGAGATTGTGAAAATTTTAATATGAATGTCAATATACGGACTGTATTGCATCAACTATCAATACATTTATCAAGGGAAAACACATGATGATTTATAAATCAAATACAAAAAAAAAATGAAGGAAATTAAGAGTTTTCTACATTAAAGGTATTAACTGTTCTGAGCTTAGCTGCTGTCCGTCCTGCTTACGAAGGCTGCGAATCAGTGCTTTATCAAGTCGGAATATCTATAAACAATCAATATGTTTACTTGAAAATGTACTTGATTGTGTTTGGCGTTTATTGAAATAGTGTAAACTAAAAAGAAAGTAGTTTTGTCGAATTCGATTTATTTCATGTTTTAAACATATCTTAAAACTTGCAGTGTATTAGCAATCAAAAGCAATGTAAAAGGCAATTTATTTAAAAAAAAATATTGAAAATTATACTTATCATTGGGTTTATCATTTCAAAGGGTGTTTGAAAAGGTATCATAATGTCACGAATTTCAGTTATAAATTATGTCCATTTAAAAATATCAATTAAAAGTTGTACTTGCAAATTCAATTTTTTACGCTATGTCTACCAACTCTTGAAGGGAATGGCTTCGAAAAATAAATTAATTATGATAAAATATCATTTGATGTGGTTGATTTTTTTATAGCCATGAATGTAAAAAGTTGACATTTTTGTTGTTTCTAATTAAATTTCAAAAGAACTTGGTGCAATCATTATCAGTGCAGGTTAAATTGAAAATACAACGTGCTTTATTAAGACATTACATGGCCAATTACTTGATTGATCGGATAAAATGTATGAGGCACAAATAATTGCTTAATGAAGTGATGTTGTATTTGTCTGCTGCACAAGATAACAGGTCGATAGATACTTTTTTCAAATAGCAAGCACATTTCATTTGACTAGATATTTCTTAAACCAGTAACAACGAAAAGGTAATAAAAATATTCATACTTTTGTGTTGGAATAGTCCAGATAAGAAATACAGTTATGGTATAGAGGTGCTAGATATCCTTTCTGAAACAATTTATCGAATGCTGCCTAAGTCATATTAGCTCGCAGACAAACAGCAATGCAGAATAGACATGCATTCATTCCCTTGGAAACGGCCCTGAGATTTTATGATTACATGCAACACAATTATATTCTAGTAATTGTCTTGACAATACAAATATGATTTACATGTCTGAACATATTTCATTCTTGAAATGTGTGATCCACAATAAATAAAGAGTTTGATCACGTTTCCATTTTTTTACTTATTTTATCCACCGGAAAGTCTGATTTTTATCGGAAAGTTGTATGTGTTGGTAGGGAAACGCCAAAACATTAATTATAATCATTGTGGACTTTAGTAATGTTTTTTTCGAAAATAGTAATGATAGCATTTAGCACCTTGGTAATCGCCATAAACACTCTAAAGACGTAAATATTAGATAAAAATAAGATTAAAAATCAGGATTCCCTTCCGATATTCATTTTTCCTAGAATTGTTTCATCATAATCATTCCTAGTTAGTCATATCCTAAATAATATGTCTGTAAAGGATTAAAAATCAAGGCCGACTGCTTAGGATCAGGATTTGATTAATGATTTACCTATTGAATTAAGAAACCCGGACGGACTTGAAATACAAGGAAAACGGAACTTTTCACATCTAGTTGTCGTTTTTAAGGAGACATGATTGTGGAAATGTAAAATTATAATTATCCAAAAAAGTTCAACTTAAAAGAATTTCCGCTATTTTGTTTAAGATAGAAGTCTACTGTATTATTCATTTATCATAAGCGTTTTTACCCTTCAGATTATAATGTATTTCTATCCAAAATTGCAATTACACATGTCGATACATAGACAATCATATCCGTTTGTTTCACTTTTACTAATAATTGATTCAAAGATGCAACGACGCATGCATAAATGCCGTTTATTCAAGTAATAATATAGCAAGGCAATGGTAATTATAATGTCATTTGTGCACTGTATTCTAATATAGCTGCAATTAACACTTACCCGCACGCTATGTATTGCAGGGTACGATATCATTAAGTTTTATATTTCTGAAATCCACGTTGGATTGAAAGAGCTACAGAGTTTTATTATTACACACTTAGTCTTTATTGCAGTCAGTTAAATAAATTGTTTCTGACACGAACATTATAAGAAACATAGAACAAAGTTTCAAGTTTGTAGGCAATAACATCCATACATTCTACAATGAATATATAACTTATATTTTGTGTATGTTTATCTCTTGGAAGAAATGTTTGCATGCCTTCATTTTTGGCTCGACATTCATGCCTTTCCTTGACAGTTACGCAATTTATATGATAAACAATCATTTGCATGTTTATATTTAACATTAGAAACAATTTTGTAAAATAAAAGGCTAATGGAAATGTATAAATATCAACATAATGCATTTGTTTTGTAAATATTGTACACATTGGGTATAAAATGATGCAAAATGCAGAAATGACTGATCAGGCTAATCCCTGTTTTTGCAAAACGGTACTTTTCATATCACACGAGGAAAGAAAAAAAAATCTCGTCTCATAATTGCATCATTTCATGCAAAATGTATCCTTTGCTAAACTGTTGTGAATGCGCTTTTAATGTAACTATTTTGCATGGGCTATTCCTAAGAGAACAAAGAATGCCAAACATAATTTTCTTCAAGATAATTCCATTGGACGTTGCTCACTGCAAGGGGATTCATGTCAGCGTCTCTAACAGTAATGACATCAATGTGACAAAAAGATCGTCTGTGATTTCTACTAACTAAACAGACGTGTCAACTATGTCCTATCTAAACTTATTGTGAAATTGCTGAAACGCAATAAAAATATTCCTGGAATTGTTTCAATACGTAAACACATATTGCCACCACAATAACAATAAAGTATCCAAATTTGACACAGCTGCTTATCTAAATTAATTGTGGAATTTCAGGAACGTATATTCTAGAATCATTTGCAATATTATAAATATGATTTGTTATTAAATTCTAAAAATGGCAAGGGTTTTATTATCGTCTGTAAAACCATTTAAAAGGGGATTTTTGAAGCATATTGTTAAGTTTAGCAAACAATAAACAATATCTTTGGCAAGAAATTGCTGTACGACCAGAAAAAACTACAACAATTTGTCCGAAATTGGACGGAAATAAATGAATATGTCATTTAGATGCTAATGGTTTCGAAATTGCGTAGCATTTTATCGTTTGTCACTTTGTTAGGTACATGGCGCGAAACTTCAATACGTTATTTTCGTTTTCAAGTTTTACAATGAGCGTTGAGGGGACGACTCCAATGTTCAACTCATTAGAGCTTAAGGCATACACAGATATAGCTGACGTTGCCGTTAGAAATTACGTTAAAGTTTAATTACGTATGTGCCTCGGTAGCGCAGTAGGTAGCGCGTCAGTCTCATAATCAGTGAACACAGAGCGATCTGAAGGTCGTGAGTTCGATCCTCACCCGGGGCATATATGTTTTGTAGTATCCTTACAAATAATAGTTGCTTCCTTATTAAATACAACTTTTTTAATTGGAAAGAAAATTTATCTGTGCGTTACGTTCATCTATGCTTTTGTAGTACCCAAAACAGGCTTCTTTGTATTATTTATTTCGAACTTCCTGATAATCATATGATCAATCGTATAGGAATCGTGCTGTTATAACAATATCTGTGTAACATTGTTCACATTCATTTCATAATGAGCTTTAGTTTGACGCTCATCTTTGAAAATGATATATTCTTTCTTCACACGTATTCTGTGTTAATATGAATAAATCGGTTATTTCAATTGCAAAGAGTGTCATCAGGACTAAGACCTTCTGCTTCAATAGCGCTCTTAGATTTCAAAATAAGTTTTGGAACGTTGTAAGCATAAACGTCAGTGCAGCGTCGATTGTCTCTTGGACAACTTAACAGAGATTCCACAATCACGGTATATTTTAATTCTTGGCCGAAAAGGTTTTGCAGTAATATTTCCGATTGAGTAACGAAGTATTACCGTTTATATTATTAGAACATCGGTCATAATCATCGTTCTATCTGTATGGCATTATAAAACGTGCCTAAATCTCATTTGTCTCTATCATCCAATTATTTGTTTAAAAAATGATTATTTAATTGATATTATTTGCATGTAATCGTTGCTAATGCATATTGACAATAACTGGCGAAATGAGTTTAAGGGAATATCGCTTGATCATTAATATATAATTCGAATGATCAATTGAAGTACTACACAAGATTTGTCCTTAGCATTAATTTCCTGTGTAAACATTTGCCGTCCTGTATGATGATACATATCTTCAGATATGACAAGAGCAAATGTTTACACATCATTAAAGCATTAAGTAATCAGCAATTTTATGTTATTGGGTGCAAAACGTGATAGGATTTTGTATTAATAAAATAACTTAGAATTCTAAACAAGAGCTTTGCAAGCAGGTGAATTATGTCGTCTACTATTTTCAGTTGACCAAAGGGAGTAGTTCTAGACAGCAACGACACCACTGGCGACACAAAAGCTTTGATTATATAGAGATATATGTGCGTATACTGATATGCAACCTACTTATATCTCTTCGACACATTGGCCATAATTTATGCAGCAAAGCAATACACACGTTGCGTTTTATCTAATCTAGTGGCAACTATATTAACGGTCATTTTTCTCTACTTATTCTATAAAAGCGAAAACCATTTCAGTTACCCGTACAAGTTTTTTAAGTTTGTACATTAAGATATATTACTGTCAAATATGTGCATTTGTATGCCTCTAGAGTCAAAAGCTGACGGAATTTTAAAATATAATTTACTCCCCAAGACGTGCTGCAAAGAATAAGTATATGTTATGCACTTGCATGAAAACAAAATGAAACTTACAATTTTCGATGTATCAATATGTTGCCTATTCTACCAGCTTTGTATTGATGTCAGGTTAGATGTATAATAAACCCCGGTCCGTTTTTCTGTCATATTGAAAGAGATCAGACAAACTTACATATCCTTAAATTGGAAACACAATCAAATTACGCAAGGAGAATCCTCACAGGGACAATTGATGCTTTTCCTCGATAAATACCTTACCTTTAAGCCAGTTCCAACTATACTATTCTTACTGAATGCTGTTATCCGTCAACCTTAAACCCTGGTAAATGTTTACCAATGTGTCATATTTAGCCCCAGAAGTAGATAAGATGCATTCCTCTGTATGGCGAATTCTGACTTTTGGACGTTAAGAGTAAGAAATGTCAAAAGCTTCGACTGTTTCTACTTTATTAAGGGATGTGCTGTAAGTAACTGGCCATTATTATTTTGACACAGACAGGTTGTCATTTTATAGTGTAGAAGTAAAGATATGCAAAAACAAAACTTTGCAGGAAGTTTTGATGAAATGAGTTATCAATATGTATAATACATGTAAAGATAATTAGAAGAACTACGACTCTTGTTTGTCATTTTAGACAATTGACATCGTCTTATGTATACGTTTACAAAATATGTCATATTTAACTTTAAGACCTGTTATTATTAGGTGAAAACTATTTGATGTGTATTATAAATTGTTTTTAACATATAAAGCAATAAAATTTGTTTTAGTTAGATAATTATTACAGTGTTTCTATGTGAAAGTGTATTTCTGGTAAATACCCAGTGGAATACAAGTCAAAACAACAGAATTAGCCTCATTGTTCATCAAAGCATTCATATCTTAAACAACATTTAGATTTTCTATCGTTCCATGTAATCTGTAGTTTTGGCCTTCATCTTCATAGTGTGAACAGGGTTAATTTTTTATTATTCTGACTGCATAGCTCGTCCCAGAAGTTTTCATTGTATCATGACCATCTTTGTTTCCAACACAAATTTCATGGTCACATGTAGTTTTCGGACCAATATAAGTCAAATTTGTAAAGATGCAACTGTTTGTTAAAATGAGGATACACATACATGAGTTATTTTCTTTAACCTATGAAAACTTATCATAAAACATACAGATCCTTACGTTGTAAACATGAAGCTCTAGCCAGTTAGAGAAGATTATATTTTTTTTCAGATAATTTACAGCTTAAAGCTGCACTCTCACAGATTTACCGTTTTTACAACTGTTTTTATTTTTTGTCTTGGGAAGAGCAAACGTTTGCGTAAATTTCTGCAATCAAATGATATAAGATTGCTGACAAAAAATCAGATCTTAGATTTTCATACTTAAGTTCGAAAATTAATGTTACTAAGGCCAAATAAAAAATAGGTCTGTTTCAGGTTACCCGACCGACCCTATTTTTTCCCGCCGACCCTAACCAATTTTTCCCTGAAAAAAATGTGATTTGGGTACGAAAAGCATTTGTTACGAAATGTATGTACGTAAAGTTGACAATATTAGAGTTGGATTTCTGAATGTATTTACCGTACTTCACCTTAAAGTTCCGACACCTTAAAATAATTATTTTTTCGCTCTCCGAATTCATAGAAAATAACCATTTTTACATTTTATCTACATGTATGGTAAACCTGCCTTTTTTCTTCATGTCTGCATTTTACCACTTATTAATGTATCTGTAGTTATCAATGGTTATTACGCCAATAAGTGTAACTCCTTCATCAAGTTAATAAAAATCCCATTCAACACCATTTTATACATGCATTGAAATGAATAAACACCTTTTATCGGCTTCAGATCAAACAGTCACATTGTGTGACGTCACATAACTATCAGTTATACCCACGAGGATCTCATGGAGAGAATTGATATTGCTATGCAGGATTTATGTTTCTGAGTGGTGTTTTCGATTGTAACTTAAGTATTGCATTTCTAACTTTAATTCATCACATTAAATAGTTACCTGTAGCATTGAATGTGTTGACTTTTATTATTCTATTGATGTCACAATGAGTATTACTGTACGGTTATTGCTTCATAAAGTCTGTATTAAAAGTGTGGTACAAGTTTCAAAGTTTATTGGCGGATCGTTTTACAAACATGTCATGTCTGTGTTTTCTTAATCTCTTGATTGCCCTTGTTGTTTCTTTAATCCTCCATTAAATATATCACACATCCTTTTCAACAGGCAATAAATCGTTTAGGATGGGTAGTAACTAACTAACATATCACAGTGATGTATACGGTTAGGTAATCTAGCCAGGCATTGTAACGATAAAGATCAATATTTTTTGTCTGTGAGACTTAGTAACTGTACAAGTTACAATCGATGTCCTTTGGGTGTCCAAAAATAAGGTACCTAAAATAAATTATTTTTGAAAATAATAATGGATGTCCGGATTTTTAGATTGTCCGAACTCTAAGGTGAATTATGGGTAGTTTGTGCTTGTGTGGCAGGTATATTTCAATTCTTGAACTACCGGTATATCTTATTGTCAGATACAAATGTGTCAGATACTGACTTGCGGATTGATATGTCAGACTTAAGTGTGCAATTTTGGCAATAAAACCTGCATGTTACTTGTTCTTCAAACCTGAACCCCCAGGTCCTCTTGACAGCATTGAAGTTTCCTTGGCTGATGGCTAATATGGTAAATTTTCTGTCCCACTTTTCATGTAATTATGTTACAGGAAGGTTAGTATTCTACAGAGGGTGATTGAAAGCAAAAGGGTGCATAAAGAAAAGTAAAACCGTTCCTAAAAAGTCTTAAATAATAGCAGAGTGGTGTACCATAACTTAGTTGAAATCCAACCATCATTGTCAAAGTATTTAACAAGACAAATAAAGAATGTTTCCTTTGAAGCATGGAACATGTTTAAAAACTACTGATACACCTGAAAATTGATGACTTTTATTTTTGTTACTTTCTGAGTCAACAGTTACTGAAATCAATATATAAAAAAAAATATAAAAAAAAAATGAAAAAAATATTCCGACCTACCTACCCTATTTTTTTGGAAACGCACCTATTTTTTATTTGGCCTAATGGTTTAAGAAAAATGCAGAAAAAACATCAATTTTCGAACTTGAAGATATAAATATCTGCGATCTTATTTTTTGACAGCAGTCTTATTTAACTGGTTTCCATAGATTTTCGCAAAAAATCGTTCCAAGACAAAAAATAAAAGAAAGTTGTCAAAACGTTCAATCTTAGAGTGCAGCTTTAAATACCTCATCATCAATTGTATGTGGAACTACATTCCCGATTGTTCTTATTCTTGTATATAAACCTCCGAAAAGTTTTAACAATATACCGCATCAACATCGTTACCTCCTTAGAAAACCGACGCTGGCAGTTGATGGAGATGCAAAATGAGCCATAACTGCGACGCATTTAAAAGCATTTATGTTGGTCATGGACAGAAGTTCAAATTAAGCAGCCGGCTCACAAGTCCAATTAATTACAGTGCTAAGCGTAATCGACTTTAACGTCGGAATCTATGATCAACGTCTGTGCATTATGTGCCTCGGTAGCGCAGTATGTAGCGCGTCAGTCTCATAATCAATGATCACAGAGCGATCTGAAGGTCCTGAGTTTGATCCTCACCGGGGCATTATTTGTTTTAGGTCTCCTTACTAATGAAATTTGCTTTTGTATTTAATACAACTTTTATTTTTTGAAAAGATAAAAAACGTTTGTGCTTGTTACATGCGTCTATTTTTGTTGTATTCAAAGCAGGCTTCTCTGTCTTCTTTATTTCGAACAATGGCGTGTTAACATCGTATATTATAATCAATGTTATTAGTACCTGCCGCTATTACAATAACGTTGTAACGCTTGTGGTATCACATCCATTTTAAAATAAACAATTGCAGTTTGACCTTCTCTATTGAAAAGGAATATTCTTACTTTTTACCTATTCTGTAACAATCTGTATATACAAGATATATCTAAATTGCTAAGTGCTTGAGTGTCTTTAAGCCCAGAAATTTCCACCTGAATAGCGCTGTGATATTCCATTAAAAGCTCGCTGTACTTGATTTCAAAAACTCGCGTAGTGCGTTGAGTTACCATTTCATTCACATCATTTGTACTAATCACAACGAAAGCAATAACTTCTCCAAATAGGCATAGTTACTGCAAACGGAAAGTTAAAAGATATTTCTTCAGTTAGGCTTTATTTATGTGTAGGGACGAACAAAAAGTAAACAGTGACTAGAACAATCAGAGGGTTGTCTTAACAACGGAGATGCATGTGCTATTATGGCCGTACCCTTGTGCGTTCAAACAGTTTGTGAAAGCATTGTGATTTTCCATTGTATTATAATATCTCAATGATTTTTATGTTGGTAGTCTACGTTCTATATGGACGTATTAGGAACTTCCACAATCATAATATGTTTAAACTCTTGGCAGACAATATTTTGCCTTTCACATTAATCTTTCTGATCCACCTTGCAATGAAAAAAATATTTTGGATTGAGTAACAAAGAGTTAATCTTTTATTTTACTAAACAATCAGTCATAAACATCGTTCTATCTGTATGGCATTATACACATTTCTAAACGGAATTTGTCTCGATCATTCTTATCCAACTATTTGTTTAAGAATTTATAAGTTGATTGATATTGTTTGCATATAATAGTTGCTAATGCATAATGACAATAACTAGCATAATTAGTTTAAGGAATAATTGCTTTGTATTATAAATGCAAGTTATGGATACGAAATAAGTTTACATTAAAAGTAGTTGGTCTCATTTTGTCTTTGTTTGCAAAGACCTTAACAAATTGTGTGTTGAGTACAGCTTGTCCGTTTATATTCTATTTTTTATATTAAAACATTATAGTAAAATCAAAAGTATAAGGTTTACGCTCACGTGACCAAATAACGTCATTTGTTTAGCTCAATTCAATCTGCATTGATGCCTGGATAATTTTGTCAGTGTGTATTTCTGTATCATAAATCATTAACCATAGCGCGATCGGAAGTTCATGAGTTCGATCTTTGTCCGGTGCAAGATGTTATGCAACTATCTGGCCCTTTTGGAAAGTACCTCTTTGCTTTTTTTCACGTGGAAGCTCTTTGTTGTTCAAAAAATTATATCTAAAGAATACTCAACAGGGAAAAGTAAAATACGCTGATGATACGGCCTCCTGGTTTGCATGTAGTAAATTGATGTTCTTTGAAATCGAAATAATATATATCTCTTAGACACATCGGCTAGACATAATGGATCAAAACAGTGGTTAATGGAGCTATCAGATAACTAATTTATAAGTGGATTCCTTCATCCTTGAAACATAATATTACAAACATATTTAGTGATCATTGCAATATAAGTGAGGGTTTGAAGGATCTTATCACAGTCTCTGCATTAAGTCAAGTTAAATGTCGATCAAGTATCTTACATTTTTTCATCTCCTGTTGAGCTATTTTGAAAGATTAGTCCAAACTAATTTTAGTTTCTAAATTTGACGCCGCTATCGAAACAATATATATTTTTGGTATTGACTTAATTGCTTAATATATAATAACATATCAAAAATACGATTTCATTTTTTGTTACTTTGTAGTCAGGATATAGTGTAAGTCATCATAATTTCAATATATTTCTTGTTTGAAAGTTGATTATGAAAAATCCACAAGACTTTCGTGATTGGATATTTTCGAAAATGTTGACAACATTTCCCTATTTTAGAAAAATACTTTCCGTTTGAAAGCAGACGTAATTTCAGCAAATCTGTGATACAATATTTCTTTCGTAAATTACTCCTTTAATTAGACACCAATTTTGTTTTGTAAAGAAAATACGTTTTAAACTTGCAATAAATAGAAAATCTAACCTACTTTGAATAAATAAAAAAACACCTAATTTAAAGGGTTGGGTCTATAAAAGACCTCGGACCAGTATTCTATAACAATGCAAAAGACAAAACCAATGTAAATATCTATAAATTGGCAACACAATGTATTTACGCAAAAAGGGTAAAAGAGCTACTCCAAGGTACAACTAATGCAATTCCTCCATAATAAGGGTATTTACCTATATACATGAGAGGGAATTTCTAAACCGATTACACTTTCCATAAAATACAGGTCTTTACGGGTTCAACAATAAGCTTCGGACAGTTATGCCACCAGTAGACGATCAGATTTTTTTGTTCAGAAATTTTACAAATTACACAACACATAGTCCATCCTACATAGAACTACATTCCCGATTATTGTAATGTTTTGCGTATAATCCTCTGAAATTCTAACACAATATACCATACTCAGCTTTTACCTACTAAAATAACCTAGGCAACTTAATCATTCAACATAACACATAACTGCGACGTATATAATCGCAAATGAGCACCCTTTTACAACATATCAAATGTATTTGAAATAAGTAAGTATCTCTGTAGGTAGCTAATCAATTTCATAAGGAATTATTGCAGTTCTATCGTCACCCTGAAAGAGGTAGTATATTTTTTCACGTATTTCTTTGCTAACCTTTATATACGATAACTATTTAATGCATTTATTATTCTGCGTAGCCTTACACATCCCATCTGGATAGCGCTCTTTAGTTCAAAACGTTAATACGTTAGTGTTTCACAAGTTTAATCAAAGACGCCAGTGCACCGTCGATTCATTCGCGCTTAGCTCGAAAAGGCACCTACATGAAAGCTTTTACGCACCAGGCAAGCAAACTGAAAAATCAATACAAGCCTTGAAAAATGCCATAGTTTTGCAAAAAGACTCTTGTCGTTATGCTAATTTACATACTCTATCTTGCAGACACGTGTTTTTCTTTGCTGTTTTCCTTATTACTAGTTTTCGAGCTGCATTAGTTAAAATTGTTGTGCTTAAGGTATTAGCCGCGTAATACACACTTTTTTAAAAGCTTTAACCGACAACATAGTTATAATCACGATACACTATGGGACTTTTATCCAAATTTTGAAGATTTTTTACCGTGAATTAAAAAAAGTTATTTATGTTTCATTACACCTACCCCCAAACTCCAAGGGCTACAAAGAGCGACAAGTAAATATTTTGTCTATATTTGAATTTGTTTCGCATTATCACAGATTATGAAATAAACAAAAAACTGTTGCTGGTAAAATAAACTTCAGTTAACAGAAAACTAAAGTTCAAATGACTACATTATTGATACACATGGAAAAAAATAATTTTGATTGATCTTATGATTCTTCGGAAAAGAGCAGTTTTTTGAAAATATATAGCAGTTTTATAAAATTTATAAAAAATAGTTAACTATAATGCAAGCTGCTGAAATCATTTTAGATATTATCTATGATGTCTATTGAACAATTTAAAAGACAATTTATGATAGTTTACCGTCCAGTTTTGAAGAAAATATACATAATGTCATGTTACCATACATTTTTATAGCTAATAAAATGCTTAAAAATCAACCTTTTTCTTGTAAAAAATTATAAAGCTTAATTGGACTTATTCATAAAATGTACTCTTTCAAATAAATGAATTTTACTTATGATGCTAACTCAGAATACGGAGTTTAACACAAATGAGTGTACTTTTAAACTAAAATATGTGAAGAAACAAGAACACTAAGTGGGCTAGCCCCTCCAAAAATATCAGAGTGAAAGTTCTCAAATAATGTTTTTCTTTAAAATTATAACATGTAAACAATCTCTGTGAGTAATTTGATGTCTATCTGTTTTATTTTGTCATTGGTATTCTAACATTTAATTTTTTTCACAGTTATTCTTCACTCTTCAACATTTGAAGTTTGGTCTGTTTCCATGCTTTATACTTGTAGTGTGTGCACAGATGATAACTACTCAATGCTGGGTCAATGCTGATTTGGTTTTCATGCACCTTCAGGTACTTTATCCATCAAGAATGTTTAGTGCTGTAAAGGAAATAAGTTGTACTTTAAAGCCTTTCTAACTAATTAGTATAGATAATTCTACTGCCATACATATACAAAATAAAATATAAACAGTTTAATATTCCTCGACATTATTTTGAAAAAACAACAACAAGCTAATACATACATGTATATATATAAAGAAAATTATTTAATGTATCAATAAAATTCATCATCACCACCACCACCACTTGACCACCATAACCACCACCACTTGATTATTGAATACAGTGTGTTTATAAAAACAAAAACCAAGTCAAATTTGTTTTATATGAAATACTCACATCATCTCGATCAGATGCGACTGCCTTGTAGATGGACATGGCTGTCAAATCCGCTCTCAAGGATCCAACATAGTATTTAATGCAGGCTGGAATTCGTCATAACCCAGTGTTGTTGACTAAGTAATATTCAGTAACTTTCCTGCCTGAAAGAAATTAGACTTCTGACTATCAACCAGCAGAAACTACCACCGTAAAATAAAAATGCACAAGTATTATACATTCTGCACTAATATCTGTTTTAGCCAAGAGTAAGGGTTGGTAGGCACAAATGTGTAGTTGTTGTGCATATGGTTGATAATGATTCACAACAGTATGGGGTTTTAACGAGACCTACACCAAGCCAATGAATGTCAATAGTGTCCTAGCAGATGCGGCTAAAAGCCCCAAACCACATACAACTTTTTTCACAGGTTAATTTTGAAAATATGCATTTTGTAAACAAATAACGGGTATGTACATGTATTATGGTATGTTAGAATTAGGTCACGTACCAAAACACATCACTTTTCAAGAAAATTTTAAGTCTAATATTTTTCTAAGATAAAACAATCAATCTAAAGATTACATACTCATATCATATCTTAAATATAAGTTATGTTCATAAGTACATATAAAAATATGTAACATGTACATAAGTACATGTAAAATATGAACATGCTGTCTAAACATTTAGCTAATAAAAATGATATAAGAATTGCAAAGATAAATTAAAAAACAATGTTTTTGAACACATCAACGTACAAAACTGCTCAAGGATACTTACATTCAGAGACGAATATCTGAATATCCCAGTTCCATGCCGATTGTTGACAGTTCGTTTTTTCGAGAGAAAATCTTCTCTTACGCGTATATTTCACTTATAATCCATGTTTTACTGTAATGACTCAAATTGTTAGATACATGTATCGTAATCAACTGTCAGCGTGTAGTTTTAGTGTTTATTCATTTTAAACGCATATTCATGAGAAAAACAACACAATGTTTCCAAATCCTACGATGTAGAAATTCCATTATTGACCTATGAATAGCCGGGAAATACCTTCTGTTTCTAAAAATAGCAACATCCGGTACAGGCCGAATACGCCCGATGTTCGTCGCGATCTGTTACGGCGAGTGGCGATATATGTCGATGTTACCCGATGTTCCCGAGTTGTATTACATGGCTAATACCTTAAATAACAAAACAGTAATGATGTAAAACGCTGTCTGCCCATGCGCAAACGGATAAAACCAACCATGAATAAATAACATGAAAGTCAAATTAACTCTTCCTTGTGCTAAATGATACATGCAAATCACATATTCATCAATAACTAACACAATTTAATTCCTGTCCTCTTGTTATGATGAAACCAATTGTCTCATCAATAAATAAATAGCATAAGTTAATTAACTTTCTCTTGGTGACAAATAAACTAACATATCCAGATATCAGGAACACTATCTTATTACGACTTTATTTCAGAAGCTAGACATAGCATAAAATTCAAGGCTTTCTTCTTAATTCTGTCTGCATTATTGTTTTGTGCATAGTTTACATGGGTCTTTTTCGATTAAAAACATATCTGATTTTTTTGTAATTTTGATTATGCACATAATTTGTAGAACTGAATTAATTGTAAATGTTATATTAAAATAAAGATTGATCAAAACCAATCTTATTACGCGGAATTAAATCCGCCCGTGAACCATTGTGTTTGTTTCTCAATGTGTCATACTACATAATTCCATCTAGCATGTTGTTATTGAATGATGTTGCATGTTACCCTAATTCTCTGGTAATTGTAAAATGGGTCCAATTAAGCATCGATAATCATAAATATAGATATTCACGATTTCGTTGTTTTTTTTTATAAATAATCACGTCTATTTTAATTTCATAACGTTTGCAACAATTTTTTTGATTTGCAGTTTTGGTTGCCAAAAGAACATTCTATTTTTTTTTTTCGAATATTGCTTCACCAAAAATTTGAAAGTAAGCAAGAAAGTGATAAAAAAGGCTGCGGTAATAATAATTTTGATGAAATATTGAAGATATTTAAAAGATTCCTTGTTAAATTTTTAAATACTTTCACTAAATGAATTTTTTCACTAAGAACCTTAATGACTATGGCCACAGGTCTTATGACAATTTCTAAAGTTTTCTATTATTTAGAAAGGTCGTCTTTTGGTTATGTGTCGCAGTTTATACGCATAATATGCTATTCTAGTAATACGACATGCATAAATGTTATTTTATGGTTAGAAAATGCGTGTCATATTCTCTCTTTAATCGACGTATTTTAAAAAATAAGCTAACATAATTAAACACGGAAATAATATTTCTGTCGAATGATCAAAGACAAAACAATATGGAGTAGAGGAAAAAACAACAACTACGGAGTATTCATCATCGATATTTTCTTGCAATAGGGGATAAAACCCAATACTTGCTTGAATTGTTAACCCGTAAATGTTTATAGCATGCACGGGACCAGTACATCCCACAGCTCGTTAGCCCTATGCTTAAATGTGCATTAGTTATTCTGAACAATTATTTTAGTATAATGGACAAGTTAAAAACTTGAATATTGCATGCCTTATACTCATTCTCTCATTGATTTGTGACGGAAGTTACTGTTTTTGTTAACATGCTCTAAATTGAGCTGTTGAAGCCAGTCGCTTGATCAAACACGCACTTCGGACATTTCGGATTCAGATATTTCAATCTTACTGCTTCTCTGTAAACAACGACTCGCAAAATTGCGTCATTGTATCAGCAGTATCATCTCACTTTTTTCATGAACCAACACATTTTACAGACAACAGATCATTCACCATTTATTTGGCCTCTGGTGCTAACTCTTTAGCGGCGTAGAAGATCCATTGTCCTACTAACAAGTTCTTGTTCGTTGTCCAACGTCTGTCGTCTTTAAATTTACTAAACGGGGGCTTGTTTTACACGTCTTATATTCCTTTGATCAAAATGAAAGCGCTAGTTTGAATATATGTTTACTAACAAATGACATAAATCGCTGGGTCATTTCACTCACATCACATATATATGGAAGTTGCCAAATGTTAATTCTAAGAAACGTGCAACTATCAAACCCCTAGACCTTAGTTGGTTTTCTTCAGACATTTAGAAAAATATTCCTAAGAGAAAAAAAATGTTCAAAGAAGCCAAATGCCTTAACTGATAACACGCTTAGGACAAAATTAATATAGACATTTGAGGAGAACTATAATTTGAATGATGGGATAAGCAAAGAAGGCACACATTGTAAGTAATTCTAAATACCGACTCGATTAGATACAAGCAAAACAATACGGGTTGGTGGTCTTTTTTCAAACAATTTGTATCTAAAAATATAATGATCTTCGATGTTTTGGTTCTGATATTCTCTATAACAATAACGAGAAGGAAATGGGTCAATAACAAATTCGTCAATATAACCTTTTTAAGGAACTTAACACCGAACCATTATCTTCAATATGTGCTATTCCCTCTATTCATTCAGTATAACACTTCAATCCTCCTTACAGTGAACCCTTAATTCGCCCTTTGCCCCTTGGTAAGATGGGTCCAGACACATTGCATAATAAAGTACTAAAATACTTTCTGTCACATTGTCATACCTTCCCTGTGACCTTTTGAATTATCCGTTCTCAATTGGTAGATTTCCAGACTCATGGAAAATTGCTAACGTGTGTCCAATCGACAAGAAAGGCGGTTCTAACATAGTAAGCGACCATCGCCCTATATCTCTTCTCAATTTTCTAACAAGATCTATGAACGAACAGTTTATGAACACCTTTATACAGACTTTAATGACCTCTTGAACAAAAATTGATTTTCAGTCGTGTTTTATACCGCATGATGCAATAGTGACCGTACAAGCGAATATTCAAGATACATTTTGTGAGGCGCTTTGTAATGGGAAGGAGGTTCGTGTTGTTTTCTGTGATATGAGTTAACCATTTGACCGCTTTCGACATAAATGATTACTGTCAAAACTGCATTTTATAGGCATTGCTGGAATAAACCCCTTTGGCTCGCTTGCTACCCAAAAAGCAGGAAGCAACAAGTTTAACCCCAAGCTCCCTCCTCTTCTCATTGTCCGAAAAAAGCTGTATCCAAGGACCAATATTAGGCCCGCTGCTCTTTCTCGGGTTAACGACACAGTTCCAGATATTTAAACCCCTATCATACGTTTACTATCCAGTAGAGCAAACTGTACGGAGGAATACAAGTCACAGGTTTTGAGTAATATCCCTTTTTCGTTCATGCCTTTCGCTGAAATATAAACCTTTATCAGGAAAAAAACAACGTAAATTTCTTATTTTAACTGCAAAAAGGAGTGAAAATATAAATTTGAAGAAATACTTTTAAAATCAAGTGTAGTTACGTCCCATTGATCAAAACCAAACATATCCCTTTTGAACCAGTAAAAGTTGCCCGAAAGCATTTGGTGTTAAAAAGGTTGCATATGTTAAAGATCGATAATTTTGGACCTAAACATAACTTAACGTTTATTTGAAAACGTAAATACTGTTTTTCAAACGTTTTTTTTTAATTTGAAGCTGAATGTTCGAACATCTGCTTTTGTACCAAACCAATTACAGTCATAACTAACTGCTCGACCATACATTCTTTATAACTCTAGGTCTTTAAAAACTATAGCAAAACATAAAAAAATGAATCTCATTTGTATCATGTTAAACTTTTTTATACATGAAATTTCAATATAGTTACAAACAAATGCTTTCAAGTTTCGTACCATTCATTTATTCGTGTAATGATTTCATACAAATTGATATTTCATTATGTTAACAGGCTCTTCATCTATCTGATAATGTAATTTATAAGGTCAACAAATATTTACAAGAAAAATCAATGCATTATGGAGATATACATCCTTGACACTGTCATTGAATATTCATATGGAAGACGATTGAAACAAGATCAGTCGCCAAAAGTTTAAAAATAAATGGTCAGGAAAATGTTTCGACGGACCCTTGTCACAATCTAAATGTGAGACGAATGCCATTATTTGAGATGAAAGTGTCACGTACATAGTACATTTTACTCTGTTTTGTATGAGGTGCAAAGAAGAACATAGTAAATATAGCCCTTTAAGGGCAATGGCGAAGAATTAAGGATGTACAAACCAAACCTCGCATATTTTGTGTCATTTAAAGAAACATCCGAGTGTAGAAAAGATACGTGCAATAAAAAAAAAAAATTATATGCACTTTTATATGTTGATTCATATTAATTTCTGTATAAAATGCTAGCAAAAGTATGCGAAGATATACAATGAAACCTCGTTTTTCGGCAATATAAAGGACGAGGGAAAAAGACGCAAAGGTCCTTACAAGTTTCCGTACCAAACAGCGCACTTTATCATTTTATCAGTTAGCATTTAAAACGTGCCGCCATTACAATAACTTATGTGCCTCGGTAGTCCTTTACTTAGTGCTAAAATTGTGTTGTTTTGCTAAATATTTATGTTAATTGTACTTCAGGGAGTATTAAATATGAACAACAAATTGAGGAAATGGAAACAATAACGTATTGCCATTTGCGATGCTCCTGCAGATTAAAGATGTTTTTGCGTTACGACTTATATCCTTAAATGAAACGGGGCACGATTTTTCTCAATTTAGCTGCATTAAGAGGGGAAAGTATGTTCTTGAAAAGGCTATGTTTATATGTACTACAATATCCTATAAATTAGTCAAGGAGATATTTTTACTATATATGCATAACAAAATTACTCATTTAGTTTGATGCTTTACTGGGGAAATATTATACAAAAAAATAACTCACAGTTCCACTATTGAACATGACTTAGTATTGTTGTATGATTATAATAGTCGTGTCATATTCTATCGCATGACGGCGAATTTCAAAACATAAACTGATATACTTATAAAGGGAATGACAATTTCTGTCGAACGATCAAAGACAATCGGAGAAAAAAAAATATAACGCAATCGAAGACATTACCGAACACCTGCTTGAAATTCAAAACATTTAATGTTTAGAATACACGCGAAGAATACATCCTAGATCTCGTTAGTTCCCTGCGTAAATTTGCAATCGTAATAATTCTTTTTGAACCTTACAAAAGTCTAATGATGAAAATTGCATGCTATTCAGTCATTTGCGCATTGATTTTGGACGGAAACAAATAGTGGTCTTGTTAAAATGCTCTTTGTTTAAGTGTTGATGACAATCGTTAATTAGACACGTATTTACTTGAAAAACAAACAGATGTGATTTCGGCCCTTGCAAGGTTTTTTTCTGCTTTTTTATTTGTTCTTCCTAATGTGTACAGTGACCCGCACCTTATTCCGTTTACCTAATTATATAAGTGCATTACAAAGGCGTTGTGTGTCGTGTCGGTGTCTGTGTATGATCGTGTCCTGAATCACTCTGAGGAGTCAGCACTGTTGTGGCGTCTGAGTTTTCAGATAAAATGTATTTATTCATGACCACTGGTATGATTTAACTTTCCTTGATTTGTTTATGTTTGGCATGTTGATGCAGACTCCAATGAGATTTTATTTGCTATCATCGATATACGAGTAAGAAGTCTAAAACAGGCTGGCATTATCCGGTGAGCACTTACTTTTTCTTACCTTTTCCAAGGTGGTCACCCGACCATTTCTGTTAGATTACGAGTGAGTAATCGAAAACCGACACCAAAGCTATGCATTGCTTTCACAAACTTGTCCGAAGTACAATTGTAGTTTAAAGGCCCTTATGCCTTGAAACAAGGTCGCAATAACCTTTTGCGGCTTGGTTCTTAGATCTTTGGAACAAGGAGTATTATGCAGCAATTTTTGTTTTTAAAAAAGGTACACTTTGCAGACCTCAATAGCCAGGGTCACAATGTATGTTGCTTTTATCCATCGTAATGATCGAACGACAATTACAGTAACAAGGCAATATTTTGAATAATGACATCGTTTTAATTGTAGTCGTCTTGGGTGGTCTTATAGCGATCATTTGATGTTTAAAATGCAAAATACAACGATACTTTTATGTTATGTATCGAAATTCATTAACTGACGTTTGTTGCATGACCTTAATACCATTCCGGTACAAAGAAAGTACCTATTACCATTGCAATCTATTTAACTTTCTCTATTCAACCCCTAAGGTGTTCATAGTAGCTTAACATTAACTTCTCTACTGCAACAATTATAACGTATGTTTAAAGTGACGTTATAAGACCAAGCGTTTTTTACCCTAAGCGATCGTTAATTTATGTGCCTCGGTAGCGCAGTAGGTAGCGCGTCAGTCTCATAATCAACAATCACAGAGCGATCTGAAGGTCGTGAGTTCGATCCTCACCTGGGGCATAATGTTTTGTTATGATTTTCTGTTGTTGTTTTTTATTTCGTTTTGTTTGCTGCTCAGGAATCTACTGTCCAGATGATTTTCGGATATATAAGACAAACCACACTGTTCTATCATCTTTGCTTTTGGGCAAAGCGTCCACAACTGATTATTTGGTCGGGTTTCTGCGAAAATGTTAGCTTGTTTTACACTTGCTATAAATGCATAAACCTTGAAAAATGTTGCCATGCGTTGTATACTTCGGATTAATCAGTAAACCGTAAAACATTCAGTACGAAACTGTAACAAAAAGCTCTGTTTGTAGACAAAATAAGTGAACAAGGTTAAGAAATTGAAAGACCGAGAAAATAAGACACTTTTCCTGTGAATCGATTACTCTTTATGGCATTCTATACAGTTTTGGGAAACGAAATACGTATTTCCTATATTTTAATTGCACCTAATTACATTATATCGTCTAGATGTCTCCAATGGTAAACAGTTTTATTGATATAGTTATGTTGATACGTGTGTGTTCTGTTTGTAGTGTTTGTATGTTTGTATCTCTCGTTCAATGTCATTTTTTGCCACGTGTTTGGTATCTTATAACAGGTTTAATATTTGAATGAATTACTACTGGTGTAGTTTTCATTAAAGTATTATTATTGTACGAGTCATATATTGCATTTTAAGAATGCTGATATTCATAATAATTAATTTGAGTGGTTTGTAAGGATATTATTTTATTGAAATGCAATTTAAGATTACGAGCAGTACCAGGCACATCGATGTTGTAAAGTTTAGTTTGTGTTTTTGAATACAATTGATTTGAGATTTACGTTTGATTGTACGTTTGGTACCTTCGTTATTTGTATTATTGTTGAACCAAAATGTTTTGTCAAAATTGTTCGATTCTCACCCGCTGCACATATGGTTATATTTATCAAGATAGTCTTATGTTTATCTACGGCTTTTAAATCACGCTAAAACGTAAATACCTCATACTAAACAAACATACGTTATAAAGTTTTTCAAAAGTAAACTTTGTTTAGGAATACTATATGTATTATTTACATTCTTAAGATATTTTGGGCTTTTGAGAAAGAGACAATTTTGATGATAAGCACGATAAAATTATATTTACTGTGTAAGTCAAGATTAAGTTAAAATACCGACTTAATAAAATAAGCCAGTTCATCCTTTTAAGCTTTAGAATTCTCGAGAATGAGGGACCTGCAGTCTTAAGCAAGCCCAGGATGGTATCATTATACTGTGTTGTAAAATAATATTCAGAAATAAATACTAAAACCAGCAAAACCATCACGTCACTTTTGCGTCTCTAAATAAACAGAAAAAAACGCAGTTGACTAGGTAAAAGACGCAATCCCTTTGGGGATTAGCAAGATACATTCCCTGTTAATGGTTTGCTCCTAAATACATTCCATTGTCTGGAAGCTCTTTAGAGACATTCACAGTTTTGTTTCCGTCTATGTTATCGTCTTTGCATTATGGAATATCGCACTGTTTGATACTCGAAAGAGTTTTCATAGTTAACATATTTTATTTCAATTTAATTTAAATTAAACAGACATGCACGAATAACATTGTAACAAATCGGCAACGGATTCGAAGCTGCATAAATAGACACAGAACTAGACCATTGTTTGTGCATAATAATACAAACTGTGTTTATGGTATAATGATATTGTTTGTGTGACAAAAAGCTTACTTTGAAAAAGTTCTGACATGTCAGCAATGGTTTTTCTTGCATACAAAGTTCATTCTTGATTTTCCAAAAACGCTTCTCTTGCAAAGACCATAATCAAGTTGAGGATATTTAAAGAAATAAATGAAACACGAGTTTATCAACCCATAAAATAACTCGTCAAATCCTCGATAAGCAGAGACAGTCGCCATGAACATGACGACATATATATACTAGGGTTAGATATGAAGGTAGACAGAATAATATTTGATATGTCTTGGTTCGAAAAAAGCAACGTTAAAATGTTTAGGCTAGAACAAATAAAAAAATGTCGGTAACATAAGTGAAGATTTAGTAATAATGAAGAGGAAGTCGCTTATAGAAATGTTTATATCCGTGACGGTCTGTAAGTAAACCCCGTACTTATCGCGTTATCCAATATCTTCGAAGAATCAAAACAAATTCATCAGACGCAGAAGGTAATGTATATAGACACTCCACTTAACATGTGTTTCACATGATGAGTTTGATTCCGTTTTTGTAATCAGTTTAGTTATCTTATCTGGTGGCATTGGGCATAAACAATGGGTGAGTAATCTATTTCCTTTTAAGATCCAAATATTACCTTAAGCTGAAAATATACTCCTCGTAAATGATAAAAACTTTGACACATTCTTACATTGAAGAAACCTGCCAAGTAGTATTTATAAAGTTTGAGTTTACATTAATATTTATGCGAAAAACTAGATGTTAAGTTTGTTAAGGGGTTACTTATTTTTAAAGCCATACTCATTTAAAATGTGATACACAAAAAGGTTTATATGCCGTAGCAACAAACCTGATTGGGCAACCAAGAGGGTTTCATTCTTTAAGAGAGTTGGCCCTATTGTTTGTTCTAAAATACATATATTTGGATTTGTTTTTTGACACCGTACATTTGAATAGATATATTGTCATATTTCATGGTTTGTTTTTTTCTATTGTATTTCAAAGGCGGTACATAAAGATATCAAAACATGCATGGTAACGAAAAAAGTGAATTTAAAGGACACTATTAGCTCTTGGGTTTATATTTAGGAAAGAAATTGAATGAATAATTAGGTTTGATTTCCGAAATACCTAACAGAAAAAATCGTCGACAAAAAAGAAACACATGATTTAAGTATCTTCCAACAAACCTTTCAAAACAATAACAATAATCATTGAAATGTTGACAACTTTCGGTTCTCGTTTTTTTTTTGTTTATGACCCACCTTACGTGGTGTGATTAATTCCGTTATTGTCTGATTATTATTATGATTTTGTAGCTGTTTCATTTTCGAAACAGTAGTATTAAGAATGTACTAATCATACATTGGACAGTTCAATGCATCAAATTATCATCATCAAGAAATGTTGGGGGTTTTCACCTTGAAACAGTCAACGAAACAGAAGTTTATTAAACTAGGAACATTTATACTGGATGACGACTGGATGACGAATTTTATGACTAAGAAAAAAACTAACGTAATCAAACGTTGAATGGCTGTTTCTAGTATTTATTATCAGTTTTTATCCTGTTTGTAATCGCGGACAACACAACATTCAGCAAGAACATGATTTAGATTATTGGCCTAACATTAAATGCTGGGAATGCACGCGACCAATGCAGCTCAACTCTCCTGAGGTCCATGTTAAACTTTATTTTAATACTGAAAATTAATTCCGACTTGAGTATGATCAAGTATTGACATCAATTGTATCCAAAAAGGCCAGGCAGTCCAATAACATATTGTTTAACATCATGTACATATTCCCCCGTGATTTGGAGCTGCATATGTTTCCACAAAACTAGACTCCCGTCTGTGTATTAATAATGCAAGTTAATGTTCATCTGATCAGTGATAATTGTATTGTGATGTTGTTTGTGTCTCTTACAAGGCCAAAATTATAATCTACCCATGTTGTTTGAATTGCATTATAGGAACAAGGAAATATTATATTCATTTATTATCTGTAGTTATCTTTCTTTCCTGAGATATTTGTTTTTTGTATAAATTGCATTTCACGTTTTGTTCTCTTTGATTCATGTTCTGCTTACAATTTGTATTGTCTCTTATATTGTATTGGTAGAAATAAAGAAACTCTCCCTCTCTCCTGCCATCTCTTTCTGTCCCTGTTGGTGATAATTAGAGTAATTACATAACAGTGACATGTTCTTTGTAACTTATTCTTGTCAATCGGAAGACGGACGTTGTCAAATGGAAGTTAACTAGAGAGAGAGACTGACATCTTGAAAATGTTGGAATATATTTCCCACAAAAGAAACATCTGCAGGTAGACAAAACATATGATATGCCTTGGTTTAAAACGGAAATCAACTTTTTAGGCTAGGACAAATTCAGTTCAGTATGTTAAGATACCAGACGCAGTAGGTAACTTTTTAAAGACACATCACTAAACAGGCCTTTAACATTACGAGTATCTAACATTTTAGCCGGATTTTTCATTCAAGATTATGGATTAAAAAAATGCGAGAACCTGTCGGCGGGTCCGGGCGTTAACAATTATGCGTTTCAGTTTTATTCCATGTAATAAAAGTAATCGTTTTTATTCATTTGTTATAACACTTGGTCAGAAATACTTACGTTCTGAACGTTTGTGAATATGGATCACCTTAGGTGAAACACTAATTCAGTAGATCAAACAATAGGATGTTTTTATTATATGTCTTTATGAAACTTACTTTGTCAGAATACTTGACTACATATTGTCTGGAACATGTGTGAGTATTGGTCGCCTCGAGTCAACATTTATGTCAAATCATCGGAAGTTTTATTCAACGTCATTAAGTCAATAAATTATATTTTATTGTTATAAAACTTTGTCCAAAAACGTGTTTACATGTTGTTTTAATATACATGATGGTAACTGTGTCGAACTTCAGATAAAATTTAATAAAATGAATTTGTTCAAAAAGTCAAAAGTTTTTACACAGTTGTTTTATATTTGTGAACTTGGGTCATCTCAGGTCAAAAACTAGGTCAATAGGTGAAATTTTAGAAAATATTTACTCAGGTAAACGTGTTCCAAAAGTGTGTGTGCATTATATTTATCTTAGGCTGTTTTAAATAAAAGTCATCTTGGGTGAAAAACAAAGTCATTATTATAAATGTTCAGAAATATTTTCCTTTTTCTGGATATGAATTTAATTTTTAACTATTTTTTTTCAAAAATATCTGCGTGCATAAAATCTTTGATGATAATTGTGTTATCTCGAGCAAAAAACTATGTCTTTTGGAGGTATCTTTTAGCAAAAACTTATTTATTTATAAATGATCATTTTTTACACACTAAGAGGATACTTTCCTATTATCTTCCTGAAATTTGATCAGGTTATTTGTATGAACATATCTCTAATATTAAGAAGAAATATGGGTCTTCCTTGTTTAAGAAAAACGGTCATTAGCTCAAATCTTAAGTTTGCAAAATTGCATCGTCTAATGAAAAATATGGCTTTAATACGGCGTTTCCGCATTTGCGTCTTGTTTTTTAATCAGTTTAACGGTCTTTTTCTGGTGACATTTTCCCAAAGTGTGAATGATAATTTTCCATTTGTGTTTAAAATAATGACGTTAACTGAGAATGAACGCTTTGTAAAAGGCAAGCACTTTCACCCCTTCGATAATTGTATGAAAGTAGAGGCTTACCGACTCTGACATAAGACGAAATTTCCAAGAATCTTTTTATAGTTAAAGTGCACTAATGGCATAGGTTTATAAGTCAAGTGACAAATCGTTTATGGCAGCGTGAACTCATTTAGTTCATTAACCAAGAGTTATGTTTTTAAGTTAATTGGCGCTTTTGTATGATCCAAAAAAAATAATTGGTGGGTTCAGACACCTTACATTTTGATATATTCATCTGCACTTGTTTCGTACGATAAAATTTTCGTTGATTTTGTATACACCGGCCGATCTTTCATGATCCCTGTAGGTGGAGTTTCGCACAAAAGACCTGTTTCATGCATCCATAAAGCATGAAATAAATCTCAATAATTGTCTAAATAAACGCGAAATTTAACGAAAAATTAAAATTACACAAAAAAGAAATGTAATGGGAAATATAAATACAGGATTGATTCGGACTGTTCGTGCATTCATGTAGTATGTACGCTCAGCCACGATATTTCAAATTTTCTAAGAAGCGCTTTAAATACATCATAAACTCAGTCTATGTTCACTAAAGAAAAAACAAACATAATTTTAAAAGTGATGTTTAGCCAGATAAACGTCTTGGAAGAACATTGAAATTAACTGTCTTTCATCTATATTGTTCTACTGATTAATGATATTTAAATTTGAAGCTACAGCAAGTATTCCTTAATGAAACAAAGCACATGAAAGAGGTTAGCATAACCTAAACAATCAGTGGATAAATTTCAATGGTGTTAAAGGTAAAATAAACTTTTATCATGATGCTAAAAGTATTTCAAACTGTAGACAAATATATGACTTTGATGACATCAACAGTTCCAGTTAACGAGCTGTTAATATGTACACCGTAGTCTTTACAACCTTAAAATGTTTTACAAGGTTGAGCATGTGCTAAACAAGTATATCACTGAGCGAGGAGCAAAATAAATCGAGATAATTCTTATTGAAAAGATGTTGCCTGTCAACTGAAACCCTTGTATACAAGCTGCTTGTAAACAAGTATATCACTGAATTAGCAGCACCATCTTATTCCTCAAATGGAAATGCTCCAAGGAACAAATGACGATATTGTACATTTTATCTGAAAGAAAAATCAAGTGTTTTCTTATTCAAATCTAATTGAAAGTGATTGATGCAACCCTTAACCTCTTGTATGGTAGAATATGTGACCTATATGACCTCAAGAGTAGTTCATATTTATTATGACTTCGACTATTGAATGCATATGCATTTGATGACGAACATGCGTTGGCCAGAAGTTTGTAATACTCCAGGGACAACCCCATTAGCCAGAAAACGACAAAAAGGCGAATACACGATAGGCAACACTTCATACTTCAAATGCTTAAAATATCGCCATCAATAAAAGTAAGGGTTTTCGCTTAGAAAAGGTATGCGAAACACTACCAGCTGTTTTGGATGATGACTAGGGGACGACTTTTCAGAATTATGTTGATACTATTGAACGCTGAACTGATACTTCTAGCAAATGATAGATATTGATCGGAATATTCATCATCATTATTTTTGCAAACTAAGACCATGCAACCTATACAAACCTGATTTAAAGTATTATCACTATCATGAAATGATTATAAGCACTCGACCAAAACAGTTTTACTGTCGACAGTTCTATGTTTTACAGCATTTTAATACCGGGAATTCATTCCGACCTTATGAACAAACAAATTATTGGACGTGACCTTCATCTGTGCATTGATTTGTGATTAAGGCAAATAGTTGTTCTGTTATCAAGCTCTTAATTTACCTGATAATGCCAGTCGCTTGATTAAACATGCATTTACAAGAATAATAAATTAATGTTTGAATGGTGTGGCATTTGCAAAACAAGCGAAAATAGCATTTAGCCTTTTATCGCTTACGCCAAACTAAATTGTCTTTTATGTTTATCATCAAGCGTTGATAAAAAATATCTAGCTATCCTAAAAAAGAAACAAACTCGAGTAAAATAAACTAATAATTAATGAATGACATCATATTTTGAGTATAAATACATCATTTTATGATATCAAATGCCAATAATACTTGGGTAAAGATTGAATCATGTTCTATTGTCGGAATTATTGCAAAGGAAATCAAAATTAGTCGGCGAGGTCTTTGATCATGTGGGTTTTTGTTTCGATGAGTAAGCCCAAATCCTATCCGTTGACGCTAAAGGTAGATACGATTTTGTATGTTCTTAGATATTTGTAACTATTTTAGATAAAATTGTATGCATTTTGGTAACTGTTTTCTTTTTGGTTATCCAATTGATTCATACGATGATACACTCTTAATTAGATTTACTTAATTACACGAGTTTGGGTTTGGCGTGACTTTGTCCGGAGGGACGAAGTGACGTTATAAAAACAAGCTGTAAAAACGTAAACGCCATTCAATGTAATATCAACATGCATCGGTAGCGCAGTAGGTAGCGCGTCACTCACATTATAAATGATCATAGGGCGATCTGAATGTTGTGAGCTCAATCCTCACCCGGTGCATGACGTTTCGGTTAAATAATGCAACTGTTATTAAGGTCAATTTACATTTTTTAGAGATTAGATTTTGAATATTTAGACCTTCTTTTTGAAATATGATGTATGTATTTTGTTCTACTTATGAATTTTTCGTTCATGACCTTATTCCCAATAATAGAGCAAAACAAAGTCTGTTATTTTTGCGTGGCAAAATAAGCAAAAATCATGTTCATAAACACAAAAAGACACATTTTCGGCAGAGCAAAATATTTTGCTTTTAATAGATTGGCCCACTTTGGATTATATTGTCTAAAATTTTTAGGTTTAATTCTTTTGTAAAGTTGAATTCATTGTAATGCAGGATACTCTCAATCGGAATGCTAGTATTTTAGTCGTTAGTAACATGCAGAACATGGATAACGCAGTGGTGGTGCCAATATAAGTCATCCATTTATATTGTATTCAGTAAAATAAACCACCCGCAGAATGTACTCTGATCACATGATTTCGATACATTTATCAGTCTTGGCATTTTAACCAAATACTAAAGTGCAATTCTGGGGGTGCCTTCCTATACCCACTGTCTAATGATACAAGCTCTATAGAAGGCTTGGTGATTTATACATTGAATAGTTGTTGCCATTAAGTTCAGACTATCCAGCGTGTTTTCGATATATTATAGTAAAAAATATCGTCAACAATAAAAATAAAATGATGATACAAACACATTATACACATGCTCATTTGCAAACGGACCCACCCCCACATATAACAATTTTATAGTCGTTTAAGTAATTATTCAATGTAGTTAGAAATGATGACGTCTGACTTTAAATATTTATATTAGAATGCAAACCAAGAACCCATAAAGCAGAGACACTTTAAATATCTGGATCATGTAAATATTTATAAAATGCTTTATTAGCAATCCAACAATTACAGTTGGCTCAAATCCTGCTTTATAATATGTATATATAGGTGTGTCCTTTTTTCATTTTCGAAATTGATTGTTATTAAATAACCTAAACCTTTTTCTGTCGAAAGACTATAAAGATTAAAAACGGAGGTAAAAACAAACAACGATACATTCATCATCACTCCTTTTTCAAATTGAAAACATAACCAAAATCCTGCGGGAGATTCAGAACATTAAAACGAAAACCTTGCACGCGACCAATACATCCAACATCTCGTTATTTCCATGCTTAAGTTTGAAAAAGTGATACCATAAATGTAATGTGCAATTTAAAAGTTCAAACTTGCATGTTCTTTTCTTATTTTCGAATGGAACTTTGACGAATAAATCTAGTCGTTTTGTTAACATAGACACGCATCGACTGGAGATAATTGATGTCATCGTCCTTACAAGGCATATTGTAATTTAATTGTTATGCCATATTAAAAAAGTAGTGTTTTTCTCTTTTTTATTTTTTCTTCCTTATGTTTTATTCAGTGATAATTTCTTTATTTTTTTGATAAGTCATATAAGAAACAAATACGTCGAAGTATGTCATATCTATAGGTATCTATATTTGCATGTATCGTATCTTGACTGTTGTGACCACTGGATTAATTTATTTAGAGCGGTTGTTGTTTATATGAAGTTGATAATTAATGAGAATTGTAATACGGACATTTTTTCTTATATTTCGCTTATTTTCGATAAGATTTTATTTTAAGTTATGCAGGCTTCAATGAGTTTTTTTTAATATTGCTATCATCGTTATGTGCGAGTATTTGAAACAGGTTTGCATCAACTAATGACCCCTTATACTGGCTGACTTATTCAAAGGCGGTTTCCAAAAAAAAAATAATGATTGACTTAGTGTAATTACTCGAGCATATGTTAAGTTTGACTATATGCGAGTACAAGAGTACGGAAAAACGGGATGGATCGCGTCTTCCAAGCTTCAATATTGTGGTTTAATAAATGTTTGAAGTTTCAGTCTTGTCTTTGGGCTTTGCCCTTAATTGAGTTTGATCCTTTTGCATTGAAACAAATTCAACGCAACTTTGTGTGGCTTGATTTATAGACCATTGAAACAAAAACACATAATGCTGCAATATGAGTTTTAAAAAAGGAACGTTATCGGGACCTCAATCTGGACAAGGTCACTATGTTTATTCTTGCCAGGGTCACAATGTATGTTGCTTCCATTCATCGTAATGATCAAATGACAATAAAAGTAAAAAGTCAATGTGTTGAGTGATGACGATGTTGAGATTGTTGTCCTCTGGGGTGGTCATGAGTTATCATTCGATGTCTAAAATGCGAAATATTAAGATTCTTATCAATTATTTACATTTATTCATCAACTAACGTATGCCGCAAAAAACTTTCTAAAATTCACTGACAAAGCAAAAATTGTTGCCACCGCAATCTAGTTTCCCTTTCTCCATTATTTCCTTGGATCTTTAAAGTTGTTTAAATTAACTACACTCTTCGAAGGGTCAGCTTTAAAATTAACGTTCAATGTAGGTAACACGTGTTCCCCGGTTTCGTATGCATATACGTTTTACAGTTTGATAATCTGTATTTATGTTTCTAGATACGTATACGTAACCAAAATGTTTACGAATATGCTAATCCTCACCTGGGGCTCTTTCTTATTTTTATGCCCCCGAAGGTGGGCATATTAAAATCGCACCGTCCGTTCGTCCGTCTGTCCGTCCGTCCGTCCCTCCGTCCGTCCGTGTGTCCGGCTCAATAACTCGTGTCCGGGCTGTAACTTTCCCTTGTATGGACAGATTTTAAAATAACTTGCCACATGTGTTCCACATACCAAGACGACGTGTCGCGTGCAAGACATGTGTCCCTTCCTCTAAGGTCAAGGTCACACTTAGTGTTTATTCACAATGGAGTGCTGCATATAGGACATAGAGTAAAGGTTGTCGTGTCCGGGCTGTAACTTTCCCTTGTATGGACAGATTTTAAAATAACTTGCCACATGTGTTCCTCATACCAAGACGACGTGTCGCGTGCAAGACCCGTGTCCCTACCTCTAAGGTCAAGGTCACACTTAGTATTTATTCACAATGGAGTGCTGCATATAGGACATAGAGTATAGGTTGTTGTGTCCGGGCTGTAACTTTCCCTTGTATGGACAGATTTTAATATAACTTGTCACATGTGTTCCACATACCAAGACGACGTGTCGCGTGCAAGACCCATGTCCTTACCTCTAAGGTCAAGGTCACACTTAGTATTTATTCACAATGGAGTGCTGCATATAGGACATCGAGTATAGGTTGTTGTGTCCGGGCTGTAACTTTCCCTTGTATGGACAGATTTTAAAATAACTTTCCACATGTGTTCCTCATACCAAGACGACGTGTCGCGTGCAAGACCCGTGTCCATACCTCTAAGGTCAAGGTCATACTTAGTATTTATTCACAATGGAGTGTTGCATATAGGACATAGAGTATAGGTTGTTGTGTCCGGGCTGTAACTTTCCCTTGTATGGACAGATTTTAAAATAACTTGCCACATGTGTTCCACATACCAAGACGACGTGTCGCGTGCAAGACCTATGTCCTTACCTCTAAGGTCAAGATCACACTTAGTATTTATTCACAATGGAGTGCTGCATATAAGGACATAGAGTATAGGTTCTCGTGTCCGGGCTGTAACTTTCCCTTGTAAGGACATAATTTAAAAATAACTTCCACATGTGTTTCATATACCAAGACGACGTGTCGCATGCAAGACCCGTGTCCCTACCTCTAGGGTCAAGGTCACACTTAGGTGTTTATTCACAATGGAATGCTGCATATATAAGAACATAGAGTATAGGTTGTCGTGTCCGGGCTGTAACTTTCTCTTGTATGGACAAATTTAAAAATGACTTGCCACTTGTGTCAGACATACCAAGACGACGTGTCGCGTGCAAGACCCATGTCCCTACCTCTAAGGTCAAGGTCACACTAAGTGTTTATTCACAATGGAATGCTGCTTATATGGACATTACAGTGTAGGTTGTCAAGTATGGGTGGTATTTTTTATGTTTAGAGGCAATTTAAAATAACTTATATGTTTTTGACACGTAAAGGCAAGATCAACTTTTCATATACTGACCTTGTTCATAGGTCAATGTCACATTCTTGAGCATTCGTCACATACTGTGACAGCTCTTGTTTCTGTAAATAATCTCATGTTTATTCATGACTTTGTGAATTAAGATGAAAACTAAACACGATAATGCTTAAATATATTTCTTAAAATAGTATCTGAAATACGCCGTATAAATAGCTGTAATAAATTGAGTTCCTTAACCAAATATTAGGCTAAACTCATGAACCTTTTTGTTTCTGAATGTTAACATTCTGAGGAGATTTTGGCCTGTTGATGATAAGCACGATAAACTCTTTTGCATTTAGTAAAACAAGATTATGTAAGAAAACTGGCTTAATACAATACTCTAGTAAAGCTTGTTACGCTTTAGATCTGTTGAAAATGAGGGCGTGTTGTCCTAAGCAAACCGGGACTGTTCTCTTCAAATTTTTTTAAGAATCCTTAAGACCAAAGAATATTCAGAATTGAATAATAAAATTAGCAGAACTATCCTGTCAATTTAGCGTTAAAAATAACCAGAACAAACTGTTAACAAGTTTACAGACGTTAACCCTTTATGAACAAGCAAGAAACATTCGCTGTAAATGGTTCGCTCCTTTTTACGTTGTCTAAAAGTTTATCAGAGGCTTTAGTAATTATCTTACCGTCCACGTAATCGTGTTTGCACCACAAGAGAAAAGCGTATCGCAATGTTTCGCAATGTCTAATACTGTGAAGACTATTTGTAGTGAAAGCAAGATCAATTTGTTTTACTCGGATACAGATTCGCCGTTATTCAGAGCTGCATTAATGTACACTGAACTAAGCTCCGCTTTTGTATCGAAAATGCAAAAAGTCTGTTAATCTTATCAGGGTTATTTATTTTACGGTGATATTGT